>NC_025688.1:5150617-5206909 GCF_000633955.1 Camelina sativa
AGGAGAAAGTTTGATGGGCCTTACTACAGTTGGAAGGTTACTCCACAGCACATTCAAGAGCGATACTTCACGACATTTGCGGTAAGTCAAATTATAGTTTTGACAATGCTTTAAACAGTTAACTCTATATAAATGAATTAGTCAATTTGCTAACTTAAATGTTTTGTGTTATTGTAGCGGAAGTATAATTGGGATATCGGGATTACTGAGCTTGTTAAAGAAGGTTTCTTGAAGATAGCAAAGAGCAGGATGAAAGGCATTGTCAGTCAAGTTAGGAGGAGTGGTGTACAACCACCATGGATTGGTGATAAAGTATGGCCTATTATGTGCGAATATTGGAACACCCCTGATGCCATGGAGAGGAGTGAGAATGCTTCTCATTGCAGAAACTCGGACCGTGGAGGCCTTGGAGTGCACAAACACTTAGCTGGTCAGAAATCATATGTACAAATTCATCAAGAAATGGTAACACTTCTCTTTCCATCCACTTCACCTCAAAGTTTTTCTAATGTTTTCATAATTTAATGCTCTCACGGCCACTTAAGCTCCTAATGTTTTTCTAAAATTTTCATAATTTAATGTGTTTCACTATCATTGTAGGAGGAAGAGCTGGGGCGTCCTGTATCACTGGTCGAAGTGTTTCTTAAAACACACACTCGGCCAGATGGATCATTTGTGGATCAAAAAGCCAAACAAGTTGCTGAGACCTATGAGAAGACCATAGAAGACAGACAAACTGACATGGACAATGATGGTCCAGATTGTTCAGAGAGTTCAACACATCGAACTCTTTCCCTTGAAGAAAGAAATGAGATCTTCCTTGAGGTAATTCGTTTGTCTTTTGTGTGTGATTTTTCTTTGTCAATTTTGGTTTCTTAATGTGAATGATGATTGATGTTTATTCTTAGATTAACAGTCTCCTGGTTTTCTTAAATTTGTTTAATGAGCTATGCTTAGGAACCTAGAATATTTGATGTTGATTCTGCATTTGGTTATCTGGTTTGTGCTGATTAGCGAATGTTTATCTTTTGGTTTAGTGTACTCAAACAGATAACAGAGGTAACCCATTTGGCCTTGGATCACTTGTTGAGACACTAAGGAAAGGAAAAAGGAAAGAGAGTTATGCGAGCTCTTCTGCAGCAACTCTTGCGGAGCTTCAAGATCAACTTCGGCGCAAGATATCTGAACATGAGTCTGAGAATGCACGACGTGATCAGGAACACCGAGAGTCTCAAGCTGTGATCAACAAGCTTGTCCTCTTCATCTCTGAAAAAATTCCTGAATACTCAGCTTTTACGGTTCCTCCTCCTGCAGCCACCCAACCAGCTATCGCGCCTACAACCACTGCACAACCCATCGATGGAGGCACCACACCACCCTCCAGTCCAGCTGCACAAACCCCTACCTCTAATACTTCTTCCAACTAAACTTCTAATTCCCCTTTTCTTTATGTATGAACTTGCTTTTGAATATTGTTTCTTGGATGTTTAGGATGATCTTTTTGTTTTGGATGATAAGTTTGCTTGTGTGGTAGTTTCAATCATCATTCCTTTTGATTATTAGCATTTGAAATTCCCAAATTAATCACAATTAGGATTGCTAAAACGTTTCTGATTTGTGACTAAACCAATTAATAAATGTGACTCTTTTGTGACTATACCAATTCAAATAATGTAACTATTTTGTGACTAAACGAATTCAAATAATGTGACTATTTTGTGACTAACCCAATTCACAAAATGTGACTATTTTGTGACTAAACCAATTCACAAAATAGTGGCAGAATAGTTACTAAACACGAACTCCTTAGCGACTACAAAAACAGTCTTATCATAGTCGCAATAATAAACGACTAATTTGCGACTCAACTGCTACTAAACTAAAACAGACTTTGCAACCCTTTTGGGACTAATAGGTCGTCCTTAATCCGTCGCTAAACCCTTTTGGGACTAATAGGGAAATTTATGAGAAATGTCATTTTCAAAACTGTTGTTGAAAATGCCACTTTTGTTATTTCATTTTTAGAAATGTCATTTTCTTGTTTTATGTCATAGGAGTAAAATACATTTTTACCCTTTAACTATAAGAAGGAAAAATCGAAAAACAAAAATCAAAAAAATTGTGCGACCAAGTTTTTGTTCACCAAAATTTATGTCTTTCGGTCTGACGAGTGATCATATCGTCTTTGTTGACAACACTTGTCCACCCCAATTATGTCTTCTGCTCTTTTAGTAGACCAAATATGTTTGGTTTGAAAACACTTGTCCATCAATAACATAAAACCATTTTTTCCACCCTGCATGTATGCAAACAAATATACAGATCTTATTGTGCTTCCGGTGGACCAAATTCAATGCTTGGACAGGTTTTTGTCCACCGGTTTTCTTAGTGGACCAGATTCACGTGGTTGACAACACTTGTCCTTCGATAACAAAAAACTGATCCACCCTTGTAGGTCTGCCTACGCTAATCGTACAATCGACAAGCACAATCCACTGATAGACAAATGTTGGTAGACCAGATCCAAATCATCTCTTCTAAATCTGTTCCATATAGTAATACCTAGTTTGACTTCCAATGATGGTTTCTTGGAATCCAACACTTATGTCCACCAGCTGAGCCGTAGATCTGAGTAATAGAGAACAAAAAAGTAAGCAGATCTTAAAATCAATATCTTCAAATAGATAAAATTGACGGACTCAGTAAACACAAAGGTTAGGTAATGTCTCTTACCTTGTCTAGTCCAACTCCATGGTCGGCGTTACAAAAGACGATCATAGAAACAACAGAAAGGGAGATTCCTCTAGAATGTGAAAAGACGATGGATTGTAGAGAAATTGAAGGTTTTGTGAAAAAATGAGAGGCTGGAGAGAAAGAAAGAGATGAAGATACATGACAAGAGATTTTGTAAAGAAAAATATGATAATAAAAAATAAGAAATTTTTCTTTCTAATTTTCTCTTGTGGCAGGCGGGAAAAGGAATAAACAAAAGTGGCATTTTTCATAAAAATTGCAACTGTACATGGCATAAATAATATATTTTTTTAATAATCGTAAAACTGTTTGAGTTGGAGAGAGATACAAGAAGGAAAAAAAATAAAAATAAAAAACCAATTTTTTTTTCTTCTCCACTGAATCGATCAGCTTCTGACATACACACGATCTTTAGAGCATCTCCAACCCATATCTTTATTTTGGAGTTGGGTTTTACTCTAATTCTAAAAAATAAATATTTTCAAATTGCAGCGTAAAATGAAAATAAAGATCACAAAACGTGATACATGATAATAATAAATAAAACAAATAATAATGGAAATATCAAACACATTATCCCTAACATCATCTTCTGGAGAACTAAATAATAATCATTCCATCTAATCTAACAAACAATAGTAATTTTTTTTTAATAATTAGCATGGGACACGATTGAACTTATTAGAAGAATAGTCTTTCCATTACTACGTTCATATGATTTCAAAGTCATACTGAGTTTTTCCCAAGTTAGAAAAAAAAATTAACATACTTTTAAACAGGAAAATTTAGTAAGGGAAAGAGATGAAGAAATTACAAAATGATTACAAAATTGTTTCAAACATGAAGATTTAGTAATGGAAAGATTTAGACTAACTGTCGTTCCCACATCTTTTTAACGTTGTTCATTTCATTTCTTGCAATTTGCGTATGTTTGATAGATGGTTCTTGCAAAATTATTTGGTAAAGGTTATATATATTTTTTTTTTGTATGAATGTTAAATTATATTCACCAAAAAAAGACTGTTTTACAATTTAATGCAACATTGTAGCTGAAACTAGAAACAAAGGAGCAAAAGAAAAGGTGATAGACTATATATTAGATGGGGTGGGTTTGAAACCAGAGCTGGAGACCAAGCTCATAGCCGGGAACCGTCGTCAAAGCGAGCACCCTGTTACGGACACTCTTGTCAATGAATCGACAGAGACTGGAGGGGGGAGATGGAGTTTCACCATGTCGTTTTGCGTTGCGTTCACGCCAAAGACTGTGGATCAGAGTCTGGAAAACGTAACGAAGAACAAACAAGTGGAGCCGAGGGAGGGAGGTGTCAAGAAGCAGAGTAGCCAACTGATCCCAAACAACAGTGTACTTAGTCCCCAGCATAGTACTAGTCAGAGTGGACCATACTTGAGAGGAGTACGAACAAGCGAAGAAGAGATGGTTGCAGGTTTCCTGATGACCTTGGCAAAGCACACATGCACCATTAGCATCAACATTCCACTGAACTAGCTTATCACCCATCGAGAGTCGATTGTGAAAAGCGAGCCAAGTAATAAAGGAGTATCTTGGCGTAGAGTGAGTGAACCAAACCCCTCTAGACCAAGCACAAGATGGGTGTTGTTGTCGAATCAAATGCCAAGTATCAGATGTGGAGAAAGTGGATTTGTAGGAGGCATTCTGACGCTGCCAAAGAGGTCGATCACAACCAAGAGTCTGCAATAAAGGACATAAGGACTGATGCACGTCCTCAAGCTGGAGCAAGAGCTCTGTACGATGCCGACGCCTGCGGTGCAAAGTAAGTGCCTCCGCCACTGTACTCTGTTTAGAAATCCCCATGTCAATGCAAGCGAGACCCAAACAGAGCAAACAATTGCCCGAGGGAGTTCCAACTGTCGAACCAAAAGGAAGTGTCACGCCCATAGATGACCTCCACTTTGTAAAAAGTCATGGCTAAGTTGCGGTATTTCAATATCTTTTTCCACATCCAGGAACCACTCACACTCGTAGCATTAACAGACCAGAAAGAGTCAGTACGGAGCAGATTGCTGCGAACCCAACGGACCCACAGAGAGGAACGTGCGGAGAGAAGCCGCCAAGTAAGTTTGAGAATGCTAACCGTGTTTGTATCATGCAAACGGCGAAGTCCCAACCCTCCTTCAGCCGTAGGCTTACACACATCAACCCAAGAAACCTTTGCTTTTTTCGAGTTGAGATCCGGACCTGACCACAAGAAAGCCGAGAACAAACTGTCAATCTCCTGCAGACACTTCTTTGGTAAGCAGAAAGCAGATAGCCAAAAATTGGTAAGGCTAGAGAGCACATATTTGATGAGTTGGAGCCGACCCGCACAGGAGAGGAAACGATCCGTCCAAGAGAGGATGCGTTGGCGAATACGCTCAAGAAGAGGTAGTAATCAGACGCAGTCATCGACCTGGTGAGGAGAGGAAGGCCCAAATAGCGGACAGGAAGAGAACCCACCGCAAACGGAAAGTGTTGAAGGATATCTTGTTGCTGTTGAGGCGTGGTTCCAGCCATGAAAAGAATAGACTTCTATAAACTGATTTTAAGACCAGAGGCGGCAGCAAACTGTTCAAACACAACAAGAGTTTCGACAACAGAGCAAGAATTCCCATCCGTGAAGACTAGAATGTCGTCGGCAAAACAGAGGTGGGTAAGACTAAGGGACTTACAGCGAGGGTGATAACCGATGCGACGATCAACATCAGCTTTGTCAAGCATAAGAGATAAGACATTCATGCAGACGACAAAGAGGTATGGAGAGAGAGAGCACCCTTGGCGGAGCCCTCTTGTACTCTGGAAATAACCAGCTAGCTCTCCATTTACCTGAACTGAGAAAGAAGCCGAACTGATGCAGAGCTCAATCCAATGGATAAAGACAGCAGGCAGATTGATAGCCTTGAGGATGTTGAGCAAAAAAAGCCACTGAACTGAATCAAATGCCTTGGAGATGTCAATCTTCATCATACAACGGGAAGAGATTGACTCATTATGGTAATCTTTCACCAGTTCTGAAGCAAGCAGCAAATTCTCCATCATAAGTCTATCCTTGATAAAGGCCGACTGGTTAGGAGCGATGAACGATGGCAGAATAGACTTCAGGCGATTGGCAATAATCTTTGATACAACCTTGTACAACACATTGCAGCAGGAAATTGGACGATAGTCCCTCATTTCCTTGGAATCAGACTTCTTAGGTATGAGAGCTAAGATTGTTGAATTAACCCCTTTAGGGAGAAAATCCTTGAGGAAGAAAGATTGAACAGCAACAACAAAATCATCCCCCAATATTGGCCAAGTTTGCTTGAAGAAGTCAACAGTGTACCCATCAGGCCCAAGAGCCTTACACCCTGCCATCTTAAAAAGAGTGGTGCGTATTTCCTCCGCAGATACCATTTTGAGAAGACCAACATGATCGACATCAGAACAACGAAAAGGTATCAACTGCTCCAGTTGAGTAACATCAATACCACTGTAATCGAAAGGAGTTTGCGTGAGAAAAGCCTGGAAAAACCTCACAGCCTTCGTTTTAATCTCAGACTGAGTTTTCACAATAGTACCATTCGAGCATGTGATCTCCCTAATGGCATTGAGAGCTTGCCTGGAATGGATTGTAGAATGGAAAAACTTGTTGTTTTTATCCCCAACTAACATCCAATGCATCTTAGAGCGCTGATGCAAAAAACTCTCCTCAAGATCAGAGACATGGTCCCAGCGCTGGAAAGCCTCAGCTTCCGCCGCAATAGCAACCGGAGAAGGATTAGAGAGAGTGGTGGTTTGCCGATCACAGAGAACCCGATGAGCCTCCTCCACCTTCTCTGAAAGCTTGCATAATTTTTGGCGACTTAATGCACGCAGAATGGGCTTGAGAGCCTTGAGCTTCTTGGCAAACCGGAACATAGCAGATGTGGAGTGGAACAGGCGATCAGTGCTATCCTAAAAAGCTTGTACTGTGGGTTGAAAATCAGGGAAAGACATAAGGACATTAGAGAATTTAAATGGCCTCCTTGGTTTAATAACATGTGTACCGACAATAAATCTGCACCGAGGGTGATCAGAACAGCCTCCAGAGTCAAAAACACCATAAGTGTCAGCAAAGTGACGGCTCCAAGCCTCACTGACCAAAACACGATCCAATTTTTTGTAAACAGACCCTGCATCCCTCTTATTTCCCCATGTAAACAGAGGACCATAACAGAGCATGTCCGAGAAAGAACAATGTCGAACCAGCTCTTGAAAATCCTGCATACCACCCGTAACAGAGGGGTAGTCCTCATGGTTAGAGTGCTCAGAATAATCAAGAGTCTCATTAAAATCACCAATAACGAGCCATGGTTTATTGGAGAAAAGTGGAGAGTCATGATGGTACTTGAGATCAGACCACAACTATTTTCTTTCCTCAGCAAGGTTCAAAGCATACACAAAAGAAACAAAAAAATTCATGAGTATCGCCAGGCATAAGAACAGAGCAAGTGATAACTTGACCACTCTTAAAGACTGGTGTAACTCGTACATCCTCCTTCCAAACAACCCAAATTCTACCAAGATGATTGAATTCATAATTCGTTATCGACGACCAACCTCGAAACACCAAAGAAATTATTCGAGGAGCCTTGTTTTCCTGGACACGCGTTTCATGTAAGCATTCGAACTGTAGGGATTCAGCTTGCACCCAATCACGAACAACATAATATTTTTTAGATTTGTTGAAACCACGTACATTCCAGAAAAAACCAGACATTAAATGACGTCGCCGGGAGTTCTTCTTACTCGAGATGCCAAGGGGAGCACCCTTTGGCGGCTGAGAAAGAGACTCCGTAGAGGACTTAGCTGAGAGTTTTGATTGTCGCGGTAAAGAAGCATGAGACGAGGCTGACTCGGTGCCCTGTTTCGTATCGCCACCACGACCCGGAACATTCTCCACAATGGGTACCGATGAAGTAGATTTGTCCGTAACCACCTCGGACTCAGTGCGATCCACATGGGGTTCCCCTGCATCACCAAGAACAGAGAAACGAGAAGAAGCCAATATTGTAGCCTGGTTTACAGCCAAAGAGTTTGAAGTCTTCTCTTAGCTTTTACAACCTTTACCAGGAGAGACAATGGACCAACCAGCTTGATCATCCACGACAGGGGGAGGGGGAACCCCAGCTGCAGATGAGCCAGCTGAGTTTGGAACCACTGGGCTAGCACTAGGCGAAATCTCTTGAACCGGAGGAGGAGGAATGGTGGACAGTTGGGTCACGGGAGGAACAATCTCACCCTCCTCAACCTCTGGAACTGGAGCTTTAGTTGGAGAGATAGCAGCAGACACACAACCCTCACTAGTATGGCCCCACTTTTGACACCGCAAGCATCTAGGAGGAAGCCACGAATACAAAAATTCGACAGTAACATCCTCCTCCTTAGTCAACTGAAACCGAAACGTACTAGGCAAGGAACGTGTGAGGTTGACCTCAACAAAAACCTTTGACTCATCAAACTTACTGCAGAGTTCAGTGTCAGGGTGTAGTCGTAAAGGATTACCGATGGGACTGGTTAAGAAACCAAGCCCCTCCCAAGAGAACAGAGAGTGGGGAACATTCTTGAGGGTAACCCACAAGGGCATGGAGGTAATCACCGGCTGAGCGTCTTCAGGGAGAGGAGACCACTTAGTCAGCATCATAGGAACACCTGCTATATTCCACATTCCACGTCGTAGTACTCGAAGTCGCGTAGGGTCATCACGAATACGAAATCGAACCGAAGTGGCAGAGTTTTCAAAGACATCAACTCGGACGTCGTTGTTACCTAGCGGCCAGATCTTATTGACGATAACATGAATCTTCGCAATATGAGGAGCCGTGGAGGCAAAGCGACCTACCAAAAAATCATCCCAAAGAGGCACAGAATCCTGGAGCACCGCATCAGGAACCGCGATCGAAAGAACACCATCAATCAAACTTATATCGAAGTCGTGTTTCTTAAGCAAAGGACGCTTATTTACCACAGCAGCATAGGATTGTTGTTTACTTTGGGGAGAAGGACTATCTCCCGGAGAGGAGAATGAAGCACCCGGCTCCGACATGAAGGCACACCGGCGACGGCCGTCATGCGAACCCTAACGAGAGGAGAACGTAGTAACCCTAGAATCGCCTTACAATCGCACTTTCCTTAATTAGCACTCCTTATTACGTGTAAAGGTTATATTCGTTTGCTCGTATCATATTTTCATCTGTATATAGTCTATTCAAATGCTTTATTTGACTGTTGTTCTTTTCAATTATGAAGGTTCAATTGAATGATACGACCGAATGAATTTCTGTTTGTTTGGTTAGTTTAGATTTTCATTTAGACGGTTTTAATAAACAACATTTTAATTTAACTATATTTTTTCTTAACTATACTAATCTTTAATCTAAAGAATATTTATTTCAAATAACTATGTTTGATAATTACAAATTGATTTTGGTTGATGAATTCATAAATTGATATTTAAATTTACATTTTTCTGAAATATAAACATATTTAAAGTAACTTTTTGGAAAACATAATTTTTAAGATTTTTGGCAAAGAAAACTATATAATGATAGTACGTTTAAAATAAGAACTTAATTTAGTGGCGTTTTAGAGTATTTCTTTATTGACAGTTCTCTGTTTAGAAATAGTTTTGACATCTACATCTAATTTATATAAAGGAATTATTGTCGAACTCCACAAGACCCCATATATATATATATATACATGTTATTACTGATATATCATAGTTTTTACGGTTTTTAACCATGATATAAGTGTGCTTTTTGAGTCTTTTGATTTGTTTTCTAAGATGTTTTAGAGTCTTGACAGGTTTTCGAGGATTTTGGCACGGATGGAGCGAAATGGAGCAATTTGGATGATTCTGGAGCATTTAATCGGAGGAAATCAATTTGGAGTCTGATTATACGAAGAGCATCGACCGACACCACATGAGCATCGGTCGACACCCATGCAAGTCGAGACAAGTCTTCAAATTTGGAAGTTACAAAGTTGCCCGAAATTTTCCATAATTACAGCACAAGTCCTTGACGTGTTTTAGGACATATATATATATATATAGTATTTTTAGGTATTAGAAACCGGGAAGTTATTTTTCTAGCAAGTTTTATTTTCTGCAACCCTATAAGATTTTGAGAGCTTTTGGGAGAGAGAAATTTGAACTGCTTTGAGAGAAGAATTCTTGAACTCTCTCTTTACTCTTTTAATTTTAATTGATTATTATTCAGAATTATGTCTTGTTGTTCATTAAACATGTCTGAGTAGTTTGCTTGTTAGGTTCAGAGTTTTTCACAGGGATTTTATGATTTATTAGATCTGTTTATTTAGGATTCATTATCTTTCTAGATCTTAATCATCGGTTGTTCTTCATATTAATCCTTGATTGGCCATCTAGAATTAATACTCTAGGAAAATAAATTGATATGAGAATATAATTGATTTTCCTGATAAAATCTTTTGATGAGCAAAATTATTTTCTGCAAAGATATTTGATTTAGTAATTTTGTGAACTTATCTAAACCTTTTTAAAGCTGATTTTTAACCTAGAATTTTACAAAGAGATTTGGATTTTCTGGTTTTAAATTTAGATAATATTTGCAGTGAGAACTGATTTATTTTACAAAAGTATTTAGAGTTCTAGATCTGGTTTTTAATTGCTTGAATCCTAATTTATTGATTGATTTAATATTTCATAATTTCCTGAGAAATTCCATAGACCTAGCTTTTTAATCCCTTGAATTTACAACAGTTTTATTTTAATATTTTGCATTGCTTTTTTTATTTAAATCAATTTGTTTAGCGTAATCATAAAACTCTATAATTTATTGTGTAGTCTTGAGTCCTTGTGGAATTCGACCCCTAAGTACTGCAGTGATCTCTTAATTTGAGAGAATAGCTCTAGGGTTTAATTTGAGCTTATCAAATTTTGGCGCCGTTGCCGGGGACTCTTTGATCTACCATTAGATTTAGGTTTTTAATTTCGTCTAAATTTTTTTTTTTTTTCTACTTACACGTTTTTGTTTTTCTTCTCTTTGGTGTTTCAGGTACATGCCTAATAAGCCTAACACAAGGAGCAACAAGACTGGTCCTACTGTGAAGCTTTCAAACCAAGAGTTGGGAAAATTTGAGCGTGAAAACCGAAAAGCAGCCAAATCGTTGAAGATGGTTAACACAATCATTTTGATTCGTGATGAGGATGGTGCTTTGAGGGATCAAAAGGGCCACTTGCGCAATGAGCAGGGCCAAAAGATTGATGCAGATGGCAACATGATTGCTGAAATCGTTGTCGATGATGAGAATGTCTATGGTGTCGATCGACACCAAGATGGTGTCGGTCGACACCCCCTTCCTGCAGACGGACGTGGAACTGCAAACCACGTTAATAACCCGGTTCGAAGACATGAGCACAACCGAGACTTGATCAGAACCATTGCTGACTACAACCGGGCTGATCTTGTGTTGAGAACCGGTCTGCTATTGTTCCTCCCCCATTCCAGAGGAATGATTTTGAGTTGAAGCCTGCTTATTTTCAACTAGTTGGGCAGAGACCTTTCTCTAACCTGCCCAATGAAAAGCCTTTGGACCACATTGAGCATTTTGAGGATATTGTGACCATTATAAAGGCTAATGGAGTGACTGAGGATTACATCTACTGCAAACTCTTTCCTTACTCACTTGTAGGAGAGGCATCTCAGTGGTTGAAGCAGTTGCCAGCTGGATCTTTGACGAATTGGCGTGACATCAAGGTGGCCTTCCTTAACTACTTCTATGATGATGCCATGTCAGATGAGTTGAGAGTAAAGCTATCCTCTTTCAAGCAAAGACCAGATGAAGCTTTCAAAGAAGCTTGGGTGAGATTTAAAACTTATCAGAGGGATTGCCCACACCATGACTTGTCAAGGGTTCAATTGCTAAGTATCTTTTTCAGAGGATGTGACTGGGAGTATCAGTTGGCTTTAGATGCTGCTAGCCATGGGAACTTCAAAACAAGATTTCCTGAAGATGCTGAAGCTTTGATTGAGAATTTGGCCCCCAGCAATTGTACTAAGAGAGCTAATGCTGAAAGGAAGAGATTGCATGAAGGATTTGATTCAAACCAGCTAGCTTCAGTCAATGCTAAGATAGATTCAGTGCATAATCTGCTTGTGGGTAAGAAGTCAGTCCAATTTGCTGCTGAGGTTGAGACATTTGAGTTAGAGCCAGAGAATACGGAGGAGAATGTCAACTATGTGTATGGAGCTGGGTATCAGGGACAAAGATTTGGTAATCAGCAAAGCAACATGCCTTACAGTGGAAACTTTTCAGGCTACACTTCCAAGCCAGAGTATCAGCAGCAGCAACAGGGCACTATGTACACAAGGAATTATGGCAATAACTCATATCAGTCCCCTCCTCCGAAAACAGCTGAAAGTAGTAAGATGGAAGCTATGCTTGAGCAGCTTTTGCAAGGTCAAGAGCAGATGACAATGACTTTCAATGGGAAGCTTGACAATCTCTACACTGAACTTAATGGAAAATTTGAAGCTTTGAATATTCATGTAAAGAAGCTCGAAAGTCAGGTTGCACAAACAGCTGGATCCGTCAAAAGGCAAGAGGGATTTCTTCCTGGGAGAACTGAGTGAAATCCCAAACATTCTTGTAATGCCATATCAGTGAGAGGTGAAGATGAGGGTGAAATTGCTTCTGCAGAACAAGGTGAGAAAACGACGGAGAATTCGACTTCAGATGGTGGTGTCGATCGACACCCCTCTCAGACAGAACCCGAAACTGCAAAATCTCAGGTTCCAGCTGCTGAAAGGGTGTACCAAACGAGGATTCCTTTTCCTAAGCCAAGAAGGTCCAAGCAGGAGCTTGAGGAAACTAGATGCAAGGCAATGATGGATAAGTTAATGATTGAGATACCTTTAGTTGATGCAGTCAAGTTTTCTCCTCGACTTAAACGGTATGTGAAGAGAATGGTGTCCAATGGTTTGAGCCCTGAAGAAGGAGCACTGCTTACCAAGGATGTCAGTGTGATTCTTTTGAACCAGCCTCCACAAAAAAAGAAAGAGAAGAAGCAAGAGGTGGTTGTCTCTAAGAAAGTGAGTGCAATGATTCAGTGTAGGACTGCAGAGAAATTACCAGACCCTGGAAGCTTTGTACTTGATTTCTCTATCTCTGCAGAACGGTTTGCTCACTCACTTTGTTATCTTGGTTCTAGTATCAACTTGATGCGCTTAGTGGGAGGCAACCCACTTCTAGGTGTTTCTTTTCCTTTTGAGTCATTTTTCTTTTTGCATTGAGTCAGATTTTGTTTGAAATTATGAACTATCTATCTATCATGTTGGTTTTAACCTGTGTTTGTGTTTGAGTGTTTCTTCACAGAATAATCATCAAAGGATTGATCAACCAACACATGAACACAACTAACTGCAACTAACAAGGAGTTTCGGCCAAGAATTCACCATTCGCCGAGGGTGTCGATCGACAATGTAATGGTGTCGGTCGACACCGATGGGTAACCCGAGAACAATTCATCTTTTCTTTACACTTTTTCAACACATTTTTGTTTCTTTTCCTTTCCCTTGCTTGATAACACTGGGGGCAATGCTGTTTAAGTCGGGAGGAGGTTAGTACTAACTACTAACATAGTTTTGGTTTTTAGTGTGTCAAAACCGTATTTTTAGTGTGGTCAAGTCGAGACAAGTCTTCAAATTTGGAAGTTTTACAAAGTTGCTGGAAGTTTTCCATAATTGCAGCACAAGTCCTTGACGTGTTTTAGGACATATATATAGTATTTTTAGGTTTTAGAAACTGGGAAATATTTTTCTAGCAAGTTTTATTTTCTGCAATCCTGTGAGATTTTGAGAGCTTTTGGGAGAGAGAGATCTGAACTGCTTTGAGAGAAGAATTCTTCCCTCCTTACTCTTTTAATTTCAATTGCTTATTATTCAGAATTATGTCTTGTTCTTCATTAAACATGTCTGAGTAGTTTGCTTTTTAGGTTCAGGGTTTTTCACAGGGATTTTATGGTTTATTAGATTTGTTTATTTAGGATTCATTATCTTTCTAGATCTTCATCATAGGTTGTTCTTCATATTAATCCTTGATTGGCCATCTAGAATTAATACTCTAGGAAAATAAATTGATATGAGAATATAATTGATTTTTCTGATAAAACCTTTTGATAAGCAAAATTACTTTCTGCAAAGAGATTTGATTTAGTAATTTTGTGAACTTATCTAAACCTGTTTTTAAAGCTGATTTTTAAATTTAGATAATATTTGCAGTGAGACCTGATTTAGTTTACAAAAGTGTTTAGAGTTCTAGATCTGATTTTTAATTGCTTGAATCCTAATTTATTGATTGATTTAATATTTCATAATTTTCTGAGAAATTCCATAGACCTAGCTTTTTAATCCCTTGAATTTACAACAGTTTTATTTTAATATTTTGCATTGCTTTTATTATTTAAATCAATTTGTTTAGCGTAATCATAAAACTCTATAATTTATTGTGTAGTCTTGAGTCCCTGTAGAATTCGACTCCTAAGTACTGCAGTGATCTCTTAATTTGAGAGAGTAGCTCTATGGTTTAATTTGAGCTAATCAATTACGGTTCCATATCAGTTTCTGTAGATTAATGTATGGTTAAAAAAGTCTGTATAGGTGTATAGAGATGTTGGGATATCAACCCACGTCCCCTGTTTTAGAAATCGCTAGGCGCTAGTCGGGCGGTCAGGGTGGGCCTAGCGCCTAGCAAGAAAATCAGAGATTAAACGGAGATTAAACGGGGACTAGTTTTAGGGTTATTTTATTAAATTAATAGTACATTAAAAATATATAGTTCTAAATATATGTATAATTCTGTTTATGTGAAAAGAAAAATATCAAATAAAAATATAATTTTAAGAAAAAAATTATGATTTTAGTTAAAAGTTTGTACATTAGTTATTGTAAAACATCATAAACTCTTAATTTAAATGTTTAAATAACAAAAAAATATATATTTGATTTATATTTGGCTTCAAAAATAATCGGTATATACAAAATTAAGCGGAAATTAATCGGATTAGACGGTATAATCGGATAATCGATGCTAGACGGAGATTTTTAAAACAGGGCCCACGTCACATACGAGAAGATTAGAAAATTAATCTATATATAATAGCAATCCGAATAAATACCACCAAAAGCTGTGTTTTTCAATCTTACTTTTTGGATAATTTTCTAACAAAATCTGTAAAATAATTTAGTTGTGTGTTTACGAAAAGTTTTGATTGTTCATTGTAACGTTTTTGTTTTGTAAAGTTGTCACTATTTATTGTAAAATTATGTTTATTCGAATATTCGTATCTTTTCATTAAAAAATATATTATTTTATTATTTTTTTGACAAAAATTTTATACAGTAGCGTCTCTTTAGAAAGTTGTGTTTGTTAATTGTAGAGTTGTGTTTGTTATAAACAGTTGTGACTTTTGCGAACAATTGTAAACCAACTAAATATTTTTTTGTTTTTTCAATAATTTTTGTTTTAAGCACATACTTTAAAACTATTTGATACTTTCAAATGATTTTATAATATATAATTGAAATCTTTTTTTTTGAAATATTTTGTTCGCAACATTGCAGAGGTCTGAGTCCTAGTTTTATTAGTAATCCCCAAATAAAAAACAGTTATACCCAACGTGTAGATCCAAATCTTGATGCCTCCGTGGGAGTCCCATTCGCCATCGTGAACAGTAAGTCAGTAACACCTTGGATGTGGTGGCCTACAACGTCAGGGGAAGAGATGGTTCTCGTTCCTATACCTCTTGTAGTGTTTCTCCACCGTTTCTTTCAATGGTACCTCTGTCACGTATGTTTCCGACTTTGTCATTTTTCTCTCTCTCTCTGTTTAAAAGCTCACACTTGTATTATGTATTATGTATTTTGTTTTTTTGTCGTCTGATAGAATAAAAAATTTGGAAAAGAATATAATGGAAAAAAACACAGGCTAATATCCACACTTGATACTGAGATCAATCGATCCTCCAAATGAATCAGGTAAAACAAGATAAACAAACCAGGCGGAACCAATCATCAATTCCTATCTTCACTATCTTTTCTTACTTGATCTTGCAACCATGAAGGACTTCCCAATGATAAGTATGACTGAAGCCTCCCCTCTCGCGTAACACTCTTGGCTATAGCCAGCACCACCTTATTCGCCGATCCAACCACATGGTGACACTCCCAATAGTCAAAACTTGATAAGATCAACTGTATATATTGCAACAGTGAGTCATAGCGCGACCATTCCCCCGGGTTATTAATAGCTGCAACCCCTGCAGCATTATCTATCACCAGTTCTACCCGAGTAATATTCAAAATCTGCAGCACCTCCAGAGCCCACAAAAAACACCGAAGACATGCCAAAATTCCAGTGTCAGACCTCTCTAAAGCAGCTCTCCCATGATAAAGAACTTGACCTTGATTATCACGAGTAATCCACGCTCCTCCAACCATTGAGGAGCTCTTCCGCCAAGACGTCGCTATGTTACACTTAGTGATTCCAGACATTGGTCACTGTCCCTCGTTGGTCTAACTTGCCATCCATATCTTGTGAAGCAAACCAGTGTGAAGAGTGCGTGAAAGCTTTATCCACCATCTCTCGGATATCTCCATGCTTCCCTTGAAATACAAGTGTGTTCCTCCATTTCCATACTTCCCACAACAGCCAGGGTACCATTTGTTTTATCTCCTCCGGAACCCTCACATCCTGCATTACAGTCAGAAGATAATCCCAATTCCGCACCAGATCAAACTCAGAGAAACCCTCAGCGGGCAGAGGGATATTAGCAGTAGCAAACGCTTGTCGTGCAACAAGACACACAAACATCATATGGCAGATTGTCTCCTCGCTCTGACCACAAACTGCACACCTAGTGTCTACGGCTAAACCTCGCGAGGCAAGCCTCTCTGAAACAGCTAGAGCACCAGAAAGCATTCTCCATAGGAAGGTCTTAATCTTTGGTACCATCTGCAGCTTCCACACCTTCGCTTTCCTATTTGTTACCATGATCATATCTTCTGTTCGAGGCTAATAGAGTGTAGGTAAGGTCCGAACCAACCAGTACCCACTTCTAACTGAGTAAGCTCCAGAAGGCATCTAAGGCCAAATGAAGTGGTCTCTGTTTGTTGCTGCAATTTTCATAGAGAGAATCTGCTTAGCATCATCAGGCGGAAACAAGGCATGTACCTTAGCTGTGTCCCATTGACCATCCACTGAGTTCCGCAGCTCCGCAACCTTCAGGTTGACATTACAAAATGTTTCTAGCCTGTACGGTGCTCGAGGATGCTTATCAAAGAACCATTTCTCTTTCCAAACAAAGGTGTCCATGCCATTCCCAATCGTCTTCATTAAACCCTGCTTCAAAAGATTACGACCATGTAATATGCTCCTCCATGCGTAAGATGGTCTCGACCCCAAACCGCACTCCAATATAGAAGATTTGCGAAGGTAACGACTTTTGTAAAAGCGCGATACCAGCGACTCCGGTTTGTTGAGGATCCGTCAAGCCTGCTTGGCAGGTAAAGCTTGATTAAAATCTCCCAAATCTTTGAAGCCCATACCACCATCATATTTGGATTTACGCATTGCAGACCAAGCCACCCAAGCTATTTTTCTTTGCCCCTGACAACTATTCCACCAAAACTCATGCATGGCACTTGTGAGTTTTTTGCAGAGATGCTTGCTCAATCGAAAACAAGACATTGCGTATACTGCCATCGCTATAGACTTGAGTAGGATCTCTTTTCCACCTAAGGATAGACACTTAGCATCCCAACCATGCAGTCTCTTCTTGAGGTTATCCCCGATAAAGGCTAAGAGGGCCTGTTTCGATCCACTGAAACATTTCGGCAAACCCAAATAAGATACCGCTCCCCCCTCTGCTGTAATCCCCATGGTTTGTTTGATCACCATCTTATTAGTGTCAGGCGTCTTGCTTCCAAAAGTAACCACACTTCTCAAATTGATTTGCTGCCCAGATGCCTAGCCATATAGTTGTAGACATCCTAGGATTTTGATGTTCATATATTTTACCTTGTTTTCCCTTAGTTTATTCACAACTTTTGCATCTTTTGTTATCCATTTAGGCCATTATTGTGTAGCTTTAGGACTAATCATGCATTAGAGTATAGTTGCATTGCATTTGCATCTTTTCATGCATAAACAGGTGATTTTGGAGCTTAAGGAGCATGGAAGCAATGCTGAGGAGAAGTGAAGCAATCCTGAGGAGAAAACAAGAAAGTTAAGGCTGTAGAATCAAGGTCCGGAGTCCAACTCGACCGAACACTCGACCACCACTCAACCGTGTGCTGAGAAGGACTCGACCGAGTGGAGAATGCATGAGAGAAGCCAGCTCGACCAGCCACTCGACCGAGCACTGGTCGAGTTGACCGAACCGTTGACTGCTTTGACTTTTTGTATTTTTAGGGCTTCCACCTCACCTCCTATATAAGGCCCTTGTACCTGCAGCCACCAAAAGAGTTCAGCTTTTTTAGAGAGTCTAAAACCTAGTTTTTACCTTTTTTAGATTTATTCCTTTTGCACTTTCTTTTATTTTTAGATTTTGTACTTGTTTAAGAAAGAAAGACTAGATTCTTGTATTTTGTTTGTTTCATAACTTTCAAAATATTAAGATTTCGAGTTTTATTTCTTCATCAATATTGTAGATCTCTGTTTCATCTTTCTAATGATGCAAGTTTCAATATTTTCTGGGTTTTTGACTTATTTCACCATGTGTTCTTGTGAGTAGTTTGCTTAGGACCTTGAGGATGGGTTAGGCTGGGTTGATCTTGTGGTTTATTTGATTTGGTCAAGCTTGATTGTTGTAGATCTCTTCTAGGCTAGATGTTCTTAATGCTGATCCTATATCTGAGAAGGTAGGGTTTGATTTCAAGCATCTTAGCATCACACCAATGTTTAAGGAGCATAGATAAGGCTAGATCTAGAGCTTACCATTAGGCTTGCTAAGAGATTAGAGGTCTTGTTTGGTTTGAGATGTATTGCTTAATGCCTGCTTGTGTAGATTCTTTACTTTGTGAGAACAAGTCTAGAAATGCATAGGTTTGATTGTTTCTTGCCATGAGAGTGGATTAAACATGTCTTAGAATAGTATGTCTAGAGATCAGCTCAAAGTTTGCTTGAGATTTGTTGACCAAGTTAGATAACCACAATGATTAGCTCAGCCCATGAATCCCTCCTCAAGGCCTTCTTTGTTTATTAATATCTTAGTCTAAATATCATTGCTTGCTTGTTGTTTGATTCGTTTTTGCATTGCTCTGTTTTTCTTGTGTTGCTCTGTTTTCACGTTTAGTCTAGCTCGACCCTGTACTCGACCTACACTCGGTCGAGTGCTGCTCGAGTTCATCCCCAGAACTTGTGTTTATGATTTGTGATTGTCTTGTTTCATTCCTGTTTCATTTCCATTGCATTCACTTAGTTTTCTGTTCATTACTTGTCTTGCATTAGTTCATTAGCATAGTGTCTATCTCTGTTCTAGTTTCATTATAGCTTTAATTTGTCTGTTCTGTTTGCATTTAGTATCTTGTTCTAGTTGTTTTTACTTTCTGCATTTCATATCTCATTATAGGATTGTTAGTGACAAACAATCTTTACAATTGGCTTGACTTAGACTCATATGCACATCTTGATTGTTCACAAACACTCAGATTGGATTGACACCTCTTATACTACAATTGCATAAGGGGAATTGAAACACCCTGACTTCTATTCATTCCATACATCATCATTCCATACATCATTCATTCACCACACCACAAAGAAAGTCAGTTTCAGATTTCTCTGCATTCCTCCTTGGTTGCACGACAAACCAGGAGACTATCGTCTGCAAACAGTAAGTGTTGAACTACAGCACATGATTCATTGAACCTGAAGCCAGTGAGTCTCCCCTGTGATCTCCTTTTTTCCATGACATGAATCCGAGCCTCGGCACAAAGGATAAACAAAAATGGTGAAAGAGGATCTCCCTGTCTGATTCCCCATTTTGGTGTAACAAAGCCAAACAGACTCCCATTGATAAGTACTGAATAGCTTACAGATCTCACACACATCATTATCCACTGGATCCACTGATTGTTAAAACCCATTCGAAAGAGAAGATGCTCAAGAAAGTCCCATTCAACTCTATCATATGCGTTTGACATATCCATCTTAATACTAACAAAATCAGAGTTGAACTTAGCATGAAATCGTAGAGCATGTACCCTCTCGTATGCAATGAGTATGTTGTCGGAGATTAGTCTCCTAGAAACGACTGCACCTTGGGTCTCAGATTCCGAAGACGGAAGACAGTTTTTAAGCCTAGTACACAGCACTTTAGAAACGATCTTGTAGAGAACTGAGCACAAGCTGATTGGCTGCATATCCTTCATCTAATTGGCATTGTCCTTCTTTAGGATAAGACAGATTTGTGTATGATTCCAGTCTTGTGGAAAGACTCCAGACTCAAAAAAACATTGAATCTCCTTAACGATATCAACACCAACTATCGACCAATAGCGGCGAAAGAAAGCGCATGTCCATCAGGTTGACATTAACAAATGTTTCTAGCCGGTACAGTGCTTGAGGATGCTTATCAAAGAACCATTACTCTTTCCAAACAAAGGTGTCCATGCCATTCCCAATCGTCTTCATTAAACCCTGCTTAAAAGATTTCGACCATGTAATATGCTCCTCCATGCGTAAGATGGTCTCGAACCCGAACCGCACTCCAATATAGATGATTTGCAAAAGTAACGACTTTTGTAAAAGCGCGATACCAGCGACTCCGGTTTGTTGAGAATCCGCCAAGCCTGCTTGGCAAGTAAATCTTGATTAAAATCTCCCAAATCTTTGAAGCCCATACCATCATCATCTTTGGATTTACGCATTGCAGACCAAGCCACCCAAGCTATTTTTCTTTGCCCCTGACAATTATTCCACCAAAACTCACGCATGGCACTTGTGAGTTTTCTGCAGAGATGCTTGCTCAATCGAAAACAAGACATTGCATATACCAGCAATGCTATCGCTATAAAATTTAGTAGGATCTCTTTTCCACCTAAGGATAGAGACTTAGCATCCCAACCATGCAGTCTCTTCTTGAGTTTATCCACGATAAAGGCTAAGAGGGCCTGTTTCGATCCACTGAAACATTTCGGCAAACCCAAATAAGACATCGTTCCCCCTGTTGTTGTTAAGCTTGAAGGAAGCTTGAAGAAGAAGGAATCCTTGTCCTAATCGAGTTATGATTAGGAAAGTGATAAGGCTCAAGTCTTGTCTAGGAGTTATCTAGACAATAGTTTTTTCCGATTAGGAATAGGTTTTGGTTTTCACTATATATATGCTTGTCGAGTTATGACAAACATAAGAGTTTTGAGAGATTGGCTTGAGGTTTTAAGAGAGAGCAATTGTGAGAGAACTTTAGTTTTTGAGAGGAATTTTTCTAAAGTTAATAATAAGAGAGCAATTCTTATTTACATCTTTGTTCTTATAAAACCTGCAACTTTTCTATATTTGGTATCAGAGCCTTACAAAGAAAACTAATGGCAGAATCTGAAGGTACAATCGTGGTAGCAAAACCAACAGAGGGAGGTGGATCTTCTTCTATCTCGTGTCCTATGTTAACTGCCACAAACTACACAGTTTGGGCGATGAGAATGAAGTTTGTTCTTAGGGTCAATAAGGTTTGGGAAGCAATGACACAGAGGCCATGGACGAAGAAAAGAATGACATGGTCATTGCGTTATTGTTTCAATCAATCCCTGAAACACTCATTCTGCAAGTAGGAGAACTTACTACAACCAAGAAGATATGGCTAGCAATCAAGAACAGACACGTTGGAGCTGAGCGAGTTCGAGAAGCTAGGTTGCAAAGCTTGATGACTGAGTTTGATAGATTAAAGATGAAGGATGCATAAACTATTGATGAATTTTATGGAAGGATATCTGAGATCGCTTCAAAATCAGCTGCACTAGGAGCAGACATTGAAGAACCTAAATTAGTTAAGAAGCTTCTTAAGACACTTCCTCGAATAAAGTATATTCAAATTGTTGCCTCTCTGGAACAAGTACTGGATTTGAATACAACAAGCTTTGTGGATATTGTTGGACAACTTAAGGCCTATGAAGAGAGGATCTTTGATGACGAAGAAACACAGGAAGAACAAAGCAAGTTAATGTATGCAAACACTGCTACTAACTCTGATTCAAATCAAACAAGTTACACTAACCATAATCAGTACGAGTACATTGGAAGCTACAGAGGAAGAGGCAGAGGAGGAAGATATTCTTATCGAGGAAGAGGACAAGGACACAACGGAGGAAGAGATGCCTCACAGATTATGTGTTTTATATGTGACAAGATGGGTCACTATGCAAGCAGCTGTCCAGACCGATTACTCAAATTGCAGGAAGCACAAGAAGTCGAAAAGGATACAGAAAACGCAAATGAGCTATTGAGCATGAAGTCGTTTTTCTGAATGAAAAACGTTGTGTTCCCAGCAAATTTGGGACAAGTGCAGATGGAGATAGTGTTTGGTATCTCGATAATAGGGCTAGCAACCACATGACCAGAGATAGAAGGTATTTTGACTCACTTGATTTAACACTTACAGGCAAATTTAAATTTGGATATGACTCTCGCATTGATATCAAAGAAAAAGGGACCATATCCTTTGTTGATCTAAATGGAAAAACAAGAAAGATGACTGATGTATACTACATACCTGGCTTGAAGAGTAACATTGTCAGCCTGGGTCAAGCTACAGAAGCTGGATGTGATATTAGACTAAGAGAAGGACTTTTAACAATGAAGGATAATGAGGGAAAATTACTTGTCAAGGCAGTGAGGTCACCAAACAGACTCTACAAGGTTAGAATGGGTCTGAAGGATAACACATTTATGTATCTGACAAATATAAGCAAAGCGAGTAAATGGCATGCTAGGATGGGTCATGTGAACTTTGATACTTTGAACTCAATGATTGCAAAGAGGCTAGTACATGGTGCTCCTAACACTACGCTTAAGAAGAAACTCTGCAGTTCGTGTTTATTGGGTAAACAAACACGAAAGGTCTTTCCACAAGCAACCTCTTATCGGGCAACAAGGAAGCTTGAGCTCATACACGGTGACCTCTGTGGTCCTATTTCACCAAGTACTAATGCTAAGAACCGATATATTTTTGTTCTCATAGATGATTACTCGCGCTACATGTGGACAATCCTGCTAAAGGAGAAGGGAGATGCGTTTCAGAAGTTTAAAAACTTCAAGATGATGATAGAGAAGGAAACAGAGAGCAAAATAAAAACACTGAGAACTGACAGAGGAGGAGAGTTTGTGTCCTTCCAATTTAGTTCTTTCTATGAAGAAAATGGCATTCAAATACACCTTACAACACCTTATACACCACAACAGAATGGTGTAGTGGAGAGGCAGAACAGAACTTTGATGCAGATGTCGAGAAGTATTTTGAAGCACATGGGGATGCCAAATTACATGTGGGGAGAAGCTGTGAGACATTCAACTTACCTTCTTAATAGAGTAGCAACACGGTCACTTAAAGACAAAACACCCTATGAATTATTCAGAGATAAGATACCTAACGTCGATCACATACGTGTTTTTGGATGCATCAGATATACAAAAGTGGATTCTTCGTCTTTGAGGAAGCTGGATGACAGGACTCGTATACTTGTTCATCTGGGAACAGAGCTTGGCTTGAAAGCTTATAGGTTGTTTGATCCTTCCACGAAAAAGATTATTGTTAGTAGAGACGTTATCTTTGACGAAACCAAAGGTTGGGACTGGAAGGTTGATAATACTGTGTCAAACACCAATGATAGCTTTAAAATCATGGCGGATGGTTTTGGAGACCATGGGGTACACGAAAACAACAGAGGAGCTGAGACAGAGCATAATGTCGAATTTGATGAAGCATCAGAGGTTAATGAGGACAGAGAAGAGAATGAAGAGTTAGACAATCAAGTTTGGTTACCTGCAAACATGTCACCGGTCGTATTGAGAAGATCACAAAGAGAGAAGCATACTCCGAAGTATCTTGAAGATTATGTGTTGTTAGCAGAAGAGGAAGGAGAGATGTTGCTATTAAGCTTAGACAATGAACCAAGAAATTTTCTAGATGCAAAAGAGTCAAAAGAATAGATACATGGGATTATAGTTAATGACCATAATCTAAATAAATCTATTTTTAATATTTTTTTTCCTTTGTTTCCATCTAATTATTATAGTTAATGACCATAATCGGTGCTAGGCCCACCCTCTCCGCCTCGATTAATGACTAATCCCCTTCTAGCATCGATTATCCAATTATGCCTGTCTAATTTGATTATAATCTGTCTAATTCGATTACTTTCTGCTTAATTTTGTATATACCGATTATTTTTAAAGCTAAATATAAATCAGATATATATATTTTGTTATTTAGACATTTAAATTAAGAGTTTATGATGTTTTACAATAACTAGTGTACAAAATTTTAATGAAAAATCATAAAATTTTCTTTTAAAATTATGTTTTTATGTGTGTTTACGGTAATTTTAAAGACAATACTATAGTTTTATATTTTATTTGATATTTTTTTTAACATAAACAGAATTATTCATATATTTAATACTATATATTTGAATTTTATTATTAATTTAATAGAATAACCCTAAAACTAGTCCCCGATTAATCCCCGTTAAATCCCCAATTTTCTTTCTAGGCGCTAGGCTCACCCCAGTTGAAAAATTGTAAAGAAGAGGTTGGTTCAATTGAAAATTTGAAAACATGGGATCTTGTCGACTTACCAGTTGGAGCAAAACCTATAGGACTCAAGTGGGTGTTTAAGCTAAAGAGAAACTCAGATGGCAGCATTAATAAGCACAAAGCAAGACTTGTTCCCAAAGGTTATGTGCAACAATATGGAGTTGACTTTGAGGAGGTTTTTGGTCCAGTAGCTAGGATTGAGACAATTAGATTGCTTGTTGATCTTGCAGCAGCACATGGATGGGAGATACATCATCTTGATGTTAAAACAGCCTTTTGCATGATGAACTTAAAGAAACAGTGTATGTCTCACAACCTGAAGGATTTCAAGTCACTGGAAGTGAAGGGAAGGTTTACAAGCTGAAGCACTGTATGGATTGCGTCCAACACCTAGAGCCTGGAATAATAAATTAAACACGATCTTGTTGGGTCTGCAGTTTGTTAAGTGCTCAAAGGAGCTTTCAGTGTATCGAAAGAATCTTGGAGAACACTTGCTGGTTATTGGTGTGTATGTCGATGATCTCTTTGTGACAGGGACAAGTCTGATGGCGATTAAAGAATTTAAGAAGGAGATGTCATCCAAATTCGAAATGAGTGATCTAGGCAAGTTAACATACTATTTGGGAATTGAGGTGACACAACATCAACAGGGAATAACGTTGAATCATACACGATATGCACAAAGAATTCTTGAAGAAGCAAGGATGAGAGACTGCAATTTAGTGCATACACCGATGGAGATTGGTCTGTAATTGTGCAAAGCAGAAAAGGAGAAGGAGATTGATGCAACAGGGTATAGGAGAAATGTGGAATGTCTTCGTTATTTGCTCCATACTCGACCTGACTTGTCTTTTGCAGTGGGAGTTTTGAGCAGGTACATGCAGAGTCCTAGAGAATCACATGGAGCTGCCATGAAGCACTGTCTACATTATTTAAAGGGAACAATAAGTCTTGGTTTGACATACGGCAGAACAGAGATACCTCTGGTCACATTTTTTATCTAGGTGAAAGTCCAATAACTTGGTGTTCACAGAAGCAAGACGTTGTAGCTTTGTCCTCTTGTGAAGCCGAGTTCATGGCTGGAACAGAAGCGGCAAAACAGGCAATTTGGCTGCAAGAGTTGCTTTGTGAGATCACCGGTGCACCTTGTGAGAAGGTTACAATACGTCTTGACAATCAATATGTGATTGCACTGACAAAAAAATCCAGTGTTTCATGGACACAACAAACACACACACAGGCGGTTTCACTTCATCAGAGAGTGTGTCGAGAATGGAAGAATGGAAGTAGAGCATGTCCCTGGAAGTGAGCAGAAGGCAGATATTTTGACAAAGGCCCTAGGAATAATCAAATTCAAGGAGATGAGGGATCTTATTGGAATGAGTAATGTGAAGAGTGAAGTCAAGCTTAAAGGGGAGAATGTTGTTGTTAAGCTTGAAGGAAGCTTGAAGAAGAAGGAATCCTTGTCCTAATCGAGTTATGATTAGGAAAGTGATAAGGCTCAAGTCTTGTCTAGGAGTTATCTAGACAATAGTTTTTTCCGATTAGGAATAGGTTTTGGTTTTCACTATATATATGCTTGTCGAGTTATGACAAACATAAGAGTTTTGAGAGATTGACTTGAGGTTTTAAGAGAAAGCAATTGTGAGAGAACTTTAGTTTTTGAGAGGAATTTTTCTAAAGTTAATAATAAGAGAGAAATTCTTATTTACATCTTTGTTCTTATAAAACCTGCAACTTTTCTATACCCCCTCCGCTGTAATCCCTAGGGTTTGTTTGATCACCATCTTAATAGTGTCAGGCATCTTGCTTCCAAAAGTAACCGCAGACTTCTCAAAACTGATTTGCTGCCCAGATGCCTTGCCATATAATTGTAGACATCCTAGGATTTCTTCGCATTCCTCCTTGGCTTCACGACAAACCAGGAGACTATCGTCTGCAAACAGTAAGTGTTGAACTACAGGACATGATTTATTGAAACGGAAGCCAGTGAGTCTCCCCTGTGATATCCTTTTTTCCATGACATGAATCAGAGCCTCGTCACAAAGGATAAACAAAAATGGTGAAACAGGATCTCCCTGTCAGATTCCCCGTTTTGGTGTAACAAAGCCAAACGGACTCCCGTTGATGAGTACTGAATAGCTTACAGATCTCACACACATCATTATCCACTGGATCCACTGATTGTTAAAACCCATTCGAAATAGAAGATGCTCAAGAAAGTCCCATTCAACTCTGTCATATGCCTTTGACATATCCATCATAATAGCAACAAAATGAGAGTTGAACTTAGCATGAGTACGTAGAGCATGTACCGTCTCGTGTGCAATGAGTATGTTATCAGAGATTAGTCTCTTAGAAACGAATGCACCTTGGGTCTCAGATACCAAATACGGAAGACATTTTTTAAGCATAGTACACAGCACTTTAGAAACGATCTTGTAGAGAACTAAGCACAAGCTGATTGGCCGCATATCCTTCACCTGATTGGCATTGTCCTTCTTTAGGATAAGATAGATTTGTGTATGATTCCAGTCTTGTGGAAAGACTCCAGACTCAAAAAAACATTGAATCTCCTTAACGATATCAACACCAACTATCGACCAATAGCGGCGAAAGAAAGTGCTTGTCCATCAGGTTGACATTAACAAATGTTTCTAGCCGGTACAGTGCTCGAGGATGCTTATCAAAGAACCATTACTCTTTCCAAACAAAGGTGTCCATGTCATTCCCAATCATCTTCATTAAACCCTTCTTAAAAGATTACAACCATGTAATATGCTCCTCCATGCGTAAGATGGTCTCGAACCCGAACCGCACTCCAATATAGAAGATTTGCAAAAGTAACGACTTTTGTAAAAGCATGATACCAGCGACTCCGGTTTGTTGAGGATCCGCCAAGCCTGCTTGGCAAGTAAATCTTGATTAAAATCTCCCAAATCTTTGAAGCCCATACCATCATCATCTTTGGATTTACGCATTGCAGACCAAGCCACCCAAGCTATTTTTCTTTGCCCCTGACAACTATTCCACCAAAACTCACGCATGTGACGTGTGAGTTTTCTGCAGAGATGCTTGCTCAATCGAAAACAAGACATTGCGTATATCGGCAATGCCATCGCTATAGAATTAAGTAGGATCTCTTTTCCACCTAAGGATAGAGACTTAGCATCCCAACCATGCAGTCTCTTCTTGAGTTTATCCCCGATAAAGGCTAAGAGGGCCTGTTTCGATCCACTGAAACATTTCGGCAAACCCAAATAAGACACCGTTCCCCCCTCCTCTGTAATCCCCAAGGTTTGTTTGATCACCATCTTAATAGTGTCAGGCGTCTTGCTTCCAAAAGTAACTGCAGACTTCTCAAAATTGATTTGCTGCCCAGATGCCTTGCCATATAGTTGTAGACATCCTAGGATTTCTTCGCATTCCTCCTTGGTTGCACGGCAAACCAGGAGACTATCGTCTGCAAACAGTAAGTGTTGAACTACAGGACATGATTCATTGAAAATGAAGCCAGTGAGTCTCCCCCGTGATCTCCTTTTTTCCATGACATGAATCAGAGCCTCGGCACAAAGGATAAACAAAAATGGTGAAAGAGGATCTCCCTGTCTGATTCCCCGTTCTGGTGTAACAAAGCCAAACGGACTCCCATTGATGAGTACTGAATACCTTACAGATCTCACACACATCATTATCCACTAGATCCACTGATTGTTAAAACCCATTCGTAGGAGAAGATGCTCAAGAAAGTCCCATTCAACTCTGTCATATGCCTTGGACATATCCGTCTTAATAGCAACAAAATCAGAGTTGAACTTAGCATGAGTACGTAGAGCATGTACCATCTCGTGTGCAATGAGTATGTTGTCGGAGATTAGTCTCCTAGAAACGAATGCACCTTGGGTCTCAGATACCAAAGACGGAAGACATTTTTTAAGCCTAGTACACATCACTTTAGAAACGATCTTGTAGAGAACTAAGCACAAGCTGATTGGTCGCATATCCTTCATCTGATTGGCATTGTCCTTCTTTAGGATAAGACAGATTTGTGTATGATTCCAGTCTTGTGGAAAGACTCCAGACTCAAAAAAACATTGAATCTCCTTAACGATATCAGCACCAACTATCGACCAATAGCGGCGAAAGAAAGCGCATGTCCATCCATCAAAACCCGTTGCACTATCCCCATTAATTTTAAAAGCCACTTGCTTAATCTCCTGCACCGTCACCGAGGCCACTAGTTGTTGATTCATCACATCAGATACTCGTGGCTCCATACCCTCTAGCAAGTCCTCAAAATTACCAGGATTAGTGGATTTGAACAACTCTGTGAAGTATTCCGCAGGAATGTTACCCTTAGACCCCTCCTCAAAACATTCAAAACCGTTTCTGTCAACTAAAGAGTTGAGTTGGTTCTTCAGTATCTTATACTGCACACTCCTATAAAAAAAGCTGTGTTTTTATCTCCTTCTTGAAGCCATGATTCTCGACTCTTAGACCTCCAATATGTCTCCTCCTCTCTACAAGCAACTGTAAGTGCCCATTTAATCTGACGCAATCTCTGAAAATTTGGGAACATCTTAGTAGCCTCCTCTTCCAAGTCCCTGCGAAGCAATTGAATCTGTGTTGCAGAGTTAGTAGGATGAGTCCTCTTCCACCTGAACAAGGCCTTTCTTCACCGAAATAGTCCACTTAACACTGATTTACCCTGAGTAGCACCTTCCGAAGCCCACTGCTCTTGAATAATATATGTTGTTTCTTGCTTGTTGATCCAGCTCTTATCAAAGATGAACCTCCCTCTAAACTTTGCATCATCTCCCACTAGTCTTGTGATGATCGGATCCCATCACTTCTAAATACTCCGTGTTAGCCCTCAGAAATAAGTTGAACCAGCCATTGTTTCCAAAGCTTCTATTCAGCCGACATTGGACCCATACATTGTCTCTTCTTCCACCCCACGAGAGTTTATTACTAAAACTAGGTATTTCCTTGATCCGACTACTTATTGCCATAGTTCTGAAAGGGTAGAACGAGCTTTCTAGTCGCCTTGGACCTCCCAAATTTTCAGAATTATCCATTATTTCATTGAAATCGCTGGTAAGTAACCAGGGATCATCTCTTTGGATACCAATTCGGGTAATGCGTTCCCAAACCTCCTCTCTCATGTGTCTAACTGGGTCCCCATAGAAAAAGGTTATATAAAACACCTTAGAGCCTTGACAGATCCTTGTATCAATCACCCTTGAATCAGACTGTAAGATCTCCACCCGATACAAGTCTTTCCAAAAGAGTGCTAGGCCACCACTCAGCCCAACGGGATGTACAATATCTACTTTGTCATAACCCATCCATTCTTTCACCCCCATAACGTGATCAATGGAGTTTTTGGTCTCCATGAGGAACAATAAGTACCGAATAATGCTCACTACGTATTTCCTTCAGACGTTGAACTGCCGAGGTGCTCCCCATGCCTTGGCAGTTCCAACTGAGTACACTCATTGAGAACTGGGTGGTTTTTGGAAAACCACCAAACCCGACTTCTCAGCAACAAAGTTCACACCACCTCTTATACTTGCAGCCTCCATACTCATTCGAAAGACACCATCCACTGCTCCATCCACTTTCTCAGTTACTTGTTGGTTTACCACATGGACAGTCTTTAAGACCTTAGATGATACTTCACCATCCTCTAAGGCTTTTCTTTTAGCAGCAGGACCAACCTGGTGCTCTTTTACCGCCTCCTGCGAAGTATTAATAGAATCACTGCAGGAATTAGCCCCCTCATTCTTTGATCTCCGTTTCCAAGAGGAAGTCTTTTTCTGATACTGTTTTTTTACTACCACTGAGCGTCTCTTTGATTCCAGCTAATAGACCCATGTGGAAGTCTGTAGAACCGGCTTGTTCCATCGCCAATATCTTACTGTTCAATACCACGGGGCAGCATTGTTGTTACGACCTTCCTCCACTTCATTCTCACCCGTCGCAACAGTCAAATTCTGAAATGGTGTTTCTACCAAAGCCTGCGGATAGCCAAAAACCAAGCCTTTCCCTTTACTAAGATCAGGAGTTAACGTAGGTGGAGCTTCTAGACGGAGCATTGCATTCTGAGCACGAGTGTCTGAGGCAATAGAGTCCAACGTTGCTCGTAGGGCTTGTTCCCTCTGAACCGCCAGAGAAGGGTCCCCTGATTGCAAGAACTTTTGCATCTCAGCAAGAACTTCAGGGACAACCACATTAGATTTTGGTGATACACATGGGACCACTAGTTGTTTCAGCAAAGGCATGATTGTATTTGCGAGTTCCTTGGGAAAGCGATTATCTCGAGTTAAACCTTTCCGCGAGCTCTCTAGAGCAGACACCTGCCCTCTATTATCGCGTTGTAGGAAGGGACATCTTTGTTTATCATGTGTAAGCCTCAGACAGTGGAAACAAGACTTACAGACTCTTTCATACTCAATATTGACCACCGCAAAATCCTTTAGGTAACTGGACGGACTTCGTTTTGACCAGAGGATTCGTGGCATCAAAGATCACCTTAACCCTGACAAAAACGTTGTACTGAGATCTCTCCGGATCAAAAGCGTTCTCCTTCACATAGCCAACTCTCCCTGCAACCGCCTCAATAGTCTTGAGGGTAAGGAAATTGACCGGTTTGTTGCTTATCCTAATCCAAATGGGGAATGTCCCTAGGAAGTTCGCCGGTGGAGATTCAACCCATCTCTCCATGATCAAACCCCACTCATCAAAAGTCCAAAATCCCATCCTCAAAACCCTCTCCAAATCACTATCTAGTTGAAAAATGAACTGGAAGGTATTGTGGGATAATGCAATACCTCGAATTCTCTCATAGACTCCTCAGACTCGTGGCATCTTCATAATCATCTTTGCCATCTTCTGGCACTCAGGGTTGAGCAGTCTCCCCAACAGGCTCAGTTTGCACTCAACCGCCACTCCAAAGTCACCTTCCTCTATAAGGACATTCGGCGTGTCATCTGCAATCGTCATCGAACCCATAGCTAGATTTAGAATTGCTTCCCTTACCAAGAGAAATAACCCAATCGCTGCTTGTGAATATTTCCGATAGCACCAAACTTGTAATATCCACGGCGGCGGGTAAAGAAACCCTAATTCTCCCAAGGAAGATCTGATAATATTGCGAGAATATTCTCTCAATATCAACCCATTGTTGCCTTTTTCGGGCTAAGAAAATATTTCTCCAGCTGTATAACCCATCATCCTTTAGGGTTAAGTAAAAGAATCTCAATGAAACCGAGGGTCCTAAGCTAAAACACATATTTTTTATCATGAATGTATTTTGTTTAGTTTTGGTTAAATGAAAAAAAATTGTTTCCCCTTGGTTTATATAAAGAACTTGACGGTAAAAAAAACATGGTTTCTACGTTTCTTTCAATCATTTGATAGTACTGCATGCTAAAAGCCTTCTCTTCATCATTTTTCAACCTACACCGAGTGAGTATTAATATTGGGGGTCATACTAGTACACACAAACCATCCAAAAGTTTCGATATGGTTGATATGCTTAAATTTACCCTAGAGTTACTCTCTCAAATTAAGAGATCAATTGTAGTACTTAGGGATCGTATCCACAAGGACTCTAGATCATACAATAGACTTATTAATCTTTTAATTATGCTAAACAGAAATATTAATTTAAAAGCAATGCAAAATCAGAATTGAAAAGTGTTGTAAATTAGGAATTAAAAACGCTACGCCTAGGGAATTTCTCAGGAATTTATGAAATATTAAAATCAATCAATAAATTAGGATTCAAGCAATTAAGATCAGATCTAGAACTCTAAACTCATCTGTAAAATAAATCAGTTCTCACTGCAAATATTATCTAAATTTAAAACCAGAAAATCCAAATCTCTTTGCAAAATTCTAGGTAATAAATCAGCTTTAAAAACAAGTTTAGATTGTTCACAAATTCACAAAATCAAATCTCTTTACAGAAAGTAATTTTGCTCAACAAAAGGTTTTATCAGAAAAAATTAATTATATTCTCATATCAATTTATTTTCCTAGGTATTAATTCTAGGTGATCAATCAAGAATTAATATGAAATACAACCTAAGATGAAGATCTAGAAAGATAAAGAATCCTAAAAATAACAGATCTAATAAATCATAAAAACCTTATGAAAAACCCTGAACCTAACAAGAGATCTACTCAGACATGATTAATGAAACAAAAACCATGGATAAAATAGATATCATTAAATTCAAAAGAGAAGAACAAAGGAGTTTAGAAAAGCTTCTCTCGACAGGGCTGAGTTCTTGTCTCTCCCAAAAAGCTCTCAAGGTCTCTCTCTCAAAAGGTGGAGATCTGGTAACTTCTTTTCAATCCTACTCTGGATCATTGCACTCACTTTCTCAGAGACAACCACCTTCTCTTTCCTCTCTTTCTTTCTCTGTGGAGGCTGATTCAACATAATTGAGCGGACATCCTTGGTTAGCAAAGCTCCTTCTTCAGGGCTCAAACCATTAGTGACCATCCTCTTCACATATCCCTTAATCCCAGGAGAAAATTTGACAGNTTCACAAAATCAAATCTCTTTACAGAAAGTAATTTTGCTCAACAAAAGGTTTTATCAGAAAAAATTAATTATATTCTCATATCAATTTATTTTCCTAGGTATTAATTCTAGGTGATCAATCAAGAATTAATATGAAATACAACCTAAGATGAAGATCTAGAAAGATAAAGAATCCTAAAAATAACAGATCTAATAAATCATAAAAACCTTATGAAAAACCCTGAACCTAACAAGAGATCTACTCAGACATGATTAATGAAACAAAAACCATGGATAAAATAGATATCATTAAATTCAAAAGAGAAGAACAAAGGAGTTTAGAAAAGCTTCTCTCGACAGGGCTGAGTTCTTGTCTCTCCCAAAAAGCTCTCAAGGTCTCTCTCTCAAAAGGTGGAGATCTGGTAACTTCTTTTCAATCCTACTCTGGATCATTGCACTCACTTTCTCAGAGACAACCACCTTCTCTTTCCTCTCTTTCTTTCTCTGTGGAGGCTGATTCAACATAATTGAGCGGACATCCTTGGTTAGCAAAGCTCCTTCTTCAGGGCTCAAACCATTAGTGACCATCCTCTTCACATATCCCTTAATCCCAGGAGAAAATTTGACAGCATCAATTAAAGGCATCTCAATCATTACCTTGTCCATCATAGCCTTGCATCTAGCTTCTTCAATCTCCTGTTTGGACCTCCTAGGCTTAGGAAAAGGAACCTTAGGCTTATAGGCTTGCTCTGAAGCATGTGGAGCTTGAGGAGAAATCAGAGTTGTCTGTGGGGGGTGTTGATCGACACTAGATGGTGCATCGATCGACACTAGATGCTGCTGCATATTGGTTGATGCAAGCTCTGCAACTGTATCATTGTCTCCTTCCTTCACCAAAATTACATTGCAAGCATGCCTTGGATCGGCCTCTGTTCTTCTAGAAAGAAGTTCCTCTTGTCTTTTAACAGACCCAGCAGTCTGAATCACTTGATTCTCTAGCTTTTTGACATGAGTGTTTAAGGCATCAAACTTCCCAGTCAGCTCAGTGTAAACAGAATCAATCTTTCCATTGAAGTCTACTGTTAATTTCTGTTGACCTTGGTAAGAAGAAGATCCATAGGTCCTTGTGAAGTTGCTGTTTGGATTTCCTGAGAATGAATTCTTCTGACCAAATCTCTGATTTTGATACCCAGCTCCATATACATAGTTGACATCTTCTGTAATCTCTGGCTTTGTCTCAAAAGTCTCAACTTCTTCAGCAAAATGGACAGACTTCTTTCCCAAAAGAAGATTGTGGACTGTATCTAGCTTAGCATTCACCGCAGCAAACTGATTTGAACCATTGCCTTCATGTGATCTTTTCTGCTCTAAGTTTGCATTCTTGGTACTGTTGCTTGATGCTATCCTCTCTATCAACTTTTCAGCCTCATCTTGGTACCTTGTCTTGAAGTTCCCATCACTAGCAGCATCCAAAGCCATCTGATACCTCTAGTCAATACCACTGAAGAAGATGCTAATCAACTGCACTTCTGAGAACCCATGATGCGGACAATCTCTCTGGTATGCTTTGAACCTTACCCAAGAAGCTTTGTAAGATTCAGCTGGTCCTTGTCTAAAGGTGGAGAGCTTAATCCTCAGCTCATCAGACATCGCATCATCGTAGAAGTAGTTCAAGAATGCCAACTTGATTTCATGCCATGTTGTCAGAGATCCCGGTTTGAGTTGTCTTAGCCAATGAGAAGCTTCCCCAGCAAGAGAGTAGGGGAAAAGCTTGCAGTAGAGATAGTCCTCTGTGACTCCATTAGCCTTGATGCTTGTGACTATATCCTCAAAATGCTCAATGTGGTCTAGAGGCTTCTCATGCGGCAAGTTTTGGAATGGTCTTTGGCCGACAAGAGCAAAGTAGGCAGGCTTCAACTCAAAATCATTCCTTGGGAATGGAGGAAGGACAATTGCGGAACGGTTCTCATAGAATAAGTCTGACCTGTTAAAGTCCGCAAGAGTCTTGACAAGCTCTCCATTGTTTTCTCGTCTAGGCTGAAGGTCCAAATTGTTTTCCCTTCCTGTTTGCGTCGATCGATGCATTGCGTCGATCGATGCCATCGTGCATCATCCTCAACAACGACGAGTTCTTCCTGAATAACTCGTCCTTCAGTATCAAATTTCTGGCCTTGCTCGTTGTACACATTGCCCTCTTGATCCCTCATCCAGCCTCATCAGGTCTCAATATGAGTGTTTTGACCATCTTCGCTGACTTGGCTGCTTTCTTGTTGTCATGCTCTAGTCTTCCTAACTCTTGGTTTGTAAGCTTAACAACTGGACCAGTATGATTTTTTCTGGTGCTAGGCTTAGGCATGTACCTGAAACACACAAGAGAAAAGAAACAAAAGTGTGTGAGTAAATTAGAAAAATAAAAATCTAGACAAAATCAAAGACTTTAATCTAATGGTGAATCAAAAGAGTCCCCGGCAACGGCGCCAAAATTTGATATGCTCAAATTTACCCTAGAGCTACTCTCTCAAATTAAGAGATCAATTGTAGTACTTAGAGATCGTATCCACAAGGACGCTAGATCACACAATAGACTTATTAATCTTTTAATTATGCTAAACAGAAATATTAATTTAAAAGCAATGCAAAATCAGAATTCAAAAGTGTTGTAAATTCAGGAATTAAAAACGCTAGACCTAGGGAATTTCTCAGGAATTTATGAAATATTAAATCAATAAATTAGGATTCAAGCAATTAAAATCAGATCTAGAACTCTAAACTCTTCTGTAAAATAAATCAGTTCTCACTGCAAATATTATCTAAATTTAAAATCAGAAAATCCAAATCTCTTTGCAAAATTCTAGGTAATAAATCAGCTTTAAAAACAAGTTTAGATGGTTCATAAAATCACTAAATCAAATCTCTTTACAGAAAGTAATTTTGCTCATCAAAAGGTTTTATCAGAAAAATCAATTCTATTCTCATATCAATTTATTTTCCTAGGTATTAATTCTAGGTGATCAGTCAAAAATTAATATGAAGAACAACCTAAGATGAAGATCTAGAAAGATAAAGAATCTTAAAAATAACAGATATAATAAATCATAAAAACCCTATGAAAAACTCTGAACCTAACAAGAGATCTACTCAGACATGATTAATGAAACAAAAACCATGGATAAAATAGATATCATTAAATTCAAAAGAGAAGAACAAAGGAGTTTAGAAAAGCTTCTCTCAACAGGGCGGAGTTCCTGTCTCTCCCAAAAAGCTCTCAAGGTGGCAGAAAATAAAACTTGAAAATAACTTAGGTCTAAACAATGACTCAAAAATCCTATTTATATTCCTAAAAACGTCCAGGGACTAATGATGCAAATATGGAAGACTTTGGGGCAACTTTGTAAATCTTCAAAACTTGTGAGAAAACTTCCGATTCTTCTGTTGGATGATGCATCGATCGACACCATAACTTGCATCAACCGATGCAAGTCTCTGAACTTGTCTCCCAACTTCACAGCTTAGCCTCAATACTTGAATGTGCTCCAAATCCTCCTATTTAGCTTCATTATGCTCCCATTCATGCTAAATCCTATAAAGACTCGAAAGACTCTAAAAATACTAAAAAAAACTCTACAAATAAAACTTATATCATAGCTAAAAACACCTAAAAATCATGATATATCAATGGTAATGATATGACCCCAATATTAATAATGCTCACTAAAACATATTGAGGCCAAGTGACAAGTGTTCGACTCGTATGCTCTCTATCTTTCTCCTCCAAAAATATAACGTCGTTGTCACAGTGCTGCATAATATTGGGGCCTTGGGGGTCATGATAGGAGTTTATTTTCTAATTTGGTAAACTAATGCCCAACCACATTATTGACGTGGGTGGCCCTTTGATGTAGTGGATCGACAAACACACAACTCGAGTTACTCGACCACCGACTCTTTTTTTAGTTTAACGCATGGCCTCTGTTTCTAATTTAGGCTATTATTTTACTTGGGTTTGAAGCTTTTTTTTTTGTTTTGGTTTTCCGTCTCTCTTATTTCTTAGGGTTTATATTTATTCTTTTAATTGTTATTTAAGGTGTCTCTTATGCTTGTGAGTTGTGAGAAGGTAGATGTTTATTAAATAAAAAACCTAGAGATTCTAAGCTTCTTATCTCTCTTGATTATCGGTCATTCTCATAATCAACCAACGATTCTATTTGTTCGGTCATGTGAATCAACGAGCTAAAGACACCACTCTTGTTCGACTATTCAAGAGAATCGACTAACAAATAAAGCATGCCCCAAAGGCCCGAACACACTAATAGTCAGGACAAGTTAATATGAAAATATGTATAATCTTAAATGACTATTTTAATAATTTATAGATTAAATTTATTATAACATATTTTGCCTAGAACATGCATAGTACTAAAACAATTGTCATATTTTTGTAGAACATGCGTAGAAAAGTAAACGAAATTTACAAACTTGTCAAAAACTCTCTTCCACTTTTTTTTTACAAATTAAAATTCATAACATAATCGATTTCATACAAACTTTTCATCGAAAAACTATAGGAAATTCATGTATCCCAAGATTTTTCTACGTTTCTAGTCGTAGAAAAACTAGCTAAACCAATCGTAATCTTCATCGGAAAGAAATTAACGGTGTTAAGTTGCTTCACAAGAATGTGTTGAGATGGTCAAAAATGTTACAAGACAACCCATCAGCTTTCTCTTGTGCAATTACATCGAAAAAACCATGTACTTACCAGCATTGTCCATAGATACAAAGGACGATGAAAAGCCGAGAAAGGCGAGCGACATGTTTTATTCTTTCAACAGCTCTCATATAACTTCATTTATTATATTTTCTAGGTTCATTACGATGGAAAAGCCTTGGAATATGATGAATTTGAATGGCCTAAGCGGAAGATACATGTGAGTGTACCTAATCAAACTAAGTGGTAATAAACACTTCTCTTGCCTATTTCTCCAATCCCATTGATCCCAAAATTCTTGTAAACCTTTTGAATATGTTTCTATTTGATTTTTGTATTCTAACTTTATGGGCTTATTCCTAGATTTGAGTTTGACTTAAATAAGGCCCGGTTAAAGAAATATTATATTGTTGTACTGGTCATGTGTTTGGTAACTTAATATAAGGGGAATTGGGCTGTATAACTAAAAAAAATACTATAATTTAAAAACTAACTATATTTATTAACCATGAACTAATTATATACCCTATATTATATGTATTAATGATAATTTTTACCCCTTCACTAACCTACCTCCAGCCACCACTAACACCACCACCATCCTTTCACCACTACCACCACCACCTTCCGACCACCGGACATCACCACCCCCGAACGCCACCACCTCCGGCCACCTCCTCCGGCCACCGGTCTCCAGCAACCTCCTCCGACCATGGTTTCCGGTCACCGCTGTCGGCCACCGCCTCTGACCTACAGCCACCACTGCCCTTCACCACCTAAAGAACACTAAATTGGTAATTTTGCACTGCCCTCATCCTAATCTTCTAATTTTTTTAAATATAGTGTTATTTTCTACTCTGATTTTTTTGTTTTAGCTATTGGGCTAATTCACCCTTAATATAATTAATGAGACTGGTTTTGTTGTTTCTAAAGAGGACCAATCAACTTAATTGGTAAAGATCTAAGAAACTAGATTTGATTGCGTAAATAAAAGTCTACAAGATGATCAATCCATATAGATAGTGATATTGCTGCATAATATTGGGGGTAAACACTAAAATATCCAGTTAAAATATGTGATATTTGATATGCTCAAATTTAACCCTAAAATATGTGATATTTGATATGCTCAAATTAAGAGATCAATTGTAGTACTTAGGGATCATATCCACAAGGACTCTAGATCACACAATAAATTTAATAATCTTTTAATTATGCTAAACCAAAATATTAATTTAAAAGCAATGCAAAAACATAATTCAAAAGTGTTGTAAATTCAGGAATTAAAAACGCTAGGCCTAGGGAAATTCTCAGGAAATCATGGAAAATCAGATCAATTAATTAAGTAAACAGGATTCAATAATTAAGCATCGTTCTTGAACTCTAAACACAATTGTAAAATAAATCAGTTCTCACTGCAAATATTATCTAAGTTTTAAAACCCGAAAATCCAAATCTCTTTGCAAAATTCAAGTTAAAAACCAGCAATAACATCAAGTTTAGATAAGTTCACAAAATCACTAATTCAAATCTCTTTGCAAAAAGTAATTTTGCTCACCAAAGGTTTTTGTCAGGAAAATCAATTATATTCTCATATCAATTAATAATCCTAAGATCTAAATCCATATGACTAATCAAAGATCTAGCATTAAAAACAACATATTGTGAAGAACATGAAAGATAATGAATCCAAAGAATTAGTCAATCTAATAATCCAAGAAATCCCTAATGAGAAACCCTAAACCTAACAAGCAGATCTACTCAGACATAATCAATGAAACACAAATCATATTCTGAATAAATTGCATTAAAAGATTAAAAGAAGTAGAAAAGGAGTTCTGCATCTTCTCTGGAAGGAGTCTTGATTCTTGATATGTCTATATTTTGTCTCTGCTTAGCATGTATTTGTCATGCATTTAGCTAGGATAACTAGTCGTTTTGCATCAATTTCTAACCTCTTTTGTACACTTTGCATATTTAGGTAGTTCTTGCATCATCCTTGATACATTGTGCATTTCAGAGTATTTCAGATATCTGGGAGACGTCAGGAACACATCGTCCGAGACGCTGTTCGAGTCGCCATTCGAGTCCACGTCCTTCAATTCGATCCAACACCATTCGAGTCCACGTCCTTCGAGTCGACCCAACACCTTTCGAGTCCACCACTCGAGCCACTCTCGAGTCACCACTAGAGTCATCACTCGAGCCACTGGTAGATGGATTCAGCTTTCGACGTTTTCATCAAAGTTGTAGAAACTTGAATCCTCTTTCCAATTCCGTTTATTTCAAGACGATCGGAGGTGTAGTTCAAAAGTTATCATCGTTTTAGTGTATGCGTATACACCTAGCTCGAGCCAAAACCACTCTGGATCGAGTCATTCCACTCGAGTAGGATTTAGCTTTTGACGTCTTCATTAAAGTTGTAGAGAATTGAGTTATCTTTCCAATGCCGTTTATTTTAAGTCAATCGGAGGCGTGGCTCAAGAGTTATCACCGTTTTAGTGGATACATATACACCCAGCTCGAGTCGAATCACCTGCACTCGACCCAGCTCGAGTCGCATCACCTCCACTCGACCCACCTCGAGTATATGACCTCGACTCAATCTGTTCCACTCAACCGCACCCCAGGGAGAGACGACAAGCGACTCGACCGCACATGTTTGGTTTCACACGCTTCAGGAGATTCCTGAACCAACACTCTATCTTGTCGTTTTAAGTTTTAGGGATTCACATGTTTTTACTATATATACATTTTGTTAAGTCTTGGTTTGGGACATCTTAGGTTTTATCTCATTTTCTTTTCTAAGGTTTAACCTAGCCACCAAAAAATGTTCTGAGACTTGTAATCCGACATCTCCGAGTTTATTCAGTTTTCGCACTTGATTTCTTCTACAAAGTTGTTCTTCTCATTTTTATCTATCTTACTATGCTTGATTCAATATTTTCTAGGGTTGCATCCTTGAAGATGATTTTCAGATCTGAGTAGTGTTAAGTTTCTTGGGGATGAGATAGACTAGGTGGAGGATTTTAGGATGTAGGGTGTTTAAGCGTTGATTTGTATGATTTCCTTCTGGACTAGTGTTAGAATTACTAGTTTCTCTCTGATCAATTGGAACTAGGTTCGAGACATTTCCACATCTAAAAGGTGTTTGATGAAATGTCTGACCAACTAGTGCCAGAGACTTACGTTCCTAGCCTAAGAGATTAGTTGTCTAGGATGTTTGTTGACGTGAATGAACTTGTTTGCCATGCCATGCTTGACCATGTTTCTCTAGCGAGAGCTAGGTATGGAATTGGTTGAGTCTGAGTAGCTTTTGCCAAGAGATTGGATTAGCTAAGTTGTGATGTTCATTGTTTAGGGATAGTTTGCTTGTGGCATGTTAAACACTTTGTAGACTAGGAGACTCCGCCGACATCAATTACTCCCATCCTTAGGACTTATATCTTTTTTTATTGATATTGCATTCCTGAGACTGTTTCGTTTCTTGCTTTTTAGTTCATGCTTAGACTCGTTTCTGTTTTTATCCATTTTCTCTTCTTGTCATACATTTTCGTTTCTAGTTCTATGTCTCATTTCCGTTTTGCATCTTGATCACTCTAGGATTGTTAGACAAACACTCTTTTTGAATTGGCTTAACTTGTGATTTCTTGATTACATCTCTCTTGATAGCATCATCCCAATTCGATTGACACCTTAAGTATTACAACTGCATAAGGTTAATTGAACCTACTAGGACACACAAAAATCATAGTATAAATTTGGCGCCGTTGCCATTTGGGATTATCTTTGCTACATTTAAGATTTCAAGTTTTGCAAGATTAAGTTCTGTTACACTTGTTATTTTGAGTACTGACTTGTTTTGGTTGTCTGCTTGTTTATTTTGCATCTCAGGAACCTATTGAATTCAACCTTGCATGCACACCAGATCAAGAGGACATCAAAATCTCCTTCCTGCTATCGACGACATCAGTCGGTTACAAAGACCGCGACAAGCTCGTCATCTCATTGATCATCCCGCACCAGTCACTATGGAACAACATAATGGACCAAATCCGAGACCGCAAAACATTAGTGTTGGGGATGCACCTAACACTCACACTCAACGTGCTGGAATCGTCCCTCCCGCCGTGCAGAACAACAACTTCGAGATCAAAAGTGGTCTGATCTCCATGATCCAAGGAAACAAGTTTCACGGTTTGCCTATGGAGGATCCACTCGACCACTTGGATGAATTCGACCGTCTGTGCAGTCTCACCAAGATCAATGGAGTGAGTGAGGATGGTTTCAAGTTGCGACTCTTCCCATTCTCCCTGGGAAATAAAGCTCACCAATGGGAGAAAAACATTCCCAAGGGATCCATCACCACTTGGGATGACTGCAAGAAAGCATTCTTGGCAAAGTTCTTCTCCAATGCCAGAATTGCACGTCTCAGGAATGACATCTCTGGTTTTACTCAGAAAAGCTCAGAATCATTCTGTGAAGCCTGAGAGCGTTTCAAGGGTTACCAGAGCCAGTGTCGTCACCATGGGTTCAACAACAAGTCACTGCTGAGCACTCGATACCGTGGTGTACTTCCAAAAATCTGCATGTTGCTTGACACTGCCTCTAACGGTAATTTCCTGAACAAAGAAGTGGATGAAGGATGGCAACTAGTTAAGAATCTCGCCCAGTCTGACGGCAATTACAATGAAGATTATGACAGCACAGTTAGAGACGACACTGGGTCAGAGGAGAAGTACAAAAGGGACCTTAAGAATGTCAATGACAAGCTTGACCGCCTCTTGCTAAGTCNGCGACAAGCTCGTCATCTCATTGATCATCCCGCACCAGTCACTATGGAACAACATAATGGACCAAATCCGAGACCGCAAAACATTAGTGTTGGGGATGCACCTAACACTCACACTCAACGTGCTGGAATCGTCCCTCCCGCCGTGCAGAACAACAACTTCGAGATCAAAAGTGGTCTGATCTCCATGATCCAAGGAAACAAGTTTCACGGTTTGCCTATGGAGGATCCACTCGACCACTTGGATGAATTCGACCGTCTGTGCAGTCTCACCAAGATCAATGGAGTGAGTGAGGATGGTTTCAAGTTGCGACTCTTCCCATTCTCCCTGGGAAATAAAGCTCACCAATGGGAGAAAAACATTCCCAAGGGATCCATCACCACTTGGGATGACTGCAAGAAAGCATTCTTGGCAAAGTTCTTCTCCAATGCCAGAATTGCACGTCTCAGGAATGACATCTCTGGTTTTACTCAGAAAAGCTCAGAATCATTCTGTGAAGCCTGAGAGCGTTTCAAGGGTTACCAGAGCCAGTGTCGTCACCATGGGTTCAACAACAAGTCACTGCTGAGCACTCGATACCGTGGTGTACTTCCAAAAATCTGCATGTTGCTTGACACTGCCTCTAACGGTAATTTCCTGAACAAAGAAGTGGATGAAGGATGGCAACTAGTTAAGAATCTCGCCCAGTCTGACGGCAATTACAATGAAGATTATGACAGCACAGTTAGAGACGACACTGGGTCAGAGGAGAAGTACAAAAGGGACCTTAAGAATGTCAATGACAAGCTTGACCGCCTCTTGCTAAGTCAGCAGCAGACTGTCCATTTCGTAGCTGAGGATGACCTTTTCCAAGTTCAAGATGGGGAGGGTGAGCAAACTGAGGAGATCAACTACGTCCAGAATCAAGGTGGTTACAACAAGGGCTACAACCCCTATAAGACAAACCCCAATTTGTCTTACCGGAGCACCAACGTCGCAAATCCACAGGATCATGTGTACCCCCCCTCAGCAGCACCAACAAGGTCAACAAAAACCTTTTGTGCCTTACAATCAGGGATTCGTACCCAAACAACAATTCCAGCAAGGTTACCAAGCTCCCTCAGGACCACCACCAAGATTCCGCCCTCAACCAGTTCAGCCTACTCCAGCCCCAGATCAAGAAATGAAGCAAATGATGCAATAACTTCTTCAGGGTCAAGCTAGCGGATCTATGGATACTGCTAAGAAGTTTGCTGACCTTAGTCAGAGGATGGAATGGTCATACAATAATCTGAACGTCAAATTTGAAGCTCTGAATTCGAAGATAAGGTATATGGAGGGCCAATCAGCTTCTACTTCTGCACCAAAGCCTCACCAATTCTCAGGGAAGGCTGTTCAAAACCCCAAGGAGTTTACAAACGCAATTACGCTGAGAAGTGGGAAAACATTGCCTCCCAGGCAAGGAGTACCAGAAGTCATTGAGGACAGTAAGGAATTAGCTGGGGAGGATTTTGTTCAAGATGAAGCTCAGATGAGCAATCCAGTCGAAGCAGTCAAAGATCCGATCGAGCCAGTGAAGCAGTCCGAACCTGAAGCAGTTAAGGAACCTGTTGTTTCTGATGACAAACCTGCGANGAATGACATCTCTGGTTTTACTCAGAAAAGCTCAGAATCATTCTGTGAAGCCTGAGAGCGTTTCAAGGGTTACCAGAGCCAGTGTCGTCACCATGGGTTCAACAACAAGTCACTGCTGAGCACTCGATACCGTGGTGTACTTCCAAAAATCTGCATGTTGCTTGACACTGCCTCTAACGGTAATTTCCTGAACAAAGAAGTGGATGANGAGGTTTAAGGAGCAGCTTATTGAGAAGTACAAAGCTCTGTTCGAAAAACAAGTCAAGGAGATTGAGTTGAGAATGCCATTGCTGGATGCATTCGCACTTGTTCCTCACTACCAGAAATTCCTCAAGGACTTAGTGATGGAGAGGTCAAAAGAAGTTCAAGGCATGGTGGTACTAAGTCTTGAGTGCAGTGCAATCATCCAGAAGAAGATTGTACCCAAAAAGCTCAAAGATCCTGGATCATTCACTCTACCTTGCTCCCTTGGACCTATATCTTATGACAGATGCCTATGTGATTTGGGCGCTTCAGTTAATCTGATGCCACTCTCTGTTGCTACGAGGTTGGGTTTTACAAGGCTTAAGGGTTGCGACATCTCTCTCATCCTTGCAGACAGATCAGTGAGACTTCCAAATGGTATTTTAGAAGACTTACCCGCCAGGATCAGAGACGTGGAAGTGCCAACCGACTTTGTGGTTTTTGAGATGGATGAAGAACCAAAAGATCCTCTGATCTTAGGAAGACCGTTCCTGGCGGCAGCTCGAGCCATCATTGATGTCAGAAATGGCAAGATTGATCTCAATCTGGGCGACAACTTCATTATGAAGTTTGACATCAATGATACCGTGAAGAAGCCAACAATAGGAAGACAAGTCTTCTACATTGAAGACATGGATAAATTGGCTGATGAGTTTTTGGAGGAATTAGCTGAGAAGGGTTCCTGCATGAGGAGACCACTTGTTACAAGAATCTGCTAGACTCCCACAGAGAAACGGATGGACTAGAGGAATTCGAGCAGTTATCTGACGTAGAGGGGATACGTGCAGTTGAGACAGAGAGTTCATAACGTGATATCTCCCACTCGACTGACGTCAAGACCCGACTCAAGACACTGATGTCCCGCACCCATCCCACTCGACCGTGATCACTCAAGACTCCCATTCTGACGACTGGTCGGAACTGAAAGCTCCAAAGGTAGAACTCAAAACTCTCCCTTTTGGACTAAGGGTATTGACGCGCTGTGAGGAGACGAACCTGGTGCTGAACTGGGAGAAGTGCCACTTCATGGTTGAAGAAGGGATCGTTCTGGGACACAAGATTTCTGAGAAAAGAATTGAGGTTGACAAAGCTAAGATTGAGGTCATGGTTCAGCTTCAACCGCCTAAGACAGTGAAGGACATCAGAAGTTTTCTGGGACATGCTGGGTTTTACAGGAGATTCATCAAGGACTTCTCAAAAATTGCAAGACCATTAACAAGGTTGTTGTGCAAGGAGGTTGAGTTTGAATTTGATGCAACATGTCTAGAAGCTTTCAGCAAGATCAAGGAGGCCTTGGTTTCAGCACCCATAGTACAAGCTCCGAATTGGGATCATCCGTTTGAGATTATGTGTGATGCTTCAGACTTCGCAGTTGGAGCAGTTCTGGGACAGCGTATTGACAAAAAAACTTCAAGTCATCTATTACGCAAGTTGCACCTTAGATGAGACTCAAGGGAGGTATGCTACCACAGAGAAGGAACTCCTAGCAGTTGTGTTGGCATTCGAAAAATTCAGGAGTTATCTTGTGGGTTCGAAGGTCATAGTGTATATTGATCATGCTGCTCTGAGACACATCTACTCGAAGAAGGATACCAAACCAAGACTGTTGAGATGGATTTTGATTCTTCAAGAGTTTGACATGGAGATTGTTGACAAGAAAGGCATAGAAAATGGAATTGCGGACCATCTGTCAAGAATGAGGATTGAAGATGTTGTACCCATAGATGATTCAATGCCTGAGGAACAACTTCTAGTCGCCCAAGTTTGTGAGCAGATTCATGACACAGAGCTTGACAACCTCAGAATCAGATGCATGGCGATCACTTCTGAGACTGCACCATGGTATGCAGATGTCGTGAATTACAAGGTTTGTGGAGAAGTTCCTGATGACATGGATCCCTACAGGAAGAAAAAGTGTTTAAAGTAGGTCAACCACTATCTGGGATGAACCCTATCTGTACAAAAGAGGTTCTGATGGTCTATTCAGAAGATGCATAGCAGAAGGGGAAGTGCAGGGCGTGCTTGAACACTGTCACGGTTCCACCTATGGAGGTCACTTCGCCACATTCAAGACAGCTCAGAAGGTTCTTCAAGCGGGTCTATAGTGGCCAACCTTGTTCAAAGACGCTCACAGTTTCATCACCAAGTGTGATGCTTGTCAGAGGATGGGCAACATCACAAGGAGGAACGAGATGCCCCAGAATTCGATCCTGGAAGTGGAGATATTTGATGTTTGGGGTATAGACTTCATGGGACCTTTCAACCCTCCATCTAATGGTAATGTCTATATTCTGGTAGCAGTTGATTACGTCTCTAAGTGGGTTGAAGCCATCGCCAATCCCACCAATGATCACAAGGTTGTTCTGAAACTGTTCAAAAGCATAATTTTTCCAAGGTATGGGATACCCAGAGCAGTGATCAGTGATGGTGGAACTTAACAAGGTGTTTGAGAGTATGCTGAGAAAGTATGGTGTCAAGCACAAGGTGTCCACTGCGTATCACCCTCAGACCAGCGGACAGGTTGAAGTCTCGAACAAGCAGATCAAGTGTATTCTGTCAAGGATTGTTGGAGTTTCAAAGAAAGATTGGTCTGTCAAGTTGGACGAGACTCTCTGGGCGTACAGAACAGCGTTCAAAACGCCAATACGACAAACACCATTTCAGTTGATCTATGGTAAAGCATGTCATCTCCCTGTGGAGGTTTAGTACAAGGCGCTTTGGGCTATCAAGTTGCTGAACTTGGATATTGACACGGCTCAGGCTAAGCGGACTCTAGACATCCACGAGTTGGAAGAAATAAGACTTGATGCTTATGAGAGTTCCAAGATTTACAAGGAAAGGACAAAAAATTTTCATGACAAGAAGATTATTGTCAAAGAGTTCAAGGCTGGAGATCAGGTTCTGCTGTTCAATTCCAGACTTAAGTTATTTCCTGGAAAGCTTAAGTCTAGGTGGTCTGGACCTTTTGAAGTCAAGGAAGTTCAGCCATTCGGAGCAATCACTCTTCTGAACAAGGATGGTAGTTAATTCACTGTAAATGGTCAGAGAGTCAAGAAATATCTAGCTGATCAAGCCGACCAGAGGGGTCTTCTGTGCTCCTCTATGAACCCCAAAAGGAATAAAAAGCTGAAAAGTCAAGCTAGGGAATTTAAACAAGCTCACTTGGGAGGAAGTTCCTAAGGTATCACTGTAAATATTTTTTTTTAGGATCCTTGTGTTTTTAATTTTTGTTTTTGGCTTTCTTGGGTTCAAAATACACAGAAGGGAGTATGAGAAATAGAAAAGGAAAAATGTGAGTAGCAGTCAGAAGATTACATCCAGCCCACTCGACCAGGAAGCTTAACACGCGTGGAAAGCGATTCAACCCATCCGGCGATCCCAGCTTGTTACACGACTCGACCGACGCCACTCGATCCTCTGTTCTGAAGTATCCCGCTCGAGTCAACTCTACTCACTCGACCACTCTAACTCGAGTCGACCATCTCCCACTCGACCAACAAGCTCAACACACATCCCATCGTCACTGTTGTTCGTCACCCACGACCAGTTCTGACTTGATCCTTCCGAAGCTTTAGTCGCAGTCCCGGAGAACAAACACGCATATGTCACCCTTCGACTCCCCTCGTTGTTACACCACATGAGCTGAACGGCTCGACCACCGGATCATCCACCTCGCTCGAGTCGACGTGCGTCCACTCGACCCACATCGACCTGCTCTCCAATCGACCTGCACAAAGATCCACTCGCGTATTATCACGGCGCTGCGACTCGACCGGACCATCTAACCTAAATCGATGACATGCAGTGCGACGAGCAGCAGAACGTTTATCATAACACGCAAACGGTTGAGCAGCAAGTCGACCAGCAGCTGAGGCCACTCCCGCGGATCCCGAACAAGGTGAAGGACAGAGCCAGTATCACGCACCAACTCCTTGGGCGAGCACGGATTCCTTCTTCGACTACTGAGGTACTCTCACCTTTCCTTTGTATATACTATTTCATTCATGCAATGTTTTTGTTGTGATTCTCAAATCCTTCTGCAAATTTTTCTTACACAAGAGACTGTGTAATTTAAGTTTGGGGGAGAGTTTGAGATGATGTATCTGATGTTGTTTTTTGTGGTTCTTATTTCAAATTTTTGCATCATATCATGTTTGAGTCTGCATTCATCTATTTGCATAGAAAAACCATAAAAATTTGAAAAATTTCGAAAATTTCCACAAAAACAGAGTGTTCATGTAGTTTGCACTTCCATATTAGGATTGAGTCTAGTGTCATTCATATTGGGTTGTTGCATTTAGCATAGGGGTTGATGATGATTGTAACCTTGGTAGCATTCTGAATTCAATAGGATAGGATCAAGGCCCTTGTTATTAGTTCTTTGATACATGTTGATTGAATTTGAAAATGTAAAATTAAAGCATGTTTTGAATTGACGTCACTCCCTATCTATCTGAACCTAATCCTGACTTGCAATTATCTTGTTATGCATTGAAGTCAAACTCATGGATACCATATACATACTTAGATTGTCTTTCACATTTTACCACCCTTGTCAATCCAAGTAGCTGATTCTTATTTTTGGAACAGTTTCCTGCGCCCTTAACCAACCCTTCTTTCAAGCCAATTGTATTCTTGAGTGTCAGGCCTTTTCCGAGTTGAGCTTGTTAGAAAGTGTTAGGTTCTAACCGACAAGAGTAGGATCCTGTGTAGTTCTAGTTCGCGTTATCCGGACTAGTAGGACTAGATGAGAACTCGATTTTGGGTATTGGGTATGGATTTGTGCAGAAAAGAAAAGGGTAGTAAGTCTTAAGGAGAGGGATGTGTTTTCAAAATTTACAAGTCTAGTAAAGGATTTGGGTTGAGCAAAGTAAAAAGAGTTATTGGTTCTGGGCATAAAGTAAAAGGTTAGACAAAGAAAAGAAAGTAAAATGTTTAAGATGTCTAGAGTCCTTGGAAGAAAAGAAAAGGAACCATAGTGATCATAAAGATTTCCCAATTCGCTAGAGTGAAAAGAAGTGAACTCCTCCTAAGACTAAGTGAAAAGAGTTTGAGATGATGTTTCTGATGAAGGGTAGAGATAGGACGAACTTTTGGGTTAGAATGTTAGGACTGAGTTTCTTTGGGGACCCTGGGTAGACAGGGCACTGCTCTTGTATGTATCAGTTGGTTTCAACCTTTAGCCTTCTTTTGAGCTCAACTCCTTTTCATGAGAGAACCTTATTCTGTATTGACAAATTCACTTGAGAAGGAGACCATCTTCGTCTTTGACCTTTCGCCCTAGCCAAATGAGTTCAATGACATTGCATAACTTTATTCATGGTTCTCTGTTAATAAATGTTAAAGGGGGTGATTGATAGGATTGCATGTGTAGATTAAATAAACAAAATTTCTTCACCATGCATCATAGAACTAAAAACAAGGACCTTGATTCTAACTACTCTATTCAGCATGTTTTAGGTTCTGAGACCCCATCTTCACACCTTTTCTCCATACGTTGTTCTTGAGTGTTTGCTTGAGGGCAAGCAAAGAATAAGTTTGGGGGAGTTGATATGTCTATATTTTGTCTCTGCTTAGCATGTATTTGTCATGCATTTAGCTAGGATAACTAGTCATTTTCTAGCCTCTTTTGTACACTTTGCATATTTAGGTAGTTCTTGCATCATCCTTGCATACATTGTGCATTTCGGAGTATTTCAGATATCTAGGAGACGTCAGGAACACATCGTCCGAGATGCTGTTCGAGTTGACATTCGAGTCCACGCCCTTTGAGTCGACCCAACACCATTCGAGTCCACGTCCTTCGAGTCGACCCAACACCTTTCGAGTCCACCACTAGAGCCACTTTTGAGTCACCACTGGAGTCATCACTCGAGCCACCGTTCGAAGGATTCAGCTTTCAACGTCTTCATCAACGTTGTATATAATTGAATCATCTTTCCAATTCCATTTATTTCAAGACAATCGGAGGTGTAGTTCGAAAGTTATCATCGTTTTAGTGGATGCGTATACACCCAACTCGAGCCAAAACCACTCTGGCTCGAGCCGTTCCACTCGAGTGGGATTTAGCTTTCGACATCTTCATCAAAGTTGTAGGGAATTGAGTCATATTTCCAACGCTGTTTATTTCAAGTCAATCGGAGGCGTTGTTCAAGAGTTATCACCATTTTAGTTGATACATATACACCCAGCTCGAATCGCATCACCTCCACTCGATCCAGCTCGAGTCGCATCACCTTTACTCGACCCAGCTCGAGTCGCATCACCTTTACTCGACCCAGCTCGAGTCGCATCACCTCCACTCGACCCACCTCGAGTAGTATGACCTCGACTCGATCTGTTCCACTCGAGCGCACCCCAGGGAGAGACGACACGCGACTCGACCGCACATGTTTGGTTTCACACGCTTCAGGAGATTCCCGAACCGACGCTCTATCTTGTCATTTTAAGTTTTAGGGATTCACATGTTTTTACTATATATACATTTTGTTAAGTCTTGGTTTGGGACATCTTAGTTTTTATCTCGTTTTCTTTTCTAAGATTTGACCTAGCCACCAAAAAACGTTCTGACACTTGTAATCCGACATCTCCGAGTTTATTCAGTTTTCGCACTTGATTTCTTCTACAAAGTTGTTCTTCTCATTTTTATCTATCTTACTATGCTTGATTCAATGTTTTCTAGGGTTGCATCCTTGAAGATGATTTTCAGATCTGAGTAGTGTTAAGGTTCTTGGGATGGGATAGACTAGGTGGAGGATCTTAGGATGTAGGGTGTTTAAGCGTTGATTTGTATGATTCCCTTCTGGACTAGTGTTAGAATTACTAGTTTCTCTCTGATCAATTGGAACTAGGTTCGAGACATTTCCACACCCAAAAGGTGTTTGATGAAATGTCTGACCAACTAGTGCCAGGGACTTACGTTTCTAGCCTAAGAGATTAGTTGTCTAGGATGTTTGTTGACGTGAATGAACTTGTTTGTCATGCCATGCTTGACCATGTTTCTCTAGCGAGAGCTAGGTATGGAAGTGGTTGGGTCTGAGTAGCTTTTGTCAAGAGATTGGATTAGCTAAGTTGTGATATTCATTGTTTAGGGATAGTTTGTTTGTGGCATGTTAAACACTCTGTAGACTAGGAGACTCCACCGACATCAATTACTCCCATTCTTAGGACTTTTATCTTTTTGATTGATATCGCATTCCTGAGACTGTTTCGTTTCTTGCTTTTTAGTTCATGCTTAGACTCGTTTATGTTTTTATCCATTTTCGCTTCTAGTCATACATTTTCGTTTCTAGTTCTGTGACTCATTTCCGTTTTGCATCTTGATCACTCTAGGATTGTTAGACAAACACTCTTTTTGAATTGGCTTAACTTGTGATTTCTTGATTACATCTCTCTTGATAGCATCATCCCAATTGGATTGACACCTTAAGTATTACAACTGCATAAGGTTAATTGAACCTGCTAGGACACACAAAAATCCTAGTATCCATTTGGCGTCGTTGCCATTTGGGATTATCTTTGCTACATTTAAGATTTCAAGTTTTGCAAGATTAAGTTCTGTTACACTTGTCATTCTGAGTACTGACTTGTTTTGGTTGTCTGCTTGTTTGTTTTGCATCTCAGGAACCTGTTGATTGCAACCTTGCATGCACACCAGATCAAGAGGACATCAAAATCTCCTTCCTGCCATCGACGACATCAATCGGTTACAAAGACCGCGACAAGCTCGTCATCTCATTGATCATCCCGCACCAGTCACTATGGAACAACAGAATGGACCAAATCCGAGACCGCGAAACATTGGTGTTGGGGATGCACTGAACACTCACACTAAACGTGCTGGAATCGTCCCTCCCGCCGTGCAGAACAACAACTTCGAGATCAAAAGTGGTCTGATCTCCATGATCCAAGGAAACAAGTTTCACGGTTTGCCTATGGAGGATCCACTCGACCACTTGGATGAATTCGACCGTCTGTGCAGTCTCACCAAGATCAATGGAGTGAGTGAGGATGGTTTCAAGTTGCGACTCTTCCCATTCTCCCTGGGAAATAAAGCTCACCAATGGGAGAAAAACATTCCCAAGGGATCCATCACCACTTGGGATGACTGCAAGAAAGCATTCTTGGCAAAGTTCTTCTCCAATGCCAGAATTGCACGTCTCAGGAATGACATCTCTGGTTTTACTCAGAAAAGCTCAGAATCAGTTTGTGAAGCCTGGGAGTGTTTCAAGGGTTACCAGAGCCAGTGTCCTCACAATGGGTTCAGCAACGAGTCACTGCTGAGCACTCTATTTCGTGGTGTACTTCCAAAAATCCGCATGATGCTCGACACTGCCTCTAACGGTAATTTCCTGAACAAAGAAGTGGATGAAGGATGGCAACTAGTTAAGAATCTCGCCCAGTCTGACGGTAACTACAATGAAGATTATGACAACAAAGTTAGAGATTGGTGAATAAAATAAAAATAAAAATAAAAATAAATCAAAAGAAAAAAGGAAAATGAAAAAACTACCAGTGGGTTGCCTCCCACTAAACGCTTGTTTTATGTCATTAGCTTGACTGTGTCGGATCTCAGGCATCCGGTGGATCGGAACAAGGCAATGAATGCTTCCGAGAAAATGTCTTCTTCATCCAAGGGGGTGTATAAGCTTTAGGTGCATGAGACTTGCCAAGTATATGAGAAACAGGACCAGGGCGGGACTTAGGTATGGGTGGCTTTCTTTTAAGTACTGCAAAATCATCAACAAAAGAAACAAGCGCTCTACGATAATCTAGTGGCTTGGTTAACTGCAAAACAGTTTTTGTACCTTTGAAAGTCTTATTGATGATAGGAGAAGGTTTGGGTGAAGAATATGCATACCTTGGCCTTACCTGTGGGTTCTGGACTGTGGAATGGTGAGATTTCAGCTTTACAACTGGTTTAGGACTTGTAGCTAAGGAATCAACTCGAGTATATTTGGTTTTAGACAAGTCCAGGTCGACTCGTGGAGGTGTGTCGATCGATGCAATAGCTGCATCGATCGATGATGTGTCTGCAACTCGTGTCTCTTCAACGATTCTGCAACTTTCCTCAGCAATCCGTGTTTCCATCACAAAAACATCATATACCAGCGACTTGTCATGGATCAGAACCTCATCATGGTCTCTTGTACTGATTAGATGATCTCCACTCCAATCCTAAAGCTTAACAGCTTGCTTACTCACTTCCTCAACAATCTCCATCTCTTTGACATACCCAGCAGTAATGTCTTCAAGAAGCTCTATGAGCGGATTGTCATCAGAAGCAATCTCCATAGAAAATGTCTGACCATCAATAGTGGGAACCCTTCTCAGCTTGTTCATCTCAAAGTTCATAACCAAATCATCTACATTCAACGTTATGTGTCCCTTCTTCACATCTATGATGGCACCAGCTGTAGCCAAGAAAGAGCATCCTAAGATGAGAGGATCACTAGGCTCTTTGTCATACTTCAACACCACAATGTCATTGGGAATCATGCAACCTCCAATCTTGATTGGAATATCCTCTAAGACACCTTCAGGAATCCTTCTGGACCGATCAGCTAAGAAAAGAGATATCTTAGTTGGCTTGAAATCTGTCATCCCAAGTCTCACAGCAACAGAATGTGGCATCAAGTTAATACTAGAACCAAGATCGCAAAGAGAGTGAGCAAACCGTTCTGCAGAGATAGAACAATCAAGAACAAAGCTTCCAGGATCTGGTAATTTCTCTGCAATCCTACACTTACTTCCTCTGAGACAACCAACTCCTGCTTCTTATCCTTCTTCCTCTGTGGAGGCTGCTTCAACAGAATTGAGCTGACATCCTTTGTAAGCAGTGTTCCTTCCTCAGGACTCAAACCATTAGTGACCATCCTCTTCACATACCGCTTAATCCTAGGAGAAAACTTGACTGCATCAACCAAAGGCATCTCTATCATCACCTTGTCCATCATAGCTTTGCATCTAGCTTCTTCAATTTTCTGTTTGGATCTCCTAGGCTTAGGAAAAGGGACCTTAGGCTTATAAGCTTGCTCTGAATTGATTGGTGGAACTGGAACTGAAACCGGAGCTGTTCGTGGGATGCGACGATCGTCAATGGTGGTGCATCGGTCGATGCTTGAGTTTGCATCGATCGATTCTCTTGTGTATCGGTCGATTCAAAATCCACTACAGTATCATCGTCTCCGTCCTTCACCAAAATCACATTAAAAGCATGCTTGGGGTTTGACTATGTTCTTCTAGAAAGAAGTTCCTCTTGTCTTTTAACAGAACCAGCAGTCTGAATCACTTGATTCTCCAGCTTCTTGACATGAGTATTTAATGCATCAAACTTCCCAGTCAGCTCAATGTATACAGAATCAATCTTCCCATTGAAGTCCACTGTCAACATCTGTTGACCTTCCAAAATCTGTCCAATCATTGATTCCATCTTGCTCTCTGAACTGGGTGGAGGGAGGGGTTGGTAAGAAGAAGAACCATAGTTCCTAGTGAAGTTGCTGTTTGGATTTCCTGCGAAGGAATTTTTCTGACCAAATCTCTGATTTTTATATCCAGCTCCATACACATAGTTGACATCTTCTTCTGTAATCTCTGGCTTTGGCTCAAAAGGCTCAACATCTTCAGCAAAATGGACAGACTTCTTTCCCACAAGAAGATTGTGGACTGTATCCAACTTAGCATTCACCGCAGCAAACTGATTTGAACCATTGCTTTCATGTGCTCTTTTCCGCTCTAGGTCCGCATTCTTAGTGCTGTTGCTTGAGGCTAGCATTTCTATCAACTGTTCAGCTTCATCCGGGTACCTTGTCTTGAAGTTCCCATCACTAGCAGTATCCAAAGCCATCTGATACCGCCAATCAATACCACTAAAGAAGATACTAATCAACTGCAATTCTGAGAACCCATGATGCGGACAGTCTCTCTGGTATGCTTTGAACCTTACCCAAGCAGCTTTGTAAGATTCAGCAGGTCCTTGTCTAAAGGTGGAGAGCTTAATCCTCAGCTCATCATCATAGAAATAGTTTAGGAATGCCACCTTGATATCATTCTAGGTCTTCAGAGATCCTGGTTTGAGTTGCCTTAGCCAATGAGAAGCTTCCCCAACAAGAGAGTAGGGGAAAAGCTTGCAATAGAGATAGTCTTTTTTGACTCCATTAGCCTTGATGCTTGTGACTATATCCTCAAAATGTTCAATGTGGTCTAGAGGCTTCTCATGCGGCAAGTTCTGGAATGGCCTTTGTCCAACAAGAGCAGAGTAGGCAGGCTTCAGCTTAAAATCGTTCCTTGGGAATGGAGGAGGGATAATTGCGGAGCGGTTCTCATAGAATAAGTCTGGTTTATTGAAGTCCGCAAGAGCCTTAACAAGCTCTCCATTGTTGTCCCGTCTAGCCTGATTGTTACCTTCCAAATCCGCACCGTTTCTGGCATTGCGTCGGTCAACGCCAATGTTCCATCGGTCGATGTCGTCTTGGTTGCGTCGATCGATGCCATCGTTGCATCGCTCGATGCTACGTGCATCATCTCAACCACGACGAGTTCTTCCTGAATAACTCGTCTTTCAGCATCAAGTTTCTGGCCATGTTCGTTGTACACATGACCCTCTTGATCCCTCAAAACTCCAGCCTCATCAAGTCTCAATATGAGTGTTTTGACCATCTTCACTGACTTGGCTGCTTTTGTGTTTTCACGCTCTAGTTGTCCTAACTCTTGGTTTTTAAGCTTCACAACTGGACCAGTAGGATTTTTCCTAGTGCTAGGCTTAGGCATGTACCTGAAACACACAAGAGAAAAGAAACAAAAGCGTGTGAGTAAAATA
>NC_025688.1:5207984-5244593 GCF_000633955.1 Camelina sativa
ATCTTAGTTGGCTTGAAATCTGTCATCCCAAGTCTCACAGCAACAGAATGTGGCATCAAGTTAATACTAGAACCAAGATCGCAAAGAGAGTGAGCAAACCGTTCTGCAGAGATAGAACAATCAAGAACAAAGCTTCCAGGATCTGGTAATTTCTCTGCAATCCTACACTTACTTCCTCTGAGACAACCAACTCCTGCTTCTTATCCTTCTTCCTCTGTGGAGGCTGCTTCAACAGAATTGAGCTGACATCCTTTGTAAGCAGTGCTCCTTCCTCAGGACTCAAACCATTAGTGACCATCCTCTTCACATACCGCTTAATCCTAGGAGAAAACTTGACTGCATCAACCAAAGGCATCTCTATCATCACCTTGTCCATCATAGCTTTGCATCTAGCTTCTTCAATTTTCTGTTTGGATCTCCTAGGCTTAGGAAAAGGGACCTTAGGCTTATAAGCTTGCTCTGAATTGATTGGTGGAACTGGAACTGAAACCGGAGCTGTTCGTGGGATGCGACGATCGTCAATGGTGGTGCATCGGTCGATGCTTGAGTTTGCATCGATCGATTCTCTTGTGTATCGGTCGATTCAAAATCCACTACAGTATCATCGTCTCCGTCCTTCACCAAAATCACATTAAAAGCATGCTTGGGGTTTGACTATGTTCTTCTAGAAAGAAGTTCCTCTTGTCTTTTAACAGAACCAGCAGTCTGAATCACTTGATTCTCCAGCTTCTTGACATGAGTATTTAATGCATCAAACTTCCCAGTCAGCTCAATGTATACAGAATCAATCTTCCCATTGAAGTCCACTGTCAACATCTGTTGACCTTCCAAAATCTGTCCAATCATTGATTCCATCTTGCTCTCTGAACTGGGTGGAGGGAGGGGTTGGTAAGAAGAAGAACCATAGTTCCTAGTGGAGTTGCTGTTTGGATTTCCTGCGAAGGAATTTTTCTGACCAAATCTCTGATTTTTATATCCAGCTCCATACACATAGTTGACATCTTCTTCTGTAATCTCTGGCTTTGGCTCAAAAGGCTCAACATCTTCAGCAAAATGGACAGACTTCTTTCCCACAAGAAGATTGTGGACTGTATCCAACTTAGCATTCACCGCAGCAAACTGATTTGAACCATTGCTTTCATGTGCTCTTTTCCGCTCTAGGTCCGCATTCTTAGTGCTGTTGCTTGAGGCTAGCATTTCTATCAACTGTTCAGCTTCATCCGGGTACCTTGTCTTGAAGTTCCCATCACTAGCAGTATCCAAAGCCATCTGATACCGCCAATCAATACCACTAAAGAAGATACTAATCAACTGCAATTCTGAGAACCCATGATGNTTTCTGTTTGGATCTCCTAGGCTTAGGAAAAGGGACCTTAGGCTTATAAGCTTGCTCTGAATTGATTGGTGGAACTGGAACTGAAACCGGAGCTGTTCGTGGGATGCGACGATCGTCAATGGTGGTGCATCGGTCGATGCTTGAGTTTGCATCGATCGATTCTCTTGTGTATCGGTCGATTCAAAATCCACTACAGTATCATCGTCTCCGTCCTTCACCAAAATCACATTAAAAGCATGCTTGGGGTTTGACTATGTTCTTCTAGAAAGAAGTTCCTCTTGTCTTTTAACAGAACCAGCAGTCTGAATCACTTGATTCTCCAGCTTCTTGACATGAGTATTTAATGCATCAAACTTCCCAGTCAGCTCAATGTATACAGAATCAATCTTCCCATTGAAGTCCACTGTCAACATCTGTTGACCTTCCAAAATCTGTCCAATCATTGATTCCATCTTGCTCTCTGAACTGGGTGGAGGGAGGGGTTGGTAAGAAGAAGAACCATAGTTCCTAGTGAAGTTGCTGTTTGGATTTCCTGCGAAGGAATTTTTCTGACCAAATCTCTGATTTTTATATCCAGCTCCATACACATAGTTGACATCTTCTTCTGTAATCTCTGGCTTTGGCTCAAAAGGCTCAACATCTTCAGCAAAATGGACAGACTTCTTTCCCACAAGAAGATTGTGGACTGTATCCAACTTAGCATTCACCGCAGCAAACTGATTTGAACCATTGCTTTCATGTGCTCTTTTCCGCTCTAGGTCCGCATTCTTAGTGCTGTTGCTTGAGGCTAGCATTTCTATCAACTGTTCAGCTTCATCCGGGTACCTTGTCTTGAAGTTCCCATCACTAGCAGTATCCAAAGCCATCTGATACCGCCAATCAATACCACTAAAGAAGATACTAATCAACTGCAATTCTGAGAACCCATGATGCGGACAGTCTCTCTGGTATGCTTTGAACCTTACCCAAGCAGCTTTGTAAGATTCAGCAGGTCCTTGTCTAAAGGTGGAGAGCTTAATCCTCAGCTCATCATCATAGAAATAGTTTAGGAATGCCACCTTGATATCATTCTAGGTCTTCAGAGATCCTGGTTTGAGTTGCCTTAGCCAATGAGAAGCTTCCCCAACAAGAGAGTAGGGGAAAAGCTTGCAATAGAGATAGTCTTTTTTGACTCCATTAGCCTTGATGCTTGTGACTATATCCTCAAAATGTTCAATGTGGTCTAGAGGCTTCTCATGCGGCAAGTTCTGGAATGGCCTTTGTCCAACAAGAGCAGAGTAGGCAGGCTTCAGCTTAAAATCGTTCCTTGGGAATGGAGGAGGGATAATTGCGGAGCGGTTCTCATAGAATAAGTCTGGTTTATTGAAGTCCGCAAGAGCCTTAACAAGCTCTCCATTGTTGTCCCGTCTAGCCTGATTGTTACCTTCCAAATCCGCACCGTTTCTGGCATTGCGTCGGTCAACGCCAATGTTCCATCGGTCGATGTCGTCTTGGTTGCGTCGATCGATGCCATCGTTGCATCGCTCGATGCTACGTGCATCATCTCAACCACGACGAGTTCTTCCTGAATAACTCGTCTTTCAGCATCAAGTTTCTGGCCATGTTCGTTGTACACATGACCCTCTTGATCCCTCAAAACTCCAGCCTCATCAAGTCTCAATATGAGTGTTTTGACCATCTTCACTGACTTGGCTGCTTTTGTGTTTTCACGCTCTAGTTGTCCTAACTCTTGGTTTTTAAGCTTCACAACTGGACCAGTAGGATTTTTCCTAGTGCTAGGCTTAGGCATGTACCTGAAACACACAAGAGAAAAGAAACAAAAGCGTGTGAGTAAAATANGACAAAATCAAAGACTTTAATCTAATGGTGAATCAAAAGAGCCCCGACAACGGCGCCAAAATTTGATATGCTCAAATTTAATCCTGAGCTACTCTCTCAAATTAAGAGATCAATTATATTACTTAGGGATCGTATCCACAAGGACTCTAGATCACACAATAGAATTAATAATCTTTTAATTATGCTAAACCAAAATATTAATTTAAAAGCAATGCAAAAACAAAATTCAAAAGTGTTGAAAATTGAGGAATTAAAAACGCTAGGCCTAGGGAAATTCTCAGGAAATCATGGAAAATCATATCAATTAATTAAGTAAGCAGGATTCAATAATTAAGCACCGTTCTTGAACTCTAAACACAATTGTAAAATAAATCAGTTCTCACTGCAAATATTATCTAAGTTTTAAAACCCGAAAATCTAAATCTCTTTGCAAAATTCAAGTTAAAAACCAGCAATAAAATCAAGTTTAGATAAGTTCACAAAATCACTAATTCAAATCTCTTTGCAAAAAGTAATTTTTCTCACCAAAGGTTTTTGTCGGGAAAATCAATTATATTCTCATATCAATTAATAATCCTAAGATCTAAATCCATATGACTAATCAAAGATCTAGCATTAAAAACAACCTATGGTGAAGAACAAGAAAGATAATGAATCCAAACAATTAGTCAATCTAATAATCCATGAAATCCCTAATGAGAAACCCTAAACCTAACAAGCAGATCTACTCAGACATAATCAATGAAACACAAATCATATTCTGAATAAATTGCATTAAAAGATTAAAAGAAGTAAAAAAGGAGTTCTGAATCTTCTCTGCAAGGAGTCTTGATACTTCTCTCCAAAAACTCTCTAAATCTCTCAAAAGTTACAGGGAAAAATANTCTCACCAAAGGTTTTTGTCGGGAAAATCAATTATATTCTCATATCAATTAATAATCCTAAGATCTAAATCCATATGACTAATCAAAGATCTAGCATTAAAAACAACCTATGGTGAAGAACAAGAAAGATAATGAATCCAAACAATTAGTCAATCTAATAATCCATGAAATCCCTAATGAGAAACCCTAAACCTAACAAGCAGATCTACTCAGACATAATCAATGAAACACAAATCATATTCTGAATAAATTGCATTAAAAGATTAAAAGAAGTAAAAAAGGAGTTCTGAATCTTCTCTGCAAGGAGTCTTGATACTTCTCTCCAAAAACTCTCTAAATCTCTCAAAAGTTACAGGGAAAAATAAAGCTTAGGTCTAAACAATGACCATAGAAATCCTATATATATTCCTAAAACACGTCCAGAAACTAATGATGCAAATATGGAAAACTTGGGCAAATTTTGTAAATCTTCTAAAGCTTGTGAGAAAACATCTGACTAGCTTGTGGCAGCTGCATCGATCGACACCATCAGTTGCATCGATCGATGCCTTCTCTTGAACTGCTCTCCCAACGTCGTAGCTCAGTCTCAATGCTTTATTAAGTTCCAAATCTTCCTATTTAGCTCTATTATGCTCCCATCCATGCTAAATCCTATAAAGACTTAAAAGACTCTAAAAATACCAAAAAAACTCTATAAATAAGACTTATATTATGGCTAAAAACACCTAAAAACCATGATATATCAATATTCATTGTTAGTTCGATAAAATATGAAAAGGTTGTCGTTAAATGGGAATACGCATATTTTGAAACATATGCACAGTATCATATCAGAAGTTAGAGTTATTGACATGGACGCATGAATTGAAGTATAGCAGAGCTGTTGAAATGATGAGCAAGAGACTGCTAACATGACAAGGAAATAAGAGGCAATAGTTGGTGTGAAAATTTCGTAAATTTCGTAAACTTTCGTAAATCCTTAAATTTCGTAAATTTCGTCATGAACGATCCATGACTAAAAATGGTAGACAAAGTGGGACTTTTGTAAGCCTATGTTAAACTTAAATGAATAAGAATGTTGAAAAAATAATCATATTTTGAGAGATATTAATTGTTCCTTTCAATGGTTGCTTAACCAACTCATCCAATATATACATAGACATTTGTTCTTAAAGATTTGTTTGATTATGGATTTTGCAAAATACTTTATCACTGATGATATTGTAATAACATCTTCATTGCTTAAAAATGTTTTTTTTTTTATCAAAATTTTATTAGTGACCTTGTTTGGAATCAAGGTGGAATACAAACGCCTAAACGAGGAAAGCTAAAACTGACGAAATAATATTATAAGTATTTTAACAATAAAATGATATCATTTTTAATAGATTTTAGTTATGTAGTATTTAATTTAAGTTTATTTCAAAATTAAACAAACAACTAAATGACATATGTAATATAAGTTTTTTGTTGATATATAGATCATGAGTTATTGTTTAAGAACCTTTCTTAAACTCTTTTTTCTTAATACTAATTTTGGTGTAAGTAATCTAGTTTAGAAACTACTAATGGTGTTGTTTTAAACTGAAAAGTTTATAAGAAATCAAAATGTAATATATGAATGTATGAGGCCCTTATATGGGACAATCGAGTTACCATATTGATAGACTCAAAATAATATTCTATGTGAAAAGGAGGGAATATCAATTAATATATACACATAATTTTATTTATCTACAACATATAAATCAAAACCCAACTAAAAATATATGGGAAAAATGTCAAAAAACCATAGACTTACCAAAAATGGTAAAACTTATGAATTTTTTTTGTGATAAATTAAATGTCTAACTTTTATTGAATTTTCAAATAAATTACGAATTTTTGTTGACTTTACTAAATATTGCACGATGTTAACAAAATTTGTTAACAGATATTTATTAACTTTCTAAAAAAATCATGAAATGTTTTTACTAATTGACATTACATTTTAACTGATAATCAAACCGTTAAATTGTTGCATCATATTATTCAAAGCCGTGTTTCATTTGGTAAAATCAATGCATGTTAGTGTTTTTTTTTTTAAATCCACAAAGTTCATGATTTATTTGGAACCCAAAAAAAAATAAAGTTCATGTGTTTTTACAACTTTTTATAAATTGATTTTTTGGACATTTTTCCCAAAAAATATATAATTTGCAACTTGTGCCAGAAGAAAATGATGGAAAATGAAATAAGATATTATAAAAATAAATTAGAAAAACTGGGAATAAAATTAAAAATAAATTAGAAAATTGGGACCAACATTAATTGAAACAAAGACAAAGTGTGTTTGTGGTGATGTGATGATACGGTCCCATCGGGATGATGATTCCTCTATCGTAGACAGACCTTGGACAAAACCATTATGGTAATTTATCTTCATTTATCAATAAGACCAAACATAAATCTTGTTTCTTCCTTGTCTCGCTTTTCTATTCCATGGGTTTGCTTAAGTGTAATCTAAAACCCTAACTGTGGAGACAATGAACGCCATTTTTCAACTGTATGTTGTATTTAGTTGCACAAACGTACAACAGACGTTACAGACTTATTCAAAGATTGATGATTTAGAAACACTACTTGTCCCATTTACAACAACCCCCACATATAAGAGTCTAAACAAATTACTATTTGCTACTATCACGATTTCTAGATAAACAAATTTGATAATAAGATTTATATAATCAAAACTGATTTAAAACGCTAGCTAGTTAATATTTGCATATATAGAGGGAAAATATCTCTATGATCTTTATTATTTTGTACGGTTTAAAGCTATAACCAAAGTTGTTTATCAATTTTCATTTAAAAGCAATGAGAAATAAACGAATTAAATTATATATATATATATATATATATATATATATATATATATNTATTATACTAACTATAATCTCCTCATATCTCATATATACAAGATTTTCATCAAGTTAGAAGTTTTTTTGGACCATTCATTTCAACTAAACATATTATATGATTGGTTCCAAGATTAGTTATGTGTGTATTTTATAAGTTTTAACCATACTTTTTACATTTGTTTTGAGTCTTTTATTGAGTCAAAGTGTGTTTTAGAGTCTTTTTAGTCTTTTGTGAGTTTGTACAGGTTCTAAGTTACTTTGGAAGGAAACTGAGTATTTTGGGGATGAAAACATGCATCTTGAACCAATTTGGTGAAGACTGATCGGACTAGTCCCATACCCGAAGCAACTTTTCTTTTTTCGTTTTAAACCGAATTTTAGGGTTTCATTTTGATATTTAAGTTAGAGGCTCGGCCTCCAGAGACATAAGCTTTATCTTCTAAGACTATTCTGTATTGAGAGCTGAAGGGAGAAGATCTCTAATCCTTCTTGACACTTTGGAGTAGATTTCTAAACCCTATTTTCTATTCTTTTGCAATTCAATTATATTTTCTTCATCATTGATTTGTTGTTTCTGTTTCTCCATGTCTGAGTAGATCTCAATTGGGTTTAGGATTTCAGAAGGGTTTATATGATTAATTGATGCTAGGTTTGTTAGATTAGGGATTGATCTTATTGTTCTTCATCTATCGTTGTTCTTAATACTTAAGCTAGATTGATCACCTAGATTAAGATCTTAGGTTTAATTCATCGGGACACCAAAAGTGTTGTTGAGTTGCTGGAAAAGAACATAGGTGAGCAAGGTGATCCTTAGCCAACAAGAGTTGAAGTTAAGGCACCTTGTGAACTAATCAAACCCGAACTTGTTAATGCTTGCTTGGTTTGCTAGATTCAAACGAGAGTTTAGGGTTTAGTAAATTCATTGCTTTGATAGTTAACCCTGCGAGAGTGGGTTAACTTTACAGCCGTGATTTAAGTTCTAAAACGGTGTCTAATGCATTCCTATCTAATCATCTAAATTCGTGATCATAAACCCTAAATATTTCCTGCACCCAATATTTCTCTATTGCCTTAAAACTAGTTGTTTACTTCCCGTTTTTAGATAGTTACTTGATTCACAAACTTTTCCATTGTCTTACTTATATTTAATTTACATAATTTTATTGTGTAATTGTCTGGTCTCTGACGATTTGATTCTAAATTGTTACAACTATACCACTAGATCATGGTTGAGTACACACTAGATTATTAATTGACCTTTGATCAATTTGGTGCTGTTACCGGGAATCAAAACGATTACTTTTGAGATTCTAGGTTCAAATTTAGTATAAGATTTATTTTATTTTTATATCCTAATTAGTTCTTGTGCTCTTTCTCTTGTGTTTCAGGTTTATGCAAACAAGAAGTGAAAAGCCTATTGATTTGCAAAATTTGAACGAGAAAACAGAGACGAAAGCTAAAGCTGATAAGACTTTGTGAATTTTTATTTACAAAGACAGTTAGCAATTAGTAGATGAACTTTAATTCTTACATATATATATATATATATCACGTTAAATCTCATCTTTTTCATATGTGATATATTGCTCCTAACACAACACAAGTTAATCCAATTTAATTTATAAAGTAACAAAATTTACGCTACAAAATCATTAAAGAGCGTATTTGCATGTAGCTTACAAATTACAGTAACGTAAGTTTCATTCGTTAATTTGACTAACATTCTTAAGCGATGTACGTTCTTGCCAAACACTTTGGATAACATTGGTTATATATGTCTCGAATTGAAGATAAGACAATGAATTAGAACGAAATGACAAAAACAGAATCCTAAGGTGATTACGGCTGTGGGGAGCATGAAAGGGAAACCAAATAGAAAAATCCCAACCAATTAGCCTATCTAAACCAAAAGTAGACCTATTTGAGAGTGACTTTTACCTGACTATCATCTTTTTTTATTAATTGCTGTTTTCATTTATTTTAATTGTACAAAAAAATTGCTAAATACCAAAATTCATAATTTTCTTCATTTTGAACAATTAAAATACCACTAAAACAAGTTTTATGAACAACTATAGCACATATTTCATAAATTTCTAAAAATAGTATTATTTAATATATAAAAATATTTAAAATTAATTTTAAAATTAATTTTAAAATTTTTTTAAGTTTGAGTTCTCAATTTCACATTTAGGGTATAGTTTTGAAGAGTAAGGTTTAGTATTTTGAATTTTAAAATTTAATTTTAAAAGATTAAGTTTGAAATATAGTACTATTTTTAGAATTTTAGAGATGTTGTGCTAAATTTAGATAAAACTTATCGTACACAATATAATACTAATATTAGCTTTGAGTTTATATACTAGTTTCAGCTCATACATACCACTTTTGTGTATTCTTCATCATTCCAATCTTGTTTTATTAAAGTTCATCTCATCTCTCTCTCCTTCTTTTTATATAAACTAATAATACTCGATAAAGTAATGATTTGGGGGTACAAAAATACTTGAAAAGAGTGTTTGGATCTTTTTTAAGTAAGAAAATGTTAATAAACTAATAAAAACAAGCGGCGTCGAATTTGCAATGATCAGAAGACGATGGACAGACAATTCACATGGCGTTTTGCCTTTTGTAGTCACGAAAATACAATCTATTAAGATTTTTTTCCAATTATTGGTTTTATTCTCTTTTTATTTTTAAATTGAAAATCTAATATGGAGATTTTGACTCAAAAACAGGGTTAACCTTTTCAAATGCTGTTTGATCTTAATATCCCAACATTTTTCTAATTCTTAGAAGTAAATGTACTTAAATTTTATTGTCTTTTGACCAAGATATTTTTAGTTGAGTTATACTGTGTTAATGTCGTTACTGTGTTGCCACATGTGTTCAAATGTCTATAATCTATATTGTTCACGGTAAAATTTGTTTCGTTATTGTTCAGTATTAATCAGCACTATTTTATATTCTAAGTATCATATACTATTTTTAATGTGATTGATGCATTATATACGATATGTAAGGTTATTGGTGAACATAGTATACCACCTAAGTACGTATATTCTTACATTTATCTTTTTACAAATGAGAAGTTGCCTAAAGTGACATTCCATGAATACGTAAAAGTACCTACACACCACATGTCATGCTTTGACATTCAATACAAATATAAAGGCTTTTTTCATTCGATTAAATAACATATCATACATACTTTTCAATATTTTCATCATTTCAGGAACAATCATCAGCTTTAAAATTATTGATATTAATACCTCGAGTTCGTACGAAAAAGAAAGTAATAATAGTAGGAAAAAGAAAACAAAAAAAAGTATTGTTTCATTAGATGGGGTATCCGATACTATTATATTACCAACTATGAAAAGAGAAATACAAAACCTAGTAGATCCATTATATTAGTAGAAAAATAACAAATAATTACATGATATAAACGGAAAAAGTTCAAGGTAATCATGGTAAATGCTGAGTTTTATAAAAATATGGTTGGCAAAAATAATATGGATAGTAAAGTGATGAAAAATATTAAATGAAACAACCCAATTAGTTTTTTTTAAGATAAAATAATTAACTAGTGGTCTTATACCGATTAGCCATCTAACCACAATCAAACCAAACAATGGAATAGCCAAACAATATCATTAAACCAACAACTAATAAATAATAGACCAATATTCAAAACTATAGAGTCATAAAACATAAAACCATCAACCTAGCAATATTCTACTAATTCAACTCTAGCAACCTAACAGAAGCCAGACAACACACCAACAAACCACTAGAACATCCTTCTCTTCATCGCTTTGATTCCACGATGACACTTTATCTTTACCTGCACCACAACACATATGAAATGCGTGAGTATTTTATAAACATTCAGTGAGACAATCTTCCCATCTAATAGGCTATACACACAAGCAATTGAGATAACTCGAACCATCACACAATAATCAACAAAAAAATCAGGACAACTGCATCGACCGACACCAACCGATGCATCGATCGACACCAACTGGGAATTCATCAACCAACACAAGTCTGCATCGACCGATGCAAGACTAAACTGCATCGACCGATGCAAGACTAAACTGCATCGACCAACACCAACACTGCATCGACTGATGCATGCTTGACATTTCACGAAATCCCTAATTGCATCGATCGACACCTCCACATGACATCGACTGATATTCCTAGGTCAAATCGCGCCGTCCTCGCATTGTTCTTCCCCGAAGCTTCTCGCCGGATCTCGTTCCTAAATCATTAAAAACATGATCCAAAGCCACAAAGAGACCTCACAAAGCCTCAAGTGACTCATAAACAATCTAACAACCCAAGGAAACAACCATATAACACATAAACAAGAAAATCAGAGAAATCTCAAGCTTAGATAAGTCATGGTCCTGTACTCACCTTTGCCAAATAAGATTCTGACTCTAAACTGACAGATCTACACTCCTAGCAAGCTTTTACAACGACCTCAGCTACAGATCTCCCCAAGAACAGCCACAAATCTCCCAAAATCCTCAAGAACAGTTTCCTCACTTTTCTTTCTCTCAAAAACGGCTAAACTCGGCCACAAGACGACAAAAACTCATTTTATATACGACTCAGAGGTTTCCCTAACCCAAAACGCAACGTTTAACTTAAGTTTTCGCGATAAATCGATCTTATATCGACCGATGAACACCTGCATTGATCGATGTATATTTCAAATCAGGATTCTGATTCGCGGATGTTACAATAAAATACGGTTAAAACTCATAAACCCACGACTTCAATGTGGTAATTGTGAGAACTGCCGGAACTGAATTCTCCTTCTGAAGTGTTTCTGATCGGAGGAGCCTTCCACCGTAGTAATTCCGAACTAAACTTTTCGATCGAGTATTGTTAAAAAGTGTCTGTTATTGCTCTCAAAAAAAATTCCCCTTATTTTGGTGACTCCCCTTACATATGTATACCCGTTTATTACAATAAATGCCTACGTAAATCTTGCACCCTAATCAATCTCGCACCCTAATAAATTCTCTACGTAAATCTCGCACCCTAATATATTCAATTAATTTGTGGGAATCTTTGACTAAACGCGAGCTGCAAACTGATTCAAGGGATGTTTTCCTGCGCTCAAACCTTCCATCTGGCCTAGCGGACTAATTTGTTTTATGCCCTTGGCCCACTTTGCTTATTTGGTCTGGGCCTTAGCCCACTATCCGAGATGGACAATCGTGGGTACATTAGTTGCCCCCCAAGTCCTCTGAGCTGATTAGCTCGGGGTACTTTTGATCTTCAATCGGCTATTTCTGAGAAACTGAATATCCCCGTATCTCATGATTTGATCGTAGTAATGATGAGATTTGCCTTCCCGAATAAGCTCTGGGGCCCGCCAAGAGTCCTAACACGCTATAAGAGAGAAAAAATGAAACATGACTTCTCGCTTTCCCAGGCAATCATTACTTCTTCTTGGTTTGGCGTATAAAGGTAACCCTCCCGACTTCTTCCGCTTTTATTCTGAAATTCTTTTTTATTTGCACTATGCGCTTCGTTTTGCTCTCGCCTCCTCTGTGCTTTGCTATTCGCCGGAAAGTTCTTCAGTTCTTCCCTTTTTAGGCCAATTTTCTCTACTCTTGCCCGTGAACCATGTCGCCCCTAAAATCCACGCAAAGTAGAGTTGTAAAGCCTCTAATTCCGGCAGTTTTCGGCCCCCATCAACCGTCGATTCTCTCCGTAGAGAACATGGCCGAGATTAGGGGGTCTACCGGGATTCCCCCTGAGATTGAGCTTCGGTTCCCGGAAGCCCACGAGTCTCTGGAAAACCCGCCGCCAGGTTATTGCTGCGCGTTCGAGATCTTTTTCTCTGCATGCAGTCTATCATTCCCGCTTCCCGAGCTCATCGTGCGGATGATGTTCAAGTTGGGTTTCGCACTTCCCCAAATGTGCCCGAATTTTATTTGGATCGTTCTGTGCCTTCAGACTCTAGGAGAGGAGTTCGATTACCAACTATCCTTGGCTGATTTCCTTCAAGTTTACACCGTGTAGACAGGTCGCACCAAGGGTACTCTTAACGTAAGTTCGCTCTCCGGACTGAAGGTCCTTGATGACCTCCCCGAAAAGGATGAGAAATGGCGCAAGTCGTACTTCTTATTCCCAGTTAACGAGCTCACCTACGGACATCTCTCGAGTTCGCACGTGTCGAAGTGGTCTTCTAAAATTGGTAGAGTGGTGTTCTTCGTTAGGAACCGGCTTGTTTTTAGTCTTTGTTCTTACCATTTTCTTGTTTTTTGTTTCAGCCCCCTTCGAGCGAGGTCTACTTTGTCCCACGTTTGCGGAGTTCTTTTCGTGGTTCTGCAGCCAAGGTCAAATTGCCTGGCATTCCTTTTCGTGTGAAAGAATCAGAGAGTCCGGAGCCCGACTCAGAAAACGCTCTCTTGTTCGTTCCGATCCCCCCCCAGCACTTCCGGTATGAGCTACAGGGTAGAAAAGGCTTGCAAAAACGCTGAGAAGGAAGCGAAGAGGCAAATGGCTGCTGCCCTTGCTGAGGACAAAGTTCGTATTCCTTCTAAGAAAAGCTACTCTTCAGCCTCCGAAGTGAGCGAAGCTTTCGTTCCCCCTGCTGCCCCTTTCGAACTCCCTGTTAGTTCTTCTGAACCCTCCGTGATCGTTATTGCTGACTCCAGCGACGAACCGCGGGAGATTGAGGTTCGTCTTCCGTCATCAAGCAAGGGTCCCACCGAGGCGAGCTCTGAGCGGCTTGAGCCAACCAAAAAAAGGAAGTAACCTGGGACTTCCTCTTCTTCACACGAGAAAAGCCGAGCCTGGACTAGCCCGTCGGGAGATGAGCGGGGCAAAACCAGTTCGAGAGACGGAGCTCCCTTCTTGGGGAAGAAATCTAGGGATCCCCCTAGTACCAAGGAGTCTGGGGGTTCTTCCGGGAAGCTGCCTTCGAGGGAACAGCGTCATTCTCCTCGAGGTAAGCGTGATTTTGGGATACTTCACTTCTCATTTTTTTAAAAATATATATCTTAAGTAGAATGACGTTGTTCATGCCGTGTAGCTCCCCCTGCTTCTCCAGCTGACCTAATGAGGAGCTACACTCGACTTGGAGTTCGGATTCTGACATTTGCTGACATGTCCGAAGTCAACCGCACAAACTTCTTCTGTTTCGCGGACAAAGTCGGCGAGGTCAGTGGTTTTTTTTTTGGACTAACTAGCCGCCTTTCCCAGCTGATGATCAAGTTTAACAGTTCGGTGGCATCTTACGAGGACCAACTCTTTGCTTCCCCGTCTACCTCTGAGCTGACCCATCTTAAGGAAAAAGTGGCTGACCTTAAAACCCAGGTGGCAGATTTCACCAGATTGGAGGCCATAAATTCTGAGGTTGTGGAGAGAGTCGAGCAGATCCGAGCTCGGATGAAGAAGGCTGAAGTGGAGGTGCTGGACCTTAGGGTTGCCAATGAAGATCTCCGAGGGAAGTGAAAGAAGACGGACGATCTTTACTATGAGGCCGCGGAGAATGATAAAGCAGCTAAGAATAAACTGCACGAGGTCGAGCTCTGCAACCAACTTGTGGAGGCCGGCAACAGCTGCGAGATTGAGAGAGTGCGGAGGGAGGAGAGACAAGCGATGAGGCGAACCCTCTGTCCACTGATTGAGGAAGTCAAAGTTCACTTCGAGGAAAGGGAGACATTAGCTCCGGCCAAGATCCGAGCTGCTGAGATTAGGTCTAACTGAATGCTGGTTGAAGAGATCTCCAGAGGGGAGATACAATATATTGAGGCTGAGCTCGGTCTCTTGCGAGCGGACGAGGAGAAAGCTGACGAGGAGGTTTCAAAGGTAACTCTCCACGACTTTGATCCTTCTGCATTTTCTGGCCTCTTGGTGGACATGCCCGAGCTATTATGCAATGAACACCCCTTGAGTATCACCATTGATGAGTTCGGAACTAACTTCATGTTCACAATGGTTACCACGACCAAAAACTCCGAGCTAGGTTCAAAAAAAAAACAACCAACAAAAGGGGGGCAACTAGAGCCAAAAGAGTATCAGAAGAGTGAGGAGGAGCTGACACAGCTTCAGGAAGGACCAGGGGACGGAGGTGTCAGAGATGAGCCTGGTCCTTCCTGAAGCGGTGTCAGCTCCTCCTCACTCTTCTGATACTCTTTTGGCTCTAGTTGCCCCCCTTTTGTTGGTTGTTTTTTTTTTGAACCTAGCTCGGAGTTTTTGGTCGTGGTAACCATTGTGAACATGAAGTTAGTTCCGAACTCATCAATGGTGATACTCAAGGGGTGTTCATTGCATAATAGCTCGGGCATGTCCACCAAGAGGCCAGAAAATGCAGAAGGATCAAAGTCGTGGAGAGTTACCTTTGAAACCTCCTCGTCAGCTTTCTCCTCGTCCGCTCGCAAGAGACCGAGCTCAGCCTCAATATATTGTATCTCCCCTCTGGAGATCTCTTCAACCAGCATTCAGTTAGACCTAATCTCAGCAGCTCGGATCTTGGCCGGAGCTAATGTCTCCCTTTCCTCGAAGTGAACTTTGACTTCCTCAATCAGTGGACAGAGGGTTCGCCTCATCGCTTGTCTCTCCTCCCTCCGCACTCTCTCAATCTCGCAGCTGTTGCCGGCCTCCACAAGTTGGTTGCAGAGCTCGACCTCGTGCAGTTTATTCTTAGCTGCTTTATCATTCTCCGCGGCCTCATAGTAAAGATCGTCCGTCTTNTATCTCCTTTAAAATCAAGATCTCTTTTGCCCTTTATAACTCGTAAATTCCGAATTATTATTTCGCATTTGTGTTGATACTCGTAGGGCCGTAGTTTCGTTTTTATCTAAAAGTACGAAGTGAGATTTTGATTCTGAATTTGCGAAGTTTAACTCCGGATTCTCTGATTAGATTTGGGCGTTATTAAGCTTTTGGATACGAAGTAAGACTTCAGATACGAAGGAAACCTCGGTTTTTCTGAGTTTCACTAACATCACGAAGTTTACTCCGGATTTTCTTGATACGAAGTTAGACTTCGGTCTTATCAAATACGAAGAAATACTTCGGTCTTGTTGATTTACGAAGTGAGACTTCGGTTTTATTGATTTACGAAGTGAGAGTTTGGTTTTATTGAATACAAAGAAACACATCGGTTTTAGTGATTTACGAAGTGAGACTTCGGTTTTAACTGAATTTTGCGAAGTTAGACTTCGGCTTTTAACTGAATTTTGTGAAGTTCAACTTTGGCTTTTAACTGAATTTTGCGAAGTTAGAGTTCGGCTTTTAACCCATTGTTAAAAAGTAAGAAAACTTTTGATTTTATTGAAAATGGATAGCTGGACCCGAAGTGGGCTGCCTACGTACCGTTATCAGTATCAAGCCAACCATAGTTCGGTACAAGATTACTCAAGCTAATTATAGAAACGTTTGAGGTGCAAGGAGTTCCAAGACGTTGAGACTGGTTTCCCCTTTGAATCTTCCAGCTGATAGACTCCGTTGCGTACTTCGCGAGTGATTTTGTAAGGTCCTTCCCAGTTGATTCCTAGCTTCCCAGCATTGGGCTCTTCGGTGTTCTCATAGACTTTTCGCAAGACTAGATCTCCGACTGCGAGAGGTCTACCTCGGACTTTGGAGTTATAATAGCAAGCTATGACATTTTGATAATTCTGCATCCGAACCAAAGCTTGATCCTGATGCTCGTTAATGACATCCAGTGTGTCTCGCATAAACTCTTCATTCTCTGAAGCTCGAAGTGGATTCAGGGTTGTGTGAACTCTGGGTATCTCGAGATCGGCTGGGACTACGCCGTCGACTCCATAGACCAAGGAGAAGGGTGTTTCATTTGTAGCTCGTTGGGGAGTTGTTCGGATTGCCCAGAGTACTCCTTGTAGTTCGTTCGGCCAACGCCCTTTGCGAGAATCCATTCTTTTTTTTAAATTTGCTAGTATAACCTTGTTCATTGCTTCGGCTTGCTCGTTCCCTTGCGGGTAAAAAGGAGTTGACTTGCTAAGCCGTATTTTCCACTTGGCACAAAACCCTTCGAACATGATTTCGTGCAAAACGCCGTACCGGTAGATTATGCTCTTTAGCACGAACTGCTCCACTTCCTCACTTGTCACTTTGGCATAAGCCGCCGCTTCAACCCACTTAGAGAAGTAATCAGTAAGGGCTAATACGTACTGAACCCCCCCTCGGGTCCTTGGTGTAAGGGGCCAATGATATCCATAGAACACCTCATGAACGGGTAAGGTGCAGACACAGAGGACAGGAGCTCGGTAGGTTGGTGAATTGAAGGAGCATGCTTTTGACATTTCTCACAAGTTCGGGCATATTCTTCGTAGTCAGCGACCATGGTGGGCCAAAAGTATCCCTGCCGTTTAAGTTTGAAGGCCAATGTCCGTCCTCCGGAGTGGTTTCCGTTGGGGCCGTTATGAACAGTTTGCATGAGAGTCACGGGCTCCTCGCCAGCCACACACGTTAAATAGGGACCTGCTATACTCCGGCGTAGGAGTGTCCCGTTATAGATGCAATACCGTGCACTAACAATTTTAAGTTTCCTAGCCGCCCACTTGTCAACTGGGAGTTCGCCTCGTTTCAAGTAAGTCCAGATCGGACTCCGCCAGTCTCCTGCCCCCCAATTGTTAGTGTTCGTGTTTTTTGGAAGCCCGTCGGGTAAGAGGATCGGACTCGGGCACGAATACTGAAGTATCTCCGGAGTTTGGACTTTGGAATTGGGTTCATGCTCATCGGAGATAGGTGTGACTATTGTAGATTGAGAAAGTACTTCGGGTGAGGGGATGGGAGCTATTGCGCGAACTGCCTCTTCAAGGGCTATCTTCTTTTTCATCGTCCTTGTGACGACAAGTCAACTTTCTAACCTTATGCTCGGGTATTCAATAACTTCTACTGGTATAATTCTTGTGGTTGTTGGGTCCGAGGTCGAGGCTAGTGATGCCAGGGCGTCCGCGACTGAGTTTTCAAAATCTTCAAATTTTGCCGCCAATTCTTTGGCTGCAGCTAAGTAGGCTGCCATGCGTCCGCCCTTGGTCTCGTACTCCCCTAGAAATTGGTTGGTAACTAATTGCGAATCTCAAAAGGCTCGTAGTTTCCGCACACCAATTCCTACAGCGAGTCTGAGTTTGGCTAAGAAAGACTCGTATTCAGCTTCATTGTTGAATGCATTGAAAGCCAGGCGAAACGACTGTTCGATTGCTTCGACGGCAGGAGAAACAAGACGAAATCCAATTCCTGCACCTGTTTTGGAAGATGCACCATCCACATGTAAGGTCCATGGGACATCGATATTATTCTCGACCGAACTAGCAAGTGGGAGTTTGATGAGGAAATCTGCGAGGACTTGAGCTTTTGCGCAAATTTGAGTTCGGAACTCTATGTCGTACTCACTAAGCTCTACTGACCATTTCGCAAATCTACCGGATTGGCTCGGGCTGTGGAGGACTGTCCAAGCGGTTGCATCGTTAAGACTACAATCGAATGAGACTGAAAGTATGGTCGCAACTTCCTCGCTGAAATTACTACTGCTAGAGCCAATTTCTCCATCATCGGATACCTGGACTCGGCTCCGGTGAAAGACTTACTGATGTAAAAGATTGGCTTCTGCTCCCCCCTTTCTTCACGAACTAAAACTCCGCTCATTGCGCTTGCGGAGACGACTACATAGAGGAAGAGAGGTTCACGAAGCTCAGGCTTCGCAAGAACTGGTGGCTCGGACAGGTAAGTTTTTAGCTGGGAGAACACCGCCTCGCACTACTCGTCCCATGCGAAGTGCCTTCCCCCTTTCTTTAATAACTGATAAAATGGGAGGCATATGTCCGTTGAACGAGAAATGAAGTGGTTGAGTGCTGCTATCCGTCCATTGAGGCATTGTAATTCTCGCAGCGTCTTTGGGGAACTCATGGACAGGAATGCGTTTATCTGCCTTGGGTTCGCTTTGATTCCTCTTTCGGTTACGATATAACCTAAGAATTCTCCGGATGGAACGGTGAATGTACACTTCATGGGATTAAGTTTCATCCCGAACTGATTTAAGATCTCGAAACAAACTCTTAGATTTGCGAAGTGCGAGCTTGACTCCATGGACTTTACCAACATGTCATCGATATAGACTTCCATAGTCTTCCCGAGTTATTTCGCAAACATCCGATTTACCAATCGCTGGTAGGTCGCCCCATCATTCTTCAGGCCAAATGGCATCACTTTGTAGCAGTAGGTTCCGCGGTCCGTGATGAAAGCGGTCTTTTCTTGAACGTCCGAGTTCACGAGAATCTGATTGTATCCGGAGAAAGCATCCATAAAGGACATTAGCTCGTGCCCAGAAGTGGATTCGACTAGCCTATCAATGTGAGGAAGAGGGAAACAGTCCTTAGGACACGCCTTATTGAGGTCAGTGAAGTCAACGCAGACTCGTGATTTCCCATTCTTCTTTTTGACAACCACGGTGTTGGCGAGCCACTCTGGATATTTCACTTTGCGTATTTGTCCGGCCTTCAATAGTCGTTCCACTTCCTTATTGACAATTTCAGCCCGCTCGGGGCCGAGCTTCCATCGCTTCTGCTTCACGGCTCTAAATGTCAGATCTACATTGAGCTCGTGCGAAATTATTTCGGGTTTTATCCCTTGCATCTCGTCAACTGACCAGGCAAAGGTCGTAATGTTTTCCTTGAGAAAAGAAATCAAACTAGCTTGGAGCTCGCTTGCCAAACCAGCCCTTATCTTGATTTCTAGATCCGGGAATTTTGGGTTTATGAAGACGGCTTCTGTGAGGCCGCCTTGCAGCTGCTTACGAACTGGATTTTTGTTGACCTCCAGCTATGGTTGCTATTGGATTAGGAGCTTATGGATTGCGAGGTAGCAGCTTCTCGCCACTCTCTGGCTTCCCAGAATTTCCCGAACTCCTTGAGGAGTTGGGAACTTGACGTACTGGTGGTACATTGATGGGACCGCCTTCATCTGGAACAGCCAAGGCGTCCCCATTATCGCGTTGTAGGCTGCAGGTCGGTCGAAAACCGTGAACTCCACCATCTTAACAAACAGGTAAGGTTATCGTTCCTAGAGACATTGATCTTTCGCTGGTGAACGAGACTAGTGGAGATGGAGGTCCTGCGATGTGCTCTTTTCCGATGCCCATCCTAGTGAGAGTCTTCAGGAAAATTAAGTCTACCGAGCTTCCAGTGTTAATCAGGATTCGGCATACCTCGTGGTTCGCTACATCGAGTGAAATAACAAGCGCATCATCGTGAGGAGCATCTAGATCCTCTGTTTCTTTCTCCGAAAAAGTGATCTCAGGTAGATCGCTCGGAGTGAGCTTTGCCCGTTTAGACCCTGGATTAGTGAGCTTGCATTGATGGTCTTTGATTGCCGTTATCGAGTTGCAGAATAAACGCGAGCCCCCCCATAATGACGTCTATTTGTTTTTTGGGTCCAGGATCCATATCCGCTTGCTTCGGCTTTTTTGGAGGAGGGACATCCGCATCGAGCTCGGACGCCGTTTTTTGGTCTAGCTCGTCAATGGACATGCTTGGCATCTTGCCGGACATGAATTTCTCAGCGAGAAGGTGCATCAACTTCTTGCGATCCCGAGTCGAGTGTCCATTAGTCTTGTGGAGTTCGCAGTACGCGTTTTCATCCCACACCCATTTGTTGCTTGGAAGTATTCCGCTTTTGGAGCGCGGCGAGAATGGTGGCTTGGAAGGAGATCCCCTAGGGCATTCTTTCTGTGGAGACTTATCAACCGCAAAGGTTCCGGGCCCATACTTCGGAGCTGCTGGAGGTATCTTTTTGGCTGGCACCTCAAAATGAGGCTTCGATATTGCTTTATGCTTCTGAAGTGCTGTCGCCTTTTCCTCTTCGTCGACTATCCAGTCAGAAGCTCGATGGAGAGCATCCTGGATGGTGGCAAACCGATTCACAGTCAACTCTTCTCGGAAGCGGGACTCGTGCCAGAGGCCATTCTTCAGAGCGGCCAAGGCAGTTGAGTCTGAGAGCCCCAGAATCTGGACTTGAATTTCTTTGAACTTTGTTATATATGAGCGAAGTGACTCTCCTGCATTTTGAGTCAAATTCCAAAGTTGGGTATCTGTGACCGCTATTTCTATCAAGCTCGAATATTGCTTGACGAATGATGTTGACAGCTCTGTAAAATTGTTAATAAAACCAGCCGCTAGGGACACGAACCAAAGCTGAGCGGGTCCGCAGAAAGTTTCTGCAAACAGCTTACAGTAACCGGCATCAGCTTCGTGAGATTCTAGGTCTACACGGATGGTCGTAAGCAGGAAAGTTTTAAGATGCAACGTCGGATCCCCTTTCCCTTCGTAGTTCAAAAATTTGATTTTTCCTGTGTCCTTCACGCGGACTCCGGCTATCTGATCTAAGAATGGAGTACGGTTTGATTCCTCAATTACTCGAAATATATCCGGTGCCGAGGTGGTTACGCTGTGCATCCTGGATCGCATGTCTCGGATTTCGCCCTGCATCCAATGGAGCTCGGGCTTGTTGAGATACCCGGAGTCAGGCTTTCTTGAAGAACATTTCCTCCTACAGGAGGAGGAAGCCGAACTGGGAGTACTGAAGAACCAGCGACCTCTGGCTGGACCAGGGTATGGCCATCCCTGGCTGGTAACGACGTAGTCTGAGAAATGGTATGAGGTGAGTTGGTATTCCCCGGAGTTGTTGCCTGCTGTGGAATGAACGGCGGAATGATACCAGTGAGATCCAGAGCGCGTTGTCACGGGTTTTGCTCAGAAGAAAGGAAATCAACCCGATCGGCATACGCACGGTGGGAAGCTGTAAGATCAGCGACCGAACTGGTGACTGCTTCTAGGTGAGTAGAGACTTGCCCTTCTAGAGTGTCAAAGCGCTCGGACAGAACATCAGAGGCTGCCTATTGCCGATCAGACTTATCTGACAGATCCTGCAAAAATTTTTGGATTGCTTCCAAAGTTACCTAGTTGGAGGTCTCGCTAGCCATAGCGATGCTTGTACGGCGTGGATCCGGGGGTGGTGATCAGAACTAGCAAGAGTTACAGGTGGTAAGTGCCCTCCTTCTAGCACCAAATGTGAGAACTGCGGGAACTGAATTCTCCTTCTGAAGTGTTTCTGATCGGAGGAGCCTTCCACCGTAGTAATTCCGAACTGAACTTTTCAATCGAGTATTGTTAAAAAGTGTCTGTTATTGCTCTCCAAAAAAATTCTCCTTATTTCGGTGGCTCCCCTTACATATGTATACCCGTTTATTAGAATAAATGCCTAATCAATTCTCTACGTAAATCTCGCACCCTAATCAATTCAATTAATTTGCGGGAATCTTTGGCCGAACGCGAGCTGCGAATTGATACAAGGGATGTTTTCCTGCGTTCCAACCTTTCATCGGGCCTAGCGGACTAATTCGTTTTATGTTCGTGGCCCACTTTGCATATTTGGTATGGACCTTAACCCACTATCCGAGATGGACAATCGTGGGTACAACAGTAATGGTATTATAAATTTACAGCTTGATGACGGCAAAAAAACAAAAATTACGGCTTAATTTTAGTAGAGAAAATTTTGTGAAACTACTATCTTCTTTTTTATATCAAACATGCAACTACAAATTAAGATAATTACTTTATCATTCATTATCAACTTTTAGTTTAACTTTATTTTTTCAAAAAATAAATATTATTATCTGGTGAACCATATACTTTTGTGCTTTCTGCTAAATTTGATTATACGAAAGTTCTCAGGTGTGTGACAAAAAAAAAAAAAAGCTAATGATTTCTCAAGGCTAAACCTTAAAAAAATTACATCTGACAAAAGAAAATAAATTATTATTTATATTAGTACAACAACCACTCATATACTCTATGGTTTCTCTATAACAGATCCTTCCTTCTCTACACAGAGTCCAAAAATTGAAACTTTCATATAAAGAACTGTTTTTTTTCAAATCAAACTCTGTTCCCGCAGATCATTACATCGTTCCTGGTCGAACCAATTGACGAAATCTCCACCGTCAAGCTCTCTACCATCACTGTCTTCTGTTAAGTTTCCGACGAACTTAACGGTGAACAAAACCGGACAGTACCAGTCTCTGGCCGTAATTTCGCTGGAGACCCTTTGTTACGAGTAGAATCACTTCCCCATTTCTAATTTCCGGCGAACCGGATCCGAATTCTCCGGCTAACCGGAGATGAAGTTCATGGAATTAGGGTCCCGACCTGACACATTCTACACTGTGGAAGCTGTAAGGTAAAAAGAAAGAACCAATTCGTCTCTCTCTCTCTCTCAAATTTTCGAATCCTCTGTTTTAACCAATCTTAGATCTTTTGACTGCTCTGTTTTAACCAATCTTAGATCTTTTGACTGCTCTGTTTTTAAAAAATTTCCAGGTCAGTGTCTTCTGATTTGATGAATGATCTTATCATACAAGTCAAATCCACCAAATATCTTCTTCACAAGGTTTTAAAAGTTTCAATTTTTTTTTTAAATTCTCGTAACATTTTCAAGTTTTGATTTCTGATTATTTATGCTTTCTTCGCAATGCAATTTGACAGTTTCCGATGTTATCAAAATGCTTGCGTTTGAAGAACGTAGTCTCTTCTCAATCATTAGAAACCGAAACCTCCCAAGAACAGCAAGTGATTCAACTCGTTGATTTCCCCGGCGAAACAGAGGCTTTTGAGCTCTGTGCTAAGTTCTGTTACGGCATCACAATCACTCTTTGTGCTCACAATGTTGTTGCGGTACGTTGTGCAGCAGAGTATCTCGGGATGACGGAAGAAGTGGAGCTCGGGGAGACTGAGAATCTTGTTCAAAGGCTTGACCTTTTCTTGAATTCTTGTGTCTTCAGAAGTTGGAGAGACTCTTTTATTACACTTCAGACAACAAAGGTGTTACCTTTATGGTCTCAAGATCTTGGGATCACAGACCGATGCATCGAGGCAATTGCCAACGGTGTAACTCTATCCCCTGGTGAGGAGTTTTCGACACAATTGGAGACGGGTTTGTTGAGAAACAGGTCAAGAAGAAGAAGAGATGAAAGCATGTGTAATGGTGGAGTAAGTAAGGGGGCAGAGAGTTTGAGGTGGTGGGGAGAAGATTTAGCTGATTTGAGTTTAGATCTTTACAGGAGAACAATGGTAGCGATAATATCATCAAACCGGAGTATATCTCCAAGATTAATCGGGAATGCTCTTAAGATCTATGCATCTAAATGGCTACCGAGTATTGAAGAAAGCTCTGCAGATTCAAATCTTGTTTTGGAATCTGTTATTTCTCTTCTGCCAGCGGAAAAATCTGCTGTTCCTTGCAGTTTCTTGCTTCGGCTACTAAAAATGGCAAATGTTATGAATGTTTCGTCTTCTTCGAAGATGGAACTCGCGATAAAAGCCGGGAATCAACTGGATAAGGCAACCGTTAGCGAGCTGTTGATACCGTTACCGGATAAGTCAGGTATGTTATACGATGTAGATGTTGTGAGGATGATGGTGAAGCAGTTTCTGTCTCAGATTGGTACTGAGATAAGGCCAACAAGAACAAGAACAGAACATAGAAGGTCTTGTTCTGAAGAAAACATCAATTTGGAAGAGATACAAGAGATTAGAAGATCTCTATCTATTTCTTCTTCTCCTCCATTGTTGTGTAAAGTAGCAAAGCTTGTTGATTCGTATCTTCAAGAGATTGCTAGAGATGTGAAGTTAACAGTGTCCAAGTTTGTTGAACTGGCTGAATCAATACCTGATGGTTCAAGGATTTGTCATGACGATTTATACAAAGCTATTGATGTCTTTCTCAAGGTAAAAAGCAATCAAGAAAGTGTTTTCTAATAACATACATTGAGAAAGCATCTCACACTCTCTTTGTGTTGCAGGTTCATCAAAAGATTGAAAAGTGTGAGAGAAAGAGGTTATGCAGAATCTTGGACTGCAAGAAACTATCAGTAGAGGCAAGCAAGAAAGCTGCACGGAACGAGCTGCTTCCGTTGAGAGTGATCGTGCAAATCCTCTTTGTCGAGCAAGCACGAGCCACAATTGCTACAACAGCAAACAATATCACCAGGAATGAAACAGCGGTTTTAAAGAGAAGCTTTACAACGAGAAGAGAAGAAACAGTAGAAGAAGAAAGAGATGAAATCAAACCAATCGGAGGGTTTCAAAGCACACCTTCTAGGTTTATGGCGCTTTGTGCGATCCCGAGACAACCTAAGAAGATGTTATGCAAGTTGTTGTCGATCAGTAGGAGTTTAAGTCAACGAATTTAAGAAGTATTGATGGTGTGAGTATTTTTTTTCATACTGGTTTCTTGTTGCTCAAGTCAAATTGTCTTTGTCCTCCCTGTGAATTTGGTTCTGAACAATTCATTTGTCACATGACATTGTATGACCCAACAATAAAGAGAATATATATATAATCTTTATTTGATAAAATTTGTTTAATAAATTGAATATTTGTAATTTCTTGATATTATGTTTCTTTATTAGTTCACTTCAGGTAAAGATTTCCACTCAAAACTGAACCAAAAACAAAAAAAAAAACCTAAACCTAAACACCAAATTATTTAATGGGACAATTTAAAAAAATGCCCTCTTTCTGATAAGTGATAACACTTATCGACGACATTAGAGTCAAAATAATCAAGGCATGCATCTACTAACTGTCTACAACCACCGTATTATCGACGACATAATTGGAGTAGTCTATCTAAGTTGTTTTATGTAAATTTAAAATTTCCAAATATCGGAATGGCTCAAAATTATGACAGTAATATAATATATATATATATATATATATATTATGAGGGCTGTGGGGATGATCTATTTCAATTATGGCATTTTAGAAACGTCGGTGGAACTAACTTCATTACTTAACCAACAAACCAACCTCTGTCCAGACACAGAACACAACACGACTTCCTCATATCCTGTTTCTCTATCTCCACTAATGGAATCAGAGACGACCATACTACCGAGCCACCAAGACGAGACCAAGACGGAGTTCGAGAAGAATCAGAAACGGTACCAAGACTTGATCGCCACGTTTCCTCACGTGAAAGGCTGGTTTTCGAAAGCTCCGCTGATCGAGTATGGTGGTTACTGGTTCATACAGCCTGTTCTAGAAGGTTGCCTTCACGCGCAAAACTTCTTCCAAGCACGACCCATTGACATCCTCGTTTGTACCTATCCAAAGTCAGGTACCACTTGGCTCAAAGCTCTAACCTTCACCATCGCCAATCGATCTCGCTTCGAAGACGAAGATTCCTCCAACCCTCTCCTAAAACACAACCCTCACGAGCTTGTTCCTTTCATTGAGACAGATTTCTCTTTGTTCCCTGAAGGTGATTCCCTCAAAGAAAAACAAAACACTCTGTTTGCGACTCATATCCCGCACGATTTGTTACCCGAATCGGTTGCAAAATCGGGTTGTAAAATTGTTTACATATGGAGAGACCCAAAGGACACGTTCATCTCCAAGTGGGCTTTCTTTGAAAAAGAAAAGTCAGATGTTGGCTCTCTCAACACTCTTGAGGAGTCTTTTGATATGTTCTGTCGAGGTGTTTCGTTGTTTGGTCCTTATCTAGATCATGTATTGGGGTATTGGAAAGCTTACCAAGAGCATCCAGATAAGGTTTTGTTTCTAAAGTACGAGATGATGAGGGCTGATCCTTTGCCGCATGTGAAAAGATTGGCTCAGTTTATGGGTTATGGATTCACAGCTGAGGAAGAGGAAAAAGGTGTCGTTGAGAAAGTTGTAAAACTTTGCAGTTTCGAGACGCTGAAGAATCTTGATGTCAACCAAGGGGACAAAAACAGAGAGATCAGTCCTTCGGTTTATTATCCGAATAGCGCGTTTTTCAGGAAAGGAAAGGTTGGAGATTGGCAGAGCTACCTGACGCAAGAGATGGCAGCTCGGATCGATGTATTGATGCAAGAAAAATTCAAGGGCTCTGGTCTGCTTGAACATGGTAATATGACCGATTAAATCTTGTTTGGTGCAATGAATCATCCTTATCTCTTTTGATTACACCACACGTTGTATTAAGTTGTTGATTATTTGGAAGAATAAATCTTGTGTTGTACTTTGTGCAAATGTACTGAATTCTAATAAAAAGGAATTGGCTTTGTAACCATTCATCTTTAATTGATGTGTGCAAAGTCTTCATCCTCCTCTGCAACTTGTGTTTCCATCAATCTCTTCTCTATACATATTCAGCCTAAGAAGATGTTATGAAAGCTGTTGTCGATCAGTATGAGTTTAAGTCAGGGAATTTAAGAAGAATTGATGGTGTGAGTATATATTTTCATACTGGTTTCTTGTTGCTCAAGTCAAGGTTTCTTCGTCGTCTTGTGAACCTTATTTGGTTCTGATAATTCATTTATCACATGAAATACTATAAGTGATAACACAACAATAATTTAAATAAATATAATCTTTATATGAATTTTTTTGTGTAGTTTGTGTAGTATGGCGGTTCAATAATAAATTGATTCTTTGTATTTATTGTTCTGTTTCAATTGATTGTTTTGTCCATTTAATATGTTTATTGATTAGTTCAAGTAGAGAAATCTACAGGAAAATACGAAAAACTGATTCAAAAACCGAACCAAAAATAATAATTCTATGGAATTGAGGTTCGATATATAATTGACCTGTCATATGTTGGACTTCCCAAATTACTACCTACCGGAAGAACCCTCTCCCATTCCTCTAATCCCTAACCAAAACAAACCTAATCTCAGATCACCTCATTGCTAATATTGCACGGAATTCACTTTTCTTTTTCATTTGTGCAAACGGGGAAGAACGAAAATAGAAATGGTTTTTCTATTAGATTTACTACTAGATTTTAACCCGCGGTACACCGGATGCATGTAATTTTATTATTATTTATATTTTATGTTGTATTTGTTTGTTAAATATTGGATGTTTTGTAAATAGAGCAATAAGTAATTTTTCCGGCAGTTTGTACAGCAAAATATTTATACTAATTTTTTAACCCGCAATATACTTCATGACCATTTGTTTGTTATATTTAGTTTGTTTTGTTTAGTGTTTGAGATTCTATTTTGATTTTTAATTATTATAACAAAAAAATAAGAGATCTAAATACATAAATACACTATGATTAAGTCACATTGTTCCTAATTATTTAATTATTTTACACAATCTTAGTTAAATCAACTTGATTTTATATGTCAAACATTCTAATATTAATAGTGTTGAAAAATAATTAAATGAGGATTTAACCCATGTTAGCACAAATTTAATGATATTTTATTAATTCAAACATGTCGTCTTTACAACTCATCTACTATATAACCATATCATATTGTATTTAAAACTTTTTTAATTTTACATATTCATAATATTTTAAAATTTTATTAAGTTTATATATGTTAATTATAATATTTAAATAAATGTGAATCAAAGTTCTTCTTACGTTAAGAATCAAAGCTCACAGATATTGAAAAACAAAATGGGAATCAAATTAATGTTTTCTGTGTTTGCAAATGATTCAGAGATAGAAGGTGTGGTTAAAAATATCATTTTGTTTCCATATTGATTTTGCTATAATTTTTTTAGCTAGAATGGAATGTAAAACTTTTAGGAAACAAAATCTGAAATAATGTTATTTTTGGAAGTTTTTGAGGGGTTAATGTTGTAAATAAAGATTTAAATAATGAAAACTAAAATGATATAACACAAAATGTACTTCAATAGATTATGGAAAAAGGATAAAATGATTTTCAAATAATATCGAAGGATGTATTCACACTGCACTAAAAGATCAACAAATGAATTCTACAACTCGATTCTCCTCCCTAAAAATGTAAGATCATCAATCACGGTCACGGCCAATGTGTGGCTATTCTTACTACATGGTATATGAAGATGTATTTTTCTAACTGAAGGAGTGTCTATGTGATAAAAGAAGTGATAAAAGATTGATGTTGGTTTGTGTGCATGTAAAGTTTCTAGAAAGTTTGAAAAGGCAAGATTGAAGGACGGTCTAACGATGAATCAAAGAAGAAAACTACTATTTCATTGGCTGATTAAATTGGAGTTTTACAAGGAAACAGAAAATAGCAAAAAGACAAAAGGTTTTTCTTATAAATTTTGGAAATCTTCTCCTATGTTGATTAGGAAGTCTTGTTGTATATAAGCAGGTGTTGGGCACGTCCTAGAGAGGAAAGAAAGTTGAGGCATAAAGATAAATCATAGAGAGCTTTCCGTGTTTGTGTGCGGCTTAGTTTCGCGGTTTGGTGGTTTGGTTTTTGTGTGATCAAGCTTCTTTGTTCGTCGGTGTGACGTGTGTGTGAAGGTTTATCCAAAGAGTTGGAGATCTGAAGTCTAGGCTTAGGGGGAGTTTCGCCCAAGGTTAGATTATCTTGGTTGAAATCTAGGCTCGGTGTGAGTTTAGTTAATATCCTTAAGGTTTCATGTAATAGAACAAAGCAGTGAATTAAGAGGGTTGTGCTTGATTTACGCATTTACGAATAGGTTGTATTTGTTTTTTTTTCTAGTGGAATCGAAATCTGGACGTGGTCTCGAGGAGTAGGAAAAACTGAACCTCGTTAACAAAGTTCTTGTGTTGTTTACTTTCTGCACTTTATTATTCGTACCTCATCCGCATTAACAAATGGTATCAGAGCGGGTTCTCGATAGAAATTCAGTCTAGTTTTGGGTAGATCAAGGGTGAGGATAGTTCAAGAAGTAAGGTAGATCTTTGAATCAGTTGTGATGAAGTCGTATAAGGAAGCACATCTATGACAAGACCATCGTTGATTGATTCATCTAATTATGGATATTGGAAGGTTCGTATGCAAGCATTTATTAGTAATCTTGATGAAGATTGTTGGAATTCGATTGAGCTTATTTGGGAGCCTCCTAAAGTTGTGGTTGATAAAGGATTTGAGAGTCTTAAGCCAAGAGATAAGTGGACTGTTGTAGAGAAAAACTATCAAGTTGCAATTCTACATCCAAGACAGCATACAATGCTTTTGATTCAAGCCACTGCAAGTTAATTTCTCTATGTGCTTTTGCTCAGAAAGCGCGGAAGTCATTTGAGAATATTCTTGATGGGACTTCAAGTGTTAAGAGAACAAAGTTAGATATGTTGGCATTACAATTTGAGAATCTAAGGATGGAAGAAAAAGAAACTGTGGCTGAGTTCAGTGAAAAGTTATGTGATATATCTAACGAGGCTTTTATTCTTGAAAAGCATTACAAAAACAAAAAAAAACTAGTTAAGAATCTGAAGAGATCATTGCCTACAAAATTTGAGTCAAAAATTTCTGCAGTTGAAGAAGCTCATAATTTAGATGAGATGGTTTTTTATGAATTTGTTGGGATTCTCAAAGCTTTTGAGTTAAATGAAACAAATGAAGCTGAAGGACTAAATAAGAAAGAAGATGAAGTTAAGGATGCGATAAAGAAGAAAGTTGACATTGGAGTTGTTCTTAAGGTATCATCTTATGAAGATTCAATGGCTTTGATATCAAAAGAATATGCTAAAATTTCTAAAGCTTAAGGGAAAGGAGAAGAAAAATAGAATGGCTAAAGAGATTATAAGTTCATCAAAAAATGTTTAATGTTTTGAATGCAAAGTGTAAGGACATGTACGTTCTGACTTGCCAATCTGCACAAGCATAAGAAAAATGCTATGAATGCTGTTACTAGTGATTCTGAAGCTGATTCACATGAGAAAGAAGATTTGAAAAACTTTGTGGCGTTTACAACTTTTGAAGACAGTACTGCATCATTGTCTGCAACAGTGTCTGCAACTGCATCTGAATCTGCAACTACAGCAAAACATGAATCTGGAAGTGATAGTGATATAGAGGGTATGAGTTATGAAGAACTTGGTAAGAATTATGGGAAGTTGTATAAACATTGGCTTTAATTAGTTGAAGAGAATTCAGTTTTGATCAAGGAGAATCTCAAGTAAGAGGCTAAAGTCGTTGAAGCAGAGAAATAAGCAACAAAAAAAAGAAGATGAAACATCACAAGCTATTACTAGACCAGATATTTGGTTTGCTGTGAATCAGGCAAGTCAGCATATGCAAGCACCAACAATTCACCACTGGAATATAGTAAACCAGATCCTCAAATACATCAAGGGATCACCGGGGCAAGGTATTTGGATGGGATGTAACGCCAATACAGAAGTGGTCGACTATTGTGACACGGACTATGCTGGATATCGAGAAGATCGACGCTCAACCACCGGCTACTACACATTCGTAGGAGGCAATCTTGTCACATGGAAAAGCAAGAAACAGAAGGTGGTGTCGCTATCAAGTGTTGAAGCTGAGTATAGGGCCATGAGGAAGCTGACTACCGAACAAATGTGGCTTAAATCCTTACTAAAGGATCTTGAAGTCGAGACACCAAAGCCTATCACAATGCACCGTGACAATAAAGCAGCCATTCACATAGCCTCTAACTCAGTGTTTCATGAAAGAAAAAAACACATCGAAGTTGATTGCCATAAGGTTCGAGAACAAATCCAACTCGGCGTCACTCTCCCATGCCACACCAAAAGCTCCGAGCAACTGGTGGATATCTTTACTAAAGCTGCGAGTCCACCGGTGTGCAAGTACATACACTCAAAACTTGGGCTCATGGATATCACCAAACCATGACCCCTCCCTCTTAAACGAGATTCCTACACTCTTTTTCCCTTATGTATAGTTTTCCCAAGTGGTTTTCTATACTAAGGTTTTTAATGAGGTAGGTGATCATTGTTGAAAGATTAATCTTTGTAGTTTGACGATTAAGCTTGAGGGGGAGTATAAGTTGTCACCATGATCAACTAGCGACAGTACAACTATTGTCTGTACACTCTCTCTCTGTCTATACCGTCTCACGAAGAGGGCCGTCCGTACAACTCAACTGCACAACATGGAAAGTCCACAAGAAGCCTCACAAGTCTCATGTGAAGCAATGCCACATTCTCTAGATCCTTCTATTCTAACCGTTGGCGAGTTCGAACAAGTGGGAAGCAGAAAGTCAAACATAAGTCACATGTTATCTTAAGTATAGGATGTCACTTTCATACTATATTAAATGTGCAGCATCTTGTATAGAATATTCTCTTTGGTAGTGTCTATATTTAGTTTGTATCTAGGTTCTAAATTAAGTAAGAAGCAAGAATTCTTCTTCTACACTATTCTCTTTACTACCAATCTACACTCTATACTCTTCTATACTTAGCTACAATCAGTCGTTACTTCTTATACAAGCTAAACTCTTTTTCTCTTCTAGACTTACATGATATCAGAGCCAATTTACGACATCTAAATCTCATTCTCATTATCTCATCAAAACACTTCCGCTCCAAACTCTCATCTTTCCTTCTGTTTTATACTGAAGCGTCTCTCTTCTTTATCCATTGGATATTAGCTTTAACCAAAGTTTATTTCACCATGGAAGGCACCAAAACCTTGATTGTTCCAGTTACTCTCAAAAGAGAGAACTATTTGTTGTGGGCAAGAACCACAAAAATGGCACTGTGTGGCCGAGGGCCTTGGACCCATATTACCTCAAGTGAAGCTCCAAAAGAGATACCAACCGAAGAAGGCAAAGAATTTGTCAAGACTGGTGAAGACAAGTGGTTTCAAGAAGACCAAAGTGTGCTTGCTATCATTCAGAACTCCCTTGATGCTCCAATACTTGAAGCATACTCTTACTGCGAGTCAACTAAAGATCTATGGGATACACTTCAAAACGTATTTTCGGGAACACTACCAACTTAAACCGAGTGTTTGAGATCAAGAGAGCCATCAACAACCTCAGCAAAGTAGATATGGAATTTACCAAACATTTTGGTAAATTTCGATCTCTTTGGGCTGAGTTAGAAATGCTTCGACCGATGAGTCTCGATCCTACCATCTTAAACGAACGGCGAGAGCAAGATAAGGTGTTTGGACTACTGCTGACACTAAATTCTTCCTACAATGATCTCATCAAGCTTATCTTGAGGTCAGACAAACTCCCAAGCCTAGATGATGTGTGTAATCAGATCCAAAAGGAACATGGCTCTATTGGCCTGTTTGGAGGCAAGGGAGAACTTGTAACTGCTAATACGGTGGAACTTGCTTCAGTGAACAAGGGATACTACAAACATGACGATAAGAACCCACCTATTTGTGACCATTGTAAGAACCCTGGCCACTTCAAGAGTCGGTGTTGGATTCTTCACCTTCATCTTCGAGTCAATCGACAATTGTCTAACCGTGGAGCCCCACGAGCACATCAAGCAACCATGGCGGGGGAAGCAACGACCTCCGAGTCAAATCATCAAGTCTCCGGAGGGAATGGAACTGCTTTAGCAGCTTCTTCAGAGTTGGTGAGGAAATCAGACCTTGATGCTCATCAAAGCCCTCAAGGAGGCCTCCGGTAACACTTACCTTGCTTTAAAACCTTCTAAACCTCTTATTGTTGATTATGGAGCATCACATCATATGATTAGTGATTCTAAATTAATTAGTGACATTAAACCTGCTGTTGGAAATGTGATCATAGCTAATGGTGTGAAAGTTCCAGTTGAAAGAATTGGAAATTTGAAATTATTTGATAAAACAACTAAAGCGTTTTACATGCCAAGTTTTACTTCAAATCTTTTATCAGTTAAAAGAGCTACTACTGACTTGAACTGTTATGCAATATTTGGTCCTAACAATGTACATTTTCAGGATATTGAGACAAGTCAAGTGCTTGGTCAAGGCGCCTCTAAAGATGATCTCTATGTGCTTGAGGACCTGAATTTATCTTCTTCTAATGCATCTTGTTTTAATTCGAATATTGTTCAAACAAATAATGCTATTTGACATGCTAGGCTAGGACATCCTCATTTTCGAGGTTTAGAACTTATGTTTCCAAGTATTTCTTTTAAAAATGATGAATGTGAGGCTTGTATTCTTGGTAAACATTGTAAATCTGTTTTTCCCAAGTCTCTAACTATTTATGAAAATTGTTTTGATTTGGTTCACTCTGATGTGTGGACATCACCATGTCTATCTAGAGAAAATCAAAAATATTTTGTCACTTTTATTGATGAAAAATCTAAGTATACTTGGTTAACTCTCCTCCCTACTAAAGATAGGGTTCTTGAAGCATTTATTAGCTTTCAAAGTTATGTGACTACCCATTATAATGCTAAAATTAAGATTTTAAGATCAGATAATGGTGGGGAGTACAAAAGCCATGCCTTCAAACAATACCTTACCAAACATGGTACAGTAAAACCTCTATAAATTAATAATGTTGGGACCAAAATATTTTATTAATTTATAGTGATATTACTTTATATATAAATTAATAATTATTATTTTATAGTGTAAATTAATAATTTTAAAGTTATAGGTATATTTTTAATTGTTTAATTTTTTAAAAATTATGAATTGAGACAGTTTTTGCAAAATAAGATTATAATTTTGGATGTTGTAAATTTTATGGTATTGGAATTGAATTTGAAATAATAATAAAATATTATTGACAATGAATTACAAATATTATAGACAAATTCACTTATACACATGACATAAATATTCAAATTTATGAGTAAGAATATCAATTGTCGTATTTTAATAGTCTATCAAACTATCAAAATGTAAATGATGCATATTTAGAAATTAAAAACTTTAAAAAGTTTTAGAGTTTTTATGAAATGTTATAGAATATTTTATATCATTATAGTTTGAAGATATAACATAACAATTGTTTTATAGATATGAGGTTTAAGAGAAACATACTTTATTATATCAGCATATATATATATATATATGTAAATTTATATGATTATTAATTTATGATATTATTGGGACCATATTTTACATGGGGATTTCAAAAAAATTATTATCTTATTATCTTATCGAATTTTGTTATTTTTTACACTGTCCCAACTTGGGACTAGCAAAATTTATTAATTTATAGTGTTTATTAATTTATAGAGGTTTTACTGTATTATTCATCAAACAAGTTGCCCTTACACCCCACATCAAAATGGCGTTGCTGAACGCAAGAACAAGCATCTAATGGAAGTTGCTCGGTCCATGATGTTTCACACGAATGTCCCAAAAAGTTTTTGGGGAGATGCAGTCCTTGCGGCATGTTACTTAATCAATCAAACTCTCACAAAAGTGTTGCACGACGTCTCACCATTTGAGGTATTAAACAAAACAAAACCACATTCAAACATTTGCGTGTATTTGGTTATGTTTGCTTTGTTTTGAAACCAGGTGAACTGCGAGATAAGCTTGATGCTAAGAGTACAAAGGGCATGTTCATTGGGTATTCAACCATGCAAAAAGGCTACAAATGTTATGAACAAGAGACTAAGAGAGTTCTAGTCTCTCGTGACGTCAAGTTTGTTGAGTCTCGAGGTTACTACGACAAGACAAACTGGGAGGATCTCAAAGACCTGTCTACATCTCCCTCTGATCGAGCAAGAAATCTCCGTATCTTACTTGAACGGCTAGGGACCACCAACAACTCGGACAACCAACATTCTACCGAGACAAACTCACCTGGAGAGACCACTTCACCTGTTGACACTACTACGAGTACCACAAATGAACCAAGTCCACTTTCCGCTCTAGTTGAAAAGTCAAGTGACGATGACGATGAGGAAGAATTACAAAATCTTGGTGATGATATAAATGTTGAGGAAGAAACTCTATCGAATGAAGGTGAATAGGAAGAAAATGATCATGAGGAGATTATCCCATTACGGTGAAGTCAGCGGCTCATGAGGAAAAACACTCGTGTATACTACAACAATATTGTGGTCGCTCATCCCATCCAAGCTGTGTGTACACTTGCACACTTCCCTTTGGAGCACCAAGTGTTTCTTGGACAAGTTGATAAGCATTGGATACCTCAAACCTATGACGAGGCCAAGGAACATAAGGTGTGGCGAGATGCGGTCAGTGCTGACAAAACGGCCATGGAGCAGAATCACACATGGGATGAGGTTGACTTACCAAAAGGGAAAAATGCAGTGATGTCTCGGTGGATCTTTACCATTAAATACAAGAGTGGCTGGGAGATTGAACGGTACAAGGCAAGATTAGTCGCACGAGGGTTTACGCAAACGTACGGGGAGGACTACTTTGATACGTTTGCTCCGGTTGCTAAGTTACACACGGTCCATGTGGTCCTTTCATTGGCGAAAAACTTGCGGTGGGAACTATGGCAAATGGATGTCAAGAACTCATTTCTTCAAGGGGAACTTGAAGATGAAGTCTATATGCGACCACCACCAGGCCTGGAGGACACACTTGGACCAGGGAAAGTGTTCAAACTAAACAAAGCTATCTATGGGCTGAAGCAATCACCAATGGCGTGGTATCATAAATTAAGTACAACCTTAACCAAGAAAGGCTTTAAGAGATCAGAAGCTGATCATACACTCTTCACATATCCAAGCAATAAAGGTATCATAGTCATTCTTGTATATGTTGATGACATCATCATATCCGGGAATGACAAGGTAGGGATTCAAGACACTAAAACTTTTTTAAAGTTAGTATTTGATATTAAGGATCTTGGAGAGTTGAAGTATTTTTTGGGAATAGAAGTGTGTCGTTCGCAAGAGGGACTATTCTTATCTCAAAGAAAATATGCTCTTGACCTTTTAAATGAAGTAGGTAAGCTCGAATCAA
>NC_025688.1:5246702-5250718 GCF_000633955.1 Camelina sativa
TCCAAAAGAGATACCAACCGAAGAAGGCAAAGAATTTGTCAAGACTGGTGAAGACAAGTGGTTTCAAGAAGACCAAAGTGTGCTTGCTATCATTCAGAACTCCCTTGATGCTCCAATACTTGAAGCATACTCTTACTGCGAGTCAACTAAAGATCTATGGGATACACTTCAAAACGTATTTTCGGGAACACTACCAACTTAAACCGAGTGTTTGAGATCAAGAGAGCCATCAACAACCTCAGCAAAGTAGATATGGAATTTACCAAACATTTTGGTAAATTTCGATCTCTTTGGGCTGAGTTAGAAATGCTTCGACCGATGAGTCTCGATCCTACCATCTTAAACGAACGGCGAGAGCAAGATAAGGTGTTTGGACTACTGCTGACACTAAATTCTTCCTACAATGATCTCATCAAGCTTATCTTGAGGTCAGACAAACTCCCAAGCCTAGATGATGTGTGTAATCAGATCCAAAAGGAACATGGCTCTATTGGCCTGTTTGGAGGCAAGGGAGAACTTGTAACTGCTAATACGGTGGAACTTGCTTCAGTGAACAAGGGATACTACAAACATGACGATAAGAACCCACCTATTTGTGACCATTGTAAGAACCCTGGCCACTTCAAGAGTCGGTGTTGGATTCTTCACCTTCATCTTCGAGTCAATCGACAATTGTCTAACCGTGGAGCCCCACGAGCACATCAAGCAACCATGGCGGGGGAAGCAACGACCTCCGAGTCAAATCATCAAGTCTCCGGAGGGAATGGAACTGCTTTAGCAGCTTCTTCAGAGTTGGTGAGGAAATCAGACCTTGATGCTCATCAAAGCCCTCAAGGAGGCCTCCGGTAACACTTACCTTGCTTTAAAACCTTCTAAACCTCTTATTGTTGATTATGGAGCATCACATCATATGATTAGTGATTCTAAATTAATTAGTGACATTAAACCTGCTGTTGGAAATGTGATCATAGCTAATGGTGTGAAAGTTCCAGTTGAAAGAATTGGAAATTTGAAATTATTTGATAAAACAACTAAAGCGTTTTACATGCCAAGTTTTACTTCAAATCTTTTATCAGTTAAAAGAGCTACTACTGACTTGAACTGTTATGCAATATTTGGTCCTAACAATGTACATTTTCAGGATATTGAGACAAGTCAAGTGCTTGGTCAAGGCGCCTCTAAAGATGATCTCTATGTGCTTGAGGACCTGAATTTATCTTCTTCTAATGCATCTTGTTTTAATTCGAATATTGTTCAAACAAATAATGCTATTTGACATGCTAGGCTAGGACATCCTCATTTTCGAGGTTTAGAACTTATGTTTCCAAGTATTTCTTTTAAAAATGATGAATGTGAGGCTTGTATTCTTGGTAAACATTGTAAATCTGTTTTTCCCAAGTCTCTAACTATTTATGAAAATTGTTTTGATTTGGTTCACTCTGATGTGTGGACATCACCATGTCTATCTAGAGAAAATCAAAAATATTTTGTCACTTTTATTGATGAAAAATCTAAGTATACTTGGTTAACTCTCCTCCCTACTAAAGATAGGGTTCTTGAAGCATTTATTAGCTTTCAAAGTTATGTGACTACCCATTATAATGCTAAAATTAAGATTTTAAGATCAGATAATGGTGGGGAGTACAAAAGCCATGCCTTCAAACAATACCTTACCAAACATGGTACAGTAAAACCTCTATAAATTAATAATGTTGGGACCAAAATATTTTATTAATTTATAGTGATATTACTTTATATATAAATTAATAATTATTATTTTATAGTGTAAATTAATAATTTTAAAGTTATAGGTATATTTTTAATTGTTTAATTTTTTAAAAATTATGAATTGAGACAGTTTTTGCAAAATAAGATTATAATTTTGGATGTTGTAAATTTTATGGTATTGGAATTGAATTTGAAATAATAATAAAATATTATTGACAATGAATTACAAATATTATAGACAAATTCACTTATACACATGACATAAATATTCAAATTTATGAGTAAGAATATCAATTGTCGTATTTTAATAGTCTATCAAACTATCAAAATGTAAATGATGCATATTTAGAAATTAAAAACTTTAAAAAGTTTTAGAGTTTTTATGAAATGTTATAGAATATTTTATATCATTATAGTTTGAAGATATAACATAACAATTGTTTTATAGATATGAGGTTTAAGAGAAACATACTTTATTATATCAGCATATATATATATATATATGTAAATTTATATGATTATTAATTTATGATATTATTGGGACCATATTTTACATGGGGATTTCAAAAAAATTATTATCTTATTATCTTATCGAATTTTGTTATTTTTTANGGCCAGTAACCACTCCACTGGATGAGAACTATAAAGCTAGTCGACAGGGGGAGCTCGAAGATGCACCATTTGAAGATGTAACTCGATATCGGCGACTAGTGCGTAAATTGATTTATCTAACTATTACTAGACCAGATATTTGGTTTGCTGTGAATCAGGCAAGTCAGCATATGCAAGCACCAACAATTCACCACTGGAATATAGTAAACCAGATCCTCAAATACATCAAGGGATCACCGGGGCAAGGTATTTGGATGGGATGTAACGCCAATACAGAAGTGGTCGACTATTGTGACACGGACTATGCTGGATATCGAGAAGATCGACGCTCAACCACCGGCTACTACACATTCGTAGGAGGCAATCTTGTCACATGGAAAAGCAAGAAACAGAAGGTGGTGTCGCTATCAAGTGTTGAAGCTGAGTATAGGGCCATGAGGAAGCTGACTACCGAACAAATGTGGCTTAAATCCTTACTAAAGGATCTTGAAGTCGAGACACCAAAGCCTATCACAATGCACCGTGACAATAAAGCAGCCATTCACATAGCCTCTAACTCAGTGTTTCATGAAAGAAAAAAACACATCGAAGTTGATTGCCATAAGGTTCGAGAACAAATCCAACTCGGCGTCACTCTCCCATGCCACACCAAAAGCTCCGAGCAACTGGTGGATATCTTTACTAAAGCTGCGAGTCCACCGGTGTGCAAGTACATACACTCAAAACTTGGGCTCATGGATATCACCAAACCATGACCCCTCCCTCTTAAACGAGATTCCTACACTCTTTTTCCCTTATGTATAGTTTTCCCAAGTGGTTTTCTATACTAAGGTTTTTAATGAGGTAGGTGATCATTGTTGAAAGATTAATCTTTGTAGTTTGACGATTAAGCTTGAGGGGGAGTATAAGTTGTCACCATGATCAACTAGCGACAGTACAACTATTGTCTGTACACTCTCTCTCTGTCTATACCGTCTCACGAAGAGGGCCGTCCGTACAACTCAACTGCACAACATGGAAAGTCCACAAGAAGCCTCACAAGTCTCATGTGAAGCAATGCCACATTCTCTAGATCCTTCTATTCTAACCGTTGGCGAGTTCGAACAAGTGGGAAGCAGAAAGTCAAACATAAGTCACATGTTATCTTAAGTATAGGATGTCACTTTCATACTATATTAAATGTGCAGCATCTTGTATAGAATATTCTCTTTGGTAGTGTCTATATTTAGTTTGTATCTAGGTTCTAAATTAAGTAAGAAGCAAGAATTCTTCTTCTACACTATTCTCTTTACTACCAATCTACACTCTATACTCTTCTATACTTAGCTACAATCAGTCGTTACTTCTTATACAAGCTAAACTCTTTTTCTCTTCTAGACTTACATGATATCAGAGCCAATTTACGACATCTAAATCTCATTCTCATTATCTCATCAAAACACTTCCGCTCCAAACTCTCATCTTTCCTTCTGTTTTATACTGAAGCGTCTCTCTTCTTTATCCATTGGATATTAGCTTTAACCAAAGTTTATTTCACCATGGAAGGCACCAAAACCTTGATTGTTCCAGTTACTCTCAAAAGAGAGAACTATTTGTTGTGGGCAAGAACCACAAAAATGGCACTGTGTGGCCGAGGGCCTTGGACCCATATTACCTCAAGTGAAGCTCCAAAAGAG
>NC_025688.1:5254971-5291280 GCF_000633955.1 Camelina sativa
TCCAAAAGAGATACCAACCGAAGAAGGCAAAGAATTTGTCAAGACTGGTGAAGACAAGTGGTTTCAAGAAGACCAAAGTGTGCTTGCTATCATTCAGAACTCCCTTGATGCTCCAATACTTGAAGCATACTCTTACTGCGAGTCAACTAAAGATCTATGGGATACACTTCAAAACGTATTTTCGGGAACACTACCAACTTAAACCGAGTGTTTGAGATCAAGAGAGCCATCAACAACCTCAGCAAAGTAGATATGGAATTTACCAAACATTTTGGTAAATTTCGATCTCTTTGGGCTGAGTTAGAAATGCTTCGACCGATGAGTCTCGATCCTACCATCTTAAACGAACGGCGAGAGCAAGATAAGGTGTTTGGACTACTGCTGACACTAAATTCTTCCTACAATGATCTCATCAAGCTTATCTTGAGGTCAGACAAACTCCCAAGCCTATCTAATGCGGGTGTAGGACAAATACCAGCAACCAAGTCTCGCAAGCCAAAATACAATAAAATCAACTCTACCACTCGCATCTTGTTTGGCTCCATCTTACACAGAAGTGTGTGCCCAATAGCACGAAAAACATACCTCAGGACCGGATGTCGAATATCTATCTGTGTAGATGACTTAGAATGATACTGCCCATGTCCAAACAAACTCCAGAAATCTTGGACATTAGGAAACTTATCCGGAAGTGCAACCGCTGTAAAATCTCTCTCAAATCCATAAATGCCACAGAGATCTCTAAGTGGTAGCCTATAGCAAATACCCCTGATGAAGAAAGATAGAAACCCTTCCTGTGCATTCTTAACCGCCTCATTCTGGTAATAAACTCCCACCGTGGCCATGAACTGACGAACAAGATCAGGATACAAATTATACTGCCTAGACACAATGGTTCCCAATCCTATCCTATCCAACATAGCAAGAACTTCATCCTCAATACCCAACTGCCTCAAAGCAACCAAATCAAGTGTCTTAGTGGGATTAATCTCAACTCCTAACCATCCATTGTAGAACAATGTATCATACTCATCCCAATCTTCTAACACTGGCCTATTGATATACTCTGATTCCTCAAATTCCATTCATAATATCATCATTCCAAATCCTATGACATCTAATCTTTCTACCCTCTAACCTTGGTCATGGAGGATGAGTTGGGACTCGTGGAGCAGGAGGAGTGGTCGTCGGTAGCGGAGCATCACCCGTTGGAGCTGACGGAGGTGGACGGCGAGTTTGGCGAGAAGTTTAAGTTTCGCTAGTGTTCGTTCGTTGCTTTTAATTGGATGCCATCTCACCAAACTCTGAAAAGGACACCGGATCTGAAAAGAGGGCTCGAAATCGAGTGGGATAGAGCTTTGAATCGTTGGATTTGGTGAAGAAACGAAGAAATTGTGATGATTTGAAGTTCTTTTCTTCGGGTTCGAGTATGTGCACGAGTTGGAGGAAGAAGACGAAGCCGCGGGTCAAAAGGTAAAACCCTTGTTTTCAACGGTGTCGATCGACACAAATCTTAGTTTGGCAAATGGACTTGGACCGGCCCACTTCGAATTCGAAGCCCAACCAACTTTTCTCAATAATCTGCAAGCCCAATAGCCCACTGGTCGTCTCTGGTCCATCAGTGGTGCTGACCGACACCCAGACGGTGTCGCTCGATACCAAACGTTTGATCATCATGATGTCCGAATGTTTTTTTTTCCTGAAACAATTAAAACTCAAAACCAAAAATTAGTAAGTTAGTAATCCTAAAAAAAAAAATTGAAAATAATTAGTTCCTACCAGTGGGTTGCCTTCCACTCAGCGCTCGTTTTAAGTCATTAGCTTGACTGTGTCGAAGCTCAGGCGTTTGGCGGATCAGAACGTGGCATGGAATGTTTCTGAGAGGAATGTCTCAGCATCCAAGGTTGTGTATAAGCAGCGGATGAATGAGGTCTACCAAGGACATGAGAAACAGGACTAGGGCGATACTTGGGTATGGTGCATCTGCTTTTATTTCCTTTGATGGTCTTATTGGAGAGAGGAGGAGGTTTGGATAAAGAAGATGTATACCATGGCTTTACCTGAGGACTCTGGAGTGTGGAGGGGAAAGTCTTCTGTTTGGAAACAACTTCATAACTTGGAGCATCAGTGTTGGACAAGGTTTGGCTCGGATGTGGAGGGGTGTCGACCGACACCCAGTTGGTGTCGATTGACACTGAGCCTGATGCTAGAATATCAGACACTTCCTCAACAGAAAAAGTCTGTCCATCAATAGTAGGAGCCCTCCTCAGTTTATCCATCTCAAAGTTCATACTCAAACCTTCCACATTCAGTGCTATGTTTCCCTTCTACACATCTATAATGGCACCAGCTGTAGCCAAGAAAGATCTTCCTAAGATGAGAGGATAACTAGGCTATTTATCATACTTCAGCACCACGAAGTCAGTGGGATCATGAAGTTTCCAACCTTAATTGGAATATCCTCTAAAACACCTTCAGGGGTTCTTCGGGATCGATCAGCTAAGATAAGAGATAATCTAGTTGGCTTGAATCCAGTCATCCCAAGTTTCACAGCAATAGAATGTGGCATCAAGTTGATACTAGAACCAAGATCACTAGGTGAGTGAGCAAACCTTCCTGTGGAGATAGATAATCTAACACAAAACTTCCAGGATCTGGTAACTTCTTTGCAATCCTACTCTAGATCATAGCACTCACTTTCTCAGAAACAGCCACCTTCTCTTTCCTTTCTTTCTTCCCTTGAACAGACTGGTTCAACAGAATTGCACTGACATCCTTGGTAAGCAGTGCTCCTTCTTGAGGGCTCAAACCATTGGCCACCATTCTCTTCACATACCGCTTAAGTGGTGGTGAAAGCTTTACTGCATCAATCAAAGGCATCTCAATCATCACCTTGTCCATCATTGCCTTGCATCTAGCTTCCTCAAACTCCTGCTTGGACCTTCTTTGTCTAAGAAAAGGGACTTTAGGTTTGTACACCCTTTCAGCAGCTAGAACCTGAGATTTTGCAGTTTCGGGTTCTGTCTGAGATGAGTGTCGACCGACACCCAGGTGGTGTCGATCGACACCATCATCTGGAGTTGACACCTCTGTCTCGGGTTCGGCCGATTGCTCTCCCACTTCTGCAGAAGCACATTTACTATCATCTTCATCTCCCACTGATATGGCATTGCAAGCATGTTTGGGGTTTAATTCAGTTCTTCCAGGAAGAAAACCCTCTTGCCTTTTAACAGACCCAGCAGTCTGTGCCACTTGACTCTCCAATTGCTTGACATGAACATTCAGTGCATCAATGCTTCCAGTAACCTCTATATAGACATTGTCAATCTTTCCATTGAATGTCACTGTCATATTCTCCTGTCCCTGAAGAATCTGATCAAGCATGGCCTCCATTCTACACTCTGAAGAAGTCTTAGGAGGCGGAGACTGGTAGGACGAGTTACCATAGGTCCTAGTATAACCATTGTTCTGTGGTTGCTTCTGATAATCATGTTTGGGAGTGTACCCTGAAGAGTTCCCACTGTAAGGCTTGTTGCTTTGTTGATTGTCGAATCTCTGTCCTTGATACCCAGCTCCATACACATAGTTGACATTCTCTGCTGTATTCTCTGGCTCTGGCTCAAATGTCTCAACCTCAGCAGCAAATTGGACAGACTTCTTACCCACTAGAAGATTGTGCACTGAATCCAGCTTGGCATTAACAGAAGCTAACTGGTTTGAATCAAATCCTCCATGCAATCTCTTCCTTTCAGCATCTGCTCTTTTAGTGTTATTGCTGGAGGCCAAATACTCAATCAAAGCTTCAGCATCTTCAGGATATCTTGTCTTGAAATTTCCATGGCTTGCAACATCCAAAGCTAACTGATACTCCCAGTCACATCCTCTGAAGAAGATACTCAATAATTGTACTCTTGAAAAGCTATGGTGTGGACAATCCCTTTGATAAGCCTTGAATCTCACCCAAGCTGCCTTGAAAGCTTCATCTGGTCTTTGCTTGAAGGTGGACAGCTTGACTCTCAGCTCATCAGACATTGCATCATCATAGAAATAGTTCAGGAAAGCCACCTTGATTTGATGCCAAGATGTCAAAGATCCAGCTGGAAACTGCTTCAACCAATGAGATGCTTCTCCTGCAAGTGAGTATGGAAAAAGCTTGCAGTAGATGTAGTCTTCAGTCACCCCATTGGTCTTGATACTGGTCACCAAATCTTCAAAGTGCTCAATATGGTCCAAAGGTTTCTCATGGGGCAGGTTAGAGAAAGGTCTTTGCCCAACTAGCTGGAAGTAAGCAGGCTTAAGCTCAAAGTCATTCATGGGGAATGGAGGAGGAACAATTGCAGATCGGTTCTCATACATCAAATCAGCCCGGTTAAAGTCAGCAATGGTTCTGATTAATTCCCGGTTGTGCTCCTATCTTTGAACCGGATTTTTTACATGGTTTGCAGCTCCACGTTCGTCTGCTGGAAGGGGTGTCGATCGACACCAAGTTGGCGTCGATCGACACCATCATCCTGCTCGTCTCCGACAACGATTTCAGCAATTAGGTTGCCCTCAGCATCAATCTTTTGGCCCTGCTCATTGCGCAAGTGGCCCTCTTGATCTCTCAAAGCACCGTCCTCACCACGAATCAAAATGATTGTGTTAACCATCTTCAATGATTTGGCTGCTTTTCGGTTTTCACGCTCAAGTTTTCCCAACTCTTGATTTGTAAGCTTCACAGTAGGACCAGTCTTGTTGCTCCTTGTGTTAGGCTTATTAGGCATGTATCTGAAACACCAAAGAGAAGAAAAACAAAAACGTGTAAGTAGAAAATAAAAAAGAAAAATTTAGATGAAATTAAAAAGTCAAATCTAATGGTAGATCAAAGAGTTTCCGGCAACGGCGCCAAAATTTGATATGCTCAAATTAATCCCTATAGCTACTCTCTCAAACAAGAGATGACTGTAGTACTTAGGGGTCGAATCCACAGAGACTCAAGATCAAACACAATGGATTATAGAGTTTTGTTATTACGCTAAACAAGTTAATCTAATTATTTAAAAAGCAATGCAAAATATTTAAATAGAAGTGTTGTGAATTCAGAAAATCAAAAGGTTAAGCCTAGGAAATTTTTTCAGGAAAATATGAAATATTAAATCAGTAAATTAATTAAAGTTCAAGCAATTAAAATCAGATCTAGAACTCTAAACATAATTTGTAAAATAATTCAGTTCTCACTGCAAATATTATCTAAATTTAAAACCAGAAAATCCAAATCTCTTTGTAAAAATTCTAGGTTAAAAATCAGCTTTAAATTCAGGTTTAGATAAGTTCACAAAATTACTAAATCAAATCTCTTTGTAAAAAGTAATTTTGCTCATCAATGCTTTAATAGGAAAACAACTATATTCTCATATCAATTTATTTCCGTATGATAATAATTCTAGGTGATCAGTCAAGAATTATTATGAAGAACAACCAAGGATGAAGATCATAAAAGATTAAGAACCCTAAAAATAACAAATCTAATAAGTCATAAAAACCGTATAAAAAACCCTAAACCTAACAAACAAATTACTCAGACATGTTTAATGAAGAACAAATCATAATTCTGAATAACATGCAATAGATATTAAAAAGTAAAAGTGGGAGTTTAGAAATCTTCTCTCTAGAAAAGAATTCAGATTCGTCTCTCCCAAAAAGCTCTCAATATCTCTCTCTCAAAAACTGCTAGAAAATAACTTAAGGGTTTCTAAAACCCAAAAATAAAATATATACATCCTAAAACACGTCTAGGGGCTTATGTTGCAATTTTGGAAAACTTTGGGCAAAATTGTAAAACTTCCAATTCTTGTTCTCTCGTCGGATAAACAGAGGTGTCGACCGATGCTGCAAAGGTGTCGATCGACACCATCACTCTGATTCGACTCCAAGTTCGTTTCCTCCGGATTAATGCTCCAAAATGGTCCAAATTGCTTCACTTCGCTCCATCCGTGCCAAAATCCTTAAAAACATGTTAATACTCAATAACATCCTTCAAAACAATTGAAAAAACTCAAAAAGCACACTTATATCATGGTTAAAAACCGTAAAAACCATGATATATCAGTCACATCAGCTGTCACTTATTTTTTATAGTGATGTTGGTCGTCCTTCTCTCTATGGAGGTCTTGCCTTTAACAGTCATCACTGCTTATATTCTTCTTTTTTGACCTTAGTCACATACATCGTGGTTATTGACACAGGTGTTGGTAATCATGACATTTTTTTAGTAAACTATGACATGCTTTAAGTCTATTATATCACATTCCGAGTAGGGAGTGACTCTTTAACAACTTTTTGTATCAAGTACATCACCACATGATTCATGTTAGCAAGTTGTTTGCTTTCAAGCTTCTGTATCGTGTTTCTAACCATCAGGCAGACACAAAATTCAAGAAAAATTTAGAAGTGAACGTCTCGTTAACAAGTTTTTGCATCGAGCGCCTCACCTAAAATTGTGTTAGTGTATACTTACTGGAGGAGTAAGCAACTACTAACTTTTTGAAGGATGTTGATAAGTTAACACTCATAAACGTTGTAGGTATGCTTCTTCGATGACTAAGCAACTACTTAGATTGGATTTTGCTTTCTCAGTGAGTAAGCGTTTTCTAAATTTTATAGTGAGCTCATGGCTACAAGTTTGTATAGCATGCTTCCTTGATTTGTAAGCGTCTAAATTTTTGTGCAGTCTGCTTCCTCGGTGGGTAAGAATATCCTGCACTTCTGTTTTTGCTATCTTTAAAACCAAAGCACATTTTATTGAAAGAGTCACTTCATGTTTGGAAATGGCTGAAACTTGAAAATAATAATAATAGATAATAACTTGTAAACCTTATGAAAAGTTGATATAACTGGTCAATGGAACCTGATAGATTGTTGATGTCTTGTCATGTTGACGATATACGCTCTTTACTTTCAGCTCTGCTCAAAAGTTGGTGGTTGCCTTCAATATTACCTTTGTTGCTTGCGTTTTCATTTTGAAATATTTGGTAAGGTTTATCATCTTTAGTCGTCCTTTCACTTCTTACCACATAAGAATCAGAATGTGACGAGTGTCGCCGTCGATATTGTGTGTCTTCTTCCCACTTATTTGTGCACATGCCCGGAAAGCACATCTACCATGGTTCTGCAGTTATATTTGGTAAGTTCTTTGTAAAAGTCACCATCATGGAGTAAGCCACTTTTAAATGCTAAGATGGCAGTTGACATGTTACAACTAGATATCGGCACCTTCTCCTTGTTGAAGCATCCATATAGGAACGTAACGACTCTCCTCTTTTTTTTGTCGTATTTTTTAGAGATCATCCATTTTTTTCTAGGTTTCTACTACTTGCAAATTGCTCCACAAAAATATCCGCTAGTGATGCAAATGAGTGTATTGAGCAGTTTGGTAAGTTGATGAACCTCTAAAGAGCAGCCCCTGTAAGGCTTGTGCCAAAACCCTTGCACATAGTAGCTTCCATACATTCTTCTGAATAGTTGTCGTGAACATTCGTTGCTAGTATTGTGCTATGTGGTTATCCGGATCAGATGCTCCATCGTACATCTTAATCGATGGTAACGGGAATTTTCTCGGTATCTTAGTGAATGCAATCCCATCAGAAAAGGTGTATCAGTGTATGAGTGTAAGTTGTTTTTTGGATGGGTGGAGCCACTCCAGGTAATTGCTCAATCATAGCTTCTATTGCATCCAAACATTTTGTAATAATAGCTTCCAAGTAAGCGGCTTTAGTCAAATTGACTAATGGCTCATGCTCGGTTCTCGTCAAGCGTGGTGTACTACTGGTTCCTTGTTGTTAAAAATTTTCTACTCCAGTGAGGTTTCTAAGGGTGTGCCCTGTGTTAGGCTTTGTTCCATTTTTTTCCTGACGAGGATTACCCAGGCGTTCGTTTCTCGTAGTGGGTGTTGGTTGGTTAGTTCTAGGAGTCGTGTTAAGATCTTACATCCGACTGATTTGTACGCCACGGAACCTAGAGCTTGCTTCGGTAAATACTCTCCCCGCTATAACCAGAGAAGCGTTCTCCTCTTAGCGTTATCTGCTTGTGTCAGCTTATGCAATGCCTCGTTCAGCTTTGTAGTCAGAGATTCAAGCTGAGTCGCATTGATGTTAGTCGTATCACCTCCATATCCCGTCATCCCATGTAGTTTACTTTGCCCTCTCTCTCTAGCGCCAATTGTTTGAGCAAAACATAAACGGTTCGTGAGAGTCTATGGAAACAAGAAATCTAGGTCGAAAAGTCTCTCTTTATTGATTAAGATGTTGATAGCAAGTACAAGAACCAAGCCACAACTAGTCAACTATAAACACTAATTTTATTCTTAAGTCGCTTGTTGTGGTTTCGCTAAGCCTCTTGTACTTGCCCCTTATCTTTTGTGTCCTCTCTCCCTTTTAGAGGTTGCTTATTTATACGGTTACTTAACAAGTTGACAAAAAAAAAAAGTTACTTAACCATAATTCCTTGTAGGAATCGGATTCTTCCTTTCCATTCTTCTCCGGCTGTTTGATAACTTCTCATTTTATTTATGGTTAGTTTCCAGTTGTTTATCGGTTGTTAGCCATCCACCTTAAAGGACTGGACTTCTTGTGTACGTACGTCGATAGGCCTTTTTGCAGGTTGTTTAAGGTCCTCTGGAGGTTGTCTAGAACCCTCCATCAAATGAGCCGATCCTTTTAACAACCAGTTAAATATTATAAATAAATTTCTAGATCCTTTAAACAACTGACCACATGGTTTAACAGCTATCAAACGCTAATAAGTCGATGAATTATTTTTACCCAACAAATATATATATATATATATATATTTGAATAAGCGTTAAATACTATGATTAAAAATATTTTTTTACTAAAATAAGAGAGACATCAAAATGATTAGAAAAACTTAAAATTTCAGCAAATTAAGTCAAATCAGTGTAGAATATTATAAATATATATATATATATATATACACTTATATACAAATATTAGCCTAGTTAGCAATTTAACATAAAGAATAAATGAAAAAATATATTACAAATTAAAATATATAAACAAACATCCATTATCTTTACTAGGAAATAATTTGAACGTAATAAAATAATTTTTAAAAAAGATCAAATTTTCTTACAAATATCAAAGTGCTAAAACTACATAATATTAAACAGATATACCTGTTTGTAAATAAAACATAACCATCAAAATAAAAACTTATGAGAAAAAAATATTATAGCAAAAGATGACGTCGAATCTTTTTCAAAAATTATAAAATGAACAATCATATTGAATCGAGAAAACGTTGCACGGTAAAAAGATACAACTTTCAGAAATATTTACTGATATTGATATTATTAGTAAAAATATATTATGATGAAGAGAGATGATCCTAAGTGAAATATCAAAAGAATAGTTATAATAAGTAGACGTAATTTCTAATATTATAGTTATAAGAAAATATATTGAATTTGGATTGAATATGTATCAGCGAAAAAATTATTATAAAAATACACTTCTAAACATATAATATTAAATAGCTTAGATTTTACAAGAAATTATGTAAATAGATGCAATGGTCATATTTAAAGCTGATTTTATATTACTATATCATTTCAAAATCTTTAGTTAGATTATTTAATGACTTTGGATATTGAATTCAAATTATATATATTCAGCGTAAAACAAAAAATGATTTGTTAGTTATCGTATAAGAAACAAATATTCAAAAGACATGAATATCTAAATAAAAGATTAAAAGTTATCATTAAAAAAATCAATACAATAAAAGAAGAAGGAGCTGATCTTTTGTTGTAAAAAAAAACGGAATTTCTCTCATGTGTTGACACATCAGCTTTTTAGTTGAAGGAATAGTTGACACATTAGTTAAAATGTGTAACCAATAAAATTATAACAATTAATACAACTCATCTCTAACTTTGCCAACAAGTCAATATTCACAATTCCAAAAAAATTAAAACCCTATAGACAAAGAAGGCGACGAATAATCGATCAGATTTTTCCGATTCTCTTTCTCTTTCAATGTCTTATATTTTCATGAACAAATCCTCTGTTTTGTATTGTTTGTGACTTTGAAGTTTGGGATTATATATTAAGTGGAACATTTATTTCGACGGAATAGTTCCTACTGTATTGCTTCGATTAAGGGTGTATCCTGGTTTTTTAAGAGAAAACAAGTGTGGTTGGGTTCTCTTTGCTTAATAAATTGTATCTCATGGTTTCAATCTATGCAAGTTTAATCGCTATGTTAGTATTTGATGTTTGTCCTCCACATAACAAAATATGAATTTATTTTGTATATTTAAGGTTTGTAGGGTGAGTTCTTATATAAAAACATAATCATGAGACTTGACTACCTTTTGTGTTTTTTTTTTATCTTTTTGTTTGTGTGTTTTGCAGTTCCAACTTTCATCTTCGATTGTATTTATACATTCTTTTCCATGAACTGGCTGGACGACCTGCTTCTTGGTGGTTTGTTAATAAGAAGGCAAGCAAAGTAAACTTAATGATGTATATTCTAATTCGTATATATAACTGCATATCTCTTACGCTAATGTCGATTTGATGTAAACAAGTGGTAAAGAGAAGTGTCACTTGTGTATACCATTCGATGTTCACTTTGGTGCTTCTAAATGGATTAGGCTTAACAATATTGGCTTTGCTTAATGTGTCGTTTGATACTCTTAAGTATTGATTTGTGTTTAAATACTATTTTCTTTGGCCAAATTAAAAATGCGTTTTTCTAAATTATAATTAGTTGATAACTAGAATAGATACTTTAAATTATTTACTTTACAGTATTTTGGTAGAACAAACATGGCAGAATCTCACACATGAAATTCTTCAAAATAATTTCTTTAAGATTTCAGTGTCCTTCCTATGCTTATTGATTCTTCCTTTGCAAGTTGACTGCAATTCATTCTTTGGTACGTCTTTCAAGTCACAACTCACTATGGCAAGATCAGACAGTTCAAAATCGAATTTCTTCTCTCATGAAACCAGAATAACCATTCATGGAGTTCAGCTCACGTTTGTAGGAAGTTATACTCTGTTTTCTTCTTGCTTAGGTCTTCTGTACTTATTTTTTGTTTTCATTAGTTTGTCAAATTAGAGTAAAAAACAAAGATGTCGTAGATGTAAACAAGGTTTTCCCCTAATATATTTTACATTCATTCCAAAAAAAAGAGCAAAGTAAATTGTACTATATTATAAATTGAAATCAAAATAGACAACTTACCGTAATTTAGATGGATTTTTGGTTTCTAAAGACAACTCACAATTAATGCCTTCTTGGTTTTACACGGTAATTATTTTTTGGGAGTTGAGAGGAATAGTTTTGGAATAAAAAAATGGGGTTTGTGTTAAGTCAAAGTCTTTGTATGCATAAGAGAAGAGAAGGAATATGAAAGTGTGAATATCAGTACTGATGCGGTGGAGAACGGAGGAGCATAAACTTTTATTCTCTTTTGTCATTTAGAAAATAGTGTTTGAGTCAATATGATTCATGTATATACAATTTCGTCATTTTAAATTTTTATATGAAGGTGAAAAAGTCTGTTTATGATTTATTTGTGTTTGATTGTGGTACTTAAAAGGTTTTGTTTGGATTAACAAAGCTTCAAAAAATAAAAATAAAATTAATAACTTCTATGTATCCTAGCCAAGGTTTATATTTGAAAATTTGGTATAGAAGTTTGTCACAAACTAACTTATCAACATTTTTCTAAAGTCTGTTTAACTTGATATATATAGAGTACTATTTCACAGCATGCTATATATATATATATATTTTTGTTAGAAAATAACTTATCGATAAATTATACAGACAACTTATCTTTATTATATCAGAGACTTAAATTTTTTATAAAGTAATGAACATGGATTTTTGTCATCTAGATGTTTGAAATCTCCAAAAATGGGTTTTGGAATTAGAAATATATGAATGAATTTTTCAATCTAAAAATATGAATATAAGTAAAATTACTAAAATGAGCAAATGCAAAATACTAAATTTTAAAAATTTATAAAAATTTAACTAATCATATTTACGTCAAACAAAATAAACTAAAATATCTATCTTCCGATGTAACGCGGGTATTTACCTAGTATTAATAAAATATAATCACATAAACACAATCCTAAAAAACAAAATTATGATAAATATATATATATATATATATATATTTTACGACTGTATTTATTGAGATTGTTATTATATATTATCTTGATTACCAAATATAATCTTAAGACATCCTATAACCGATGGTAACTAAACAAGTCGACAAAATCTTTTTCAGTTTTGTACACATGTCAGTGATGTCAGTTATGTGTAAATAATCGAAGGCATGCGCCTACCACCACCGCATGATACTTTTATAACATGTGTGAAACTAACTTCATTACTTTACCCATAAACCAAACTTTGTCCAGACACAGAACACAACACGAGTTCCTCATATCCTCTTTTCTCTATCTCCATTAATGGAATCAGAGACGACCATACCGAGCCACCAAGACGAAACCAAGACAGAGTCCACAGAATTCACGAAGAAACAGAAACGGTACCAAGACTTGATCGCCACGTTTCCTCACGTACAAGGCTGGTTTTCCAAAGCTCCCCTGATCGAGTATTGTGGTCACTGGTACATACAGGCTGGCCTAGAAGGGTGCCTTCACGTGCAAGACTTTTTCCAAGCACGGCCCACTGACATCCTCGTTTGTACCTACCCAAAGTCGGGTACCACTTGGCTCAAAGCTCTAACTTTCACCATCGCCAATCGATCTCGCTTGGACGACGATTCCTCCAACCCTCTCCTAAAACGCAACCCTCACGAGCTTGTTCCTTTCATTGAGACAGATCTCCCTACGTTCATCTCCAAGTGGGCTTTCTTTGAAAAAGAAAAATCAGATGTTTGCTCTCTCAACAGTCTTGAGGAGTCTTTTGATATGTTCTGTCGAGGTATTTCGATCTGCGGTCCTTATCTAGATCATGTCTTGGGGTATTGGAAAGCTTAGCAAGAGCATCCAGATAAGGTTTTGTTTCTCAAGTACGAGAAGTTGAGAGCTGATCCTTTGCCGCATGTGAAAAGATTGGCTGAGTTTATGGGTTATGGATTCACAGCTGAGGAAGACGAAATAGGTGTTCAGTCCTTCGGTTTATTATCCGAATAGCGCGTTTTTCAGGAAAGGAAAGGTTGGAGATTGGCAGAACTACCTGACGCAAGAGATGGCAGCTCGGATCGATGGATTGATGCAAGAAAAATTCAAGGGCTCTGGTGCAATGAATCATCCTTATCTCATTTAATTACACCACACGTTGTATAAAGTTGTTTGATATTTGGAAGAATAAATCTTCTTTGTACTTTCGTGCAAATGTACTGAATTCTAATAAAAAGGAATTGGCTTTGTAATTAACCATTCATCTTTAATTGATGCGTGCAAAGTCTTCATCCTCCCCTGCAACTTATGTTTCCATGATTCCATCAATCTCTTCTCTATTCATATTCAGCCTAAGCAAATGTTATGCAAGTTGTTGTCGATCAGTAGGAGTTTAAGTCAGCGAATTTAAGAAGAAATGATGGTGTGTGTATATTTTCATACTGGTTTCTTGTTGCTCAAGTCAAGGTTTCTTCGTCGTCCTGTGAACCTTATTTGGTTATAATAGCACATAGATGTCATTTATCACATGAAATAGCACATAGATGTCATTTAACACAACAATAAATAAATAAAAATATAATCTTTATATGAATTTTTTTGTTTAGTTTGTTTAGTATGGGGGTTCAATGATAAATTGATTGTTTGTATTTATTGTTCTGTTTGAATTGATTGTCTTGTCAATTTAATATGTTCCTTGATTAGTTTAAGTAGAGAAAATCTACAGGAAAATACCAAAACTGATTCAAAAATATTAATTCTACTAGATTAAGACCGTGCTAGAGCACGGGTTGAAATTTATTTTATTTATCTTGTAATTTTTTATAAAATATAATTTATGTGATTATTTAAAAAAAAAATTTGGATAAAATATTATGTAATAAAATCATATGCTAAATATGATGACTTGAAAAAGATACTTATTTTGTAAGTTTTATATTGTTAATGATTCTAGATAAGTACTCGTGCTATAACAATGGTTAAATTTTATTTTATACAAAATTTTGTATATTTTCTATTTTAAAATAAAATTTTAATATGTTGTATTAGTTTATGTACGTGAATATTTCAACAATGTATATTCGACCTCATCACTTGAATGTCATTATAAGACATAATTTTGTGAATTTGGTTTTTAAAAAGCGATTTATTATATTATGAGTAATTTAATATATTGTTATACTTTTTGTTTTAATATACTTAATTTTTTAAATTCTTTCATATTATAGTGACATATTATTGATATTGCTACAACAAACAAATTTAGAGTGTTTATAGTTTACAACTTTAATATCAAGTTTCAATATTTTAAAAATATTTCAAAATAAATTATTTAAAGTTTATTATATTATATAAAATTATAAAATTATAAAATTCAAGAAAAAAGTATGAAATTGAATTTAAGTATTCAAATTTTGACTTGTTACTCAGTAAAATTTTTAATTCAATAGATATTATTTTTAAAGAATAATATTAATAAAAATTGAATATTTTATAGATTGAATCATTTATATTTGTTTTAAAAAATTCAACTTATGGTATATCCGGAAAAAAATTATTTTTTAATTATAATAAATAATATGAGAATTTATTTATTTCTCAAAATAGACTCATATATAAAAATGAGATGTGAAGTATAATAATAATTAACAAATTAATATGGTAAGTTAGATGATATCAAATGATTCTTTAGAATATTTTCTTTAAGATTTTTGGAAACAATAAATCCAGACTGTACAAATAATCTATAACTTATTTGTAACCAATTTATTAAAATTATATAATCTACAAAACAATGTTGTGTACTTCCATTTTATTATATAGGGGATGGAACGGAGGTTTGATGTAATTGACCTGCCTTATGTTGGACTTCCCAACTTACCTACCGGAAGAAACCTCTCCCATTACTTTAATCCCTAAACAAAACAAACCTAATCTCATCACCTCATTGCTAATATTGCTGGGAATTCACTTTTCTTTTCATTTTTGCAAACGGAGAAAAATAAAAATAGAAATGGTTTCTCTACCCGAAAGTTCAGGATTCTTGCACATCCGATTTACTGTTAAGGGATCGAATATTAGCCGGTCTTAATTTATGCATACACTTATATACGAATATTAGCCTAGTTAGCAATTTAACTTAAAGAACAAATGAAAAAATCTATTAAAATTAAAATGTACTGTATAAACAAATACATGTATTATCTTTAATACCAAACATAATCTTAAGACATCCTATTACCGATGTAACTAAACAAGTCGACAAAATCTGTTTTAGTTTTCTACACTACATGTCACTTATGTCTAATAACCGAGGGCATGCGTCTACCACCGCATGTCACTTATCTACATTATTGGAGTTGTCTATCTATGTTATCTTATCTAAATTTAAGATTTCTAAATATCGGAATGATTGCTTAGAATCGTGACGGTAAAAAAGATATGAGGGCTGTGGCCTGTGGGGATGGTTTAGTTATGAAACTTTTATAACGTGGGTGAAACTAACTTCATTACTAAACTTTGTCCAGACACAGAACACAACAGGAGTTCCTCATAGTCTGTCAAGAAACCTATGAGGTTGTAAAAGATAAGCGGCTTATATACACCCAATACAATTAACCTAGTTACATTCACAATATTAACAATATATGTATAACCGGAAGCCCAATTATGGCCCAATATCCCCCCCCTCAACATGGAGTGTGTAGATTGCAAACACCCATATTGACAAGAAAAGCTTCAAACTCTTTCTGCTCCAAAGCTTTGGTCATAATATCACCAAGTTGTTGAGTAGTATGCACATGGATAGGAGTGATGACACCACGCAAAATCTCATCACGAATAAAATGACAGTCATTCTCAATATGCTTCGTTCGAGCATGATAAACTGGATTCTTCGCCAAGCAAATCGCCGAAAGACTATCGGAATACAAAACCGTAGGAGCCGAACAATCGATGCCAAGAGATGGTAACAGACCTCGTAGCCATAAGATTTCCGAGACCGTGTCAGCCATCGCACGATATTCTGCTTCAGCAGAAGAACGAGAAACAACGGCATGTTTCTTGGTTTTCCACGAAATTGGAGAATCACCCAGTTGAATAAGCCAACCCGTGAGAGAACAACGAGTGACCGGGCATGAGCTGTAGTCAGAATCACACCAACCAGTGAGAACCAAAGGTGTATTTGCTTTAAGAAGAATACCTTGGCCCGGATTGTTTTTCAAGTAGCACAAAACACGCAGAGCAGCAGTCCAGTGTGCCTCCTTTGGTTTACTCATAAATTGCGACAATACATGAATCGCATAAGACAACTCCGACCGAGTAACACTGAGATAAATCAACTGTCCCACCAGACTGCGATACCGAGTAGGAAGAGCAAAATCTTTTCCCTTAGCCAATGCAAGTTTGTGGTTTTGCTCCATAGGAAAAGAAACTGGTTTAACACCAAGACAACCTGTTGTGGTAAGGATGTCCAGCGTATATTTGCGCTGGCAAAGATAAAAACCAGTCGAATTCCTTGCTACTTCGATCCCAAGAAAGTAACGAACCTGACCAAGATTCTTCATGTGAAAACAATCACTCAAATCAAATTTGAAGTTGTCAACGACTGCAAGAGAACTACCCGAAATAATCAGATCATCGACATACACAAGCACATGGAGGGAAGATGTAGAATCAGAAAATGTAAACAAGGAGTAGTCCAAAATATTCTGAACAAACCCGTATTCTTTTAAAGCAGACCCCAATTTCGCAAACCAACAGTGAGGTGCCTGTTTTAGACCGTATAAAGATTTGTGAAGCCGACAAACCTGAGTCTTATCATCTGTGCGGAACCCTGGAGGAAACTGCATATATACTTCCTCATCGAGATCACCATGCAAAAAAGCATTGTGAACATTCATTTGATGAACCTCCCAGTTATTTGATGCAGCATGTTGTAAAAATGCCCGAAGTGTGACCATCTTAGCCACAGGTGCAAAAGTCTCGTTGAAATGAACTCCCTCCTTTTGATGATTCCCATGAACAACTAACTGAGCTATGTGTCTCTCTAAGGTGCCATCAGAATTATATTTAAGTTTGAACACCCATTTGCACCCCAATGCCTTCTTATCTGGTGGAAGAGTACAAACAGTGAACGTACCACGATCCTCAAGTGCAACAATCTCATCCTGAACAGCATTTCTCCAATTCTCATCAAGCATAGCTTCATTGTAGGACGTTGGTTCATGACCAGAAGTAATAGCCAAGAGAAATGCCTGATACGTATCTGAAAAACATGAGCTAGAGAGAAACTGATCAATGGGATAAGGTGTGGCAGACGGATATGGTCGATGGAGGAGAGTAGTAACGTAATCTGCAAGCTTCACCGGAGGCTTCTTGATCCGAAAACCACGACCAAGGTGTTCAATGTCAGAGGCAGAGGACGAAGAAACAGGTAAAACCGGAGAGCTTGGCAGAGAAGAAGATGCAGCAGGCAACGTGTCGTTGATGTTGGTGATGGCGAGAACAGAGATGGTGAGGATGGTGTGATGTCCGGCGATGGAGCAAATAAATTTGTGGATATCTCATCCAAGAACGTGAAAGATGGGTCAAGCATAGCATCCTCTGTTTGCGAAACCGATGCCGACAAAGGAGTCACAACCAAAGGAGGTGATGTTCCAGAATTAGGTGTAGTGTGAACCACACTGAAATCATCGTCGTCCGGAACAAGAGATTCAATGACCGGAGAAGAGACCAGAGGCGGAGACGTATCCCTACCAAGAGCGAAAAAGGGAAACTCTGTTTCTTGGAAGAGAACATCACGAGAGACAGAAACCAAACTTGTGTCCAGGTCATAAACTCTCCAGCCTTTCTTTGCAAAAGGATAACCCAGAAAAACAGATCGCTTACTTCTTGGTGCAAATTTATCACCTCCATGCTTTTGATTGTGAACAAAACACAAACAACCAAAAACACGCAGATGTTGAAGTGGAGGAGAGCGACCATAAATCAGTTCAAATGGTGTTTTGCCTTGTAAAAGTTTGGTTGGAGTTCGATTAATAAGGTAACCCGCTGTGAGAGCGCAGTATCCCCAAAATTTGATAGGCAGAGCAGCTTGAAAACGAAGTGCTCTAGCATCATTGAGGATATGGCGGTGTTTCCGTTCAACACGACCATTCTGTTGCGGAGTACCAATGCAAGAAGTTTCATGAATAATACCGGCGGAAGCAAAGAAATCCCGAAGACAAATAAATTCCGACCCATTATCACTCGGATCGTTCGAACCTTAGCAGAAAATTTCCGCTCAACAAGAGCCAAAAAAAATTTCAGATGCGTTGGAGCCTCTGTTTTGGAAGTAAGAAGGTATATCCATACCGCACGCGAATAATCATCAACAATAGTTAAGAAAAACCGTGATCCACAAAGAGCTGAGTTGCGATAAGGACCCCAAAGATCACAATGTATTAATTCAAAAGCCTTTTGAGATTTAGTAGTACTCAAAGGAAAAGAATCTCTAGTATGTTTTGCTCTAATACAAGTCTCGCATGAATGAGAATCAAAAGAACTGCTATTTCTAGAAAACTCCAAAAAATCCAATGCTTTAGAGGAAGGATGTCCTAAGCGCTTATGCCACAGCTTCAAAGACTGCAAATCCGTCCCTCGAACCGCTGAAGCAATTGCCACTCCTCTAAAGAAATACAGACCATGTCGTTGTTCACCCGCACCAATCACTATCCTCGAAGTGTGTTCCTGAACCACACACAGCCGATCAGTTATCTGAAAGACAACCACTGTCACGGGTTAACTGAGATACTGAGATAAGATGACATTTGAGTTCCTCTACAAAATACACAGCTTGCAAACACAAAGAAGAACCCAGTTGAACTGTTCCTTGACGAGTCGACGTTGTAAATCGACCATCGGGAAGCTTAATGAGAATCAGAGGCATATCAGAAACCTCACTCAAAAATTCCAGAGAGCCAGTCATGTGATTAGAGGCACCAGTATCAATAATCCAAGACTCAAAAAACCACTTATCATTGAGGTTATCAGCAGAGGTAGACTACCGTTCAGAAAGAAGTTGTACCAGCGACTTCCATTGGTGATCGTTGAGACCAGTAAGACCCACGCGATCAGCATCGGAGAGAGCCATTGTGTGCATAGCCGAACCGAGTGGACGAGAAACCAAGGCAGTGTTAACTTGTCCACCACGAGAAACTTCATTGAAACCACGAGAACGAGAGGTATGAAGCGGAGCTGGAGTAGTCAAACGACCACCGTTTGTTCCAGAGGAAATCTTGTTCTTTGGCTTGTCTACCCACCAAGCAGGATAGCCAATTTTGCGAAAACAATTATCATCAAAATGTCCAACCTTTCCACAGATTTTGCAAGTGTGATTCCTATACTCCATCGGAGACGGCGACGAACGTGGTTGCGTTTGAACCGCAAAACTAACAGCATCAACCCGTTCGTTATGAAACTAACTCGCCAACTTGGACTCTGCCTCTTGCTGCAACACATTATACGCCTCTTCTATAGAAGGCAAAGGAACCCGAGAGAGGAGGGAGGACTTCACTGTTGCATAAACGGATTCGTCAAGACCCATTAAAAGTTGATGTAGCTTGTCCTCTTCTCTCTCTTTTTGCACTTCTTCCATTGTTTTGGCCTGTTGGTAATCACCCAAACTCTTCCATAGGTCGGACAATTTGCCGTAATACTCGTCCAGAGACGTACCTTGTTGTCGACACATAGCAAGTTCAGTCTTCAATCGCTGAACACGCTGCCCGTTCTTCACACCATAACGTTTTTGTATACGTGTCCAAAGCTGATATGAATCATCGAGATGCGACATTGAATCCAAGATGGTATCTGCAATGGTTAACTTCATCCAGGAAACCACCAACGCATTATTTGCAATCCAATCCTCATAATTTTCTGAAGTAATTCCCGGATTGGGAATTGATCCATCAGCAAACCCAAATTTTTTCCGAGATGTAAGAGCTAATCGCATATTTGTTGCCCAAGCATCATAATTCGGACCACGCAGTAAAGGTTTGGAGATGATGATGCCTGGATTATCACCCGAAGAAAGATCATAGGGTGAAATCGTTTTCCTTCTAGATTTGGTGGTAGCCGGTAACGATGAACTCATCGAAATCGCGGAAGATGGAGATGACATCATGAAGAAATAAAAGATGTAGTAAAGGGAATTTCAAACAAACGAGTTCAAAGAGAAAGAAAGAGAAGCAAAAAAATTCGATAAACAAAACAAAGAGAAGTCAAGATCTTTGCTCTGATACCATGTGAAGACCCCTATCAAGTTGTAAAAGATTTTCTTATGTTTATTGATTATGCCTAAGCGGCTTATATACACCAAGTACAATTAACGTAGGTTATATTCACAATATTAACAATATAAGTATAACCGGAAGTCCAATTATGGCCCAATATAGTCCTCTATAATACGTCCACCACCTAATTTTGTGAGCTTCAAATATCTGAAATTCAAAACTCACGTCCCTTTTACACAACTAGAGTATTCGTTTTCCATAGTCCAAGACCTCAATTTTGTTTTTGGATATATATCGTAATCTGGTGTGTCTTCTCCTCCCCCACCCAAACTCAATTCTATGACTTATAAAAGTGTTTATTAAAATTGTACTTCTCCAACACCAGCTGTATATTTCGGACCCATTTTTATTTTAAATCGAGAATCTTATCATCATCATCACTATCATCTCTTCTTCTTTTATCTCAACTTTATTAAATATTTTTTTTTTCTTCATTATATTTGTCTTTTTCCCACAATTTCTCCAAGCTTCTCCCATTTATTAAATTATGTAAATAGGCGCAACGGCTATATTTAGAGCTATATTTAGTTAGATTATATAATGATTTTCGATATATTCAAATTATTTAGATTCAGCTTAAAACAAAAAATGATTTGTTAGTTGTTGAAATGAGAGACAAATATTCAAAACACATGAATATCTAAAAAAAAACTAGTATTCGGATAAAAAAAACACAACAATAAAAAAAAAATTATAATTAAAAAAATTATTTTGCGATTGACATTTATTAAGATTGTTATTATTGTATTGGTTACCAAACATAATCTTAGGACATCCTATTACCGATGGTAACTAAACAAGTCGACAAAATCTTTTTCAGTGTTGTACACTACATGTCACTTATGACTTATCTACATTATTGGAGTTGTCTCTATCTAAGTTATCTTATCTAAATTTTAGATTTCTAAATATCGGAATCGAATTGCTGAGGATCGTGACGGTAAGAAATATATGAGGGCTGTCGGGATGGTTTAGTTATGAAACTTTTATAACATGTGTGAAACTAACTTCATTACTTTACCCAAACCAAACTTTGTCCAGACACAGAACACAACAGGAGTTCCTCATATCCTCTTTTCTCTATCTCCATTAATGGAATCAGAGACGACCATACCGAGCAACAAAGACGAGACCAAGACGGAGTCCACAGAATTCGAGAAGAATCAGAAACGGTACCAAGACTTGATCGCCACATTTCCTCACGTGAAAGGCTGGTTTTCCAAAGGTCCCCTGATCGAGTATTGTGGTCACTGGTACATACAGGCTGGCCTAGAAGGGTGCCTTCACGCGCAAGACTTCTTCCAAGCACGGCCCACTGACATCCTCGTTTGTACCTACCCAAAGTCAGGTACCACTTGGCTGAAAGCTCTAACTTTCACCATCGCCAATAGATCTCGCTTCGACGACGATTCCTCAAACCCTCTCGAAAAACGCAACCCTCACGACCTTGTTCCTTTCATTGAGATAGATCTCCCTCTGTTCCTTAACGGTGATGCCCTTAAAGAAAACACTTTGTTTGCGACTCATATGCCGCACGATTTGTTACCCGAATCGGTTGCAAAATCGGATTGTAAAATGGTTTACATCTGGAGAGATCCAAAGGACACGTTCATCTCCAAGTGGGCTTTCTTTAAAAAAGAAAAATCAGATGTTGGCTCTCTCAACAGTCTTGAGGAGTCTTTTGATATGTTCTGTCGTGGTGTTTCGGTGTGCGGTCCCTATCTAGATCATGTCTTGGGGTATTGGAAAGCTTACCAAGAGAATCCAGATCAGGTTTTGTTTCTCAAGTACGAGACGATGAGAGCTGATCCGTTGCCGCATGTGAAAAGATTGGCTGAGTTTATGGGTTATGGGTTCACAATTGAGGAAGAGGAAAAAGGTGTTGTTGAGAAAGTTGTGAACCTTTGCAGTTTCGAGACGCTGAAAAATCTTGATGTCAACCAAGGGGAGAGAAACAGAGAGGTCATTCCTTCGATTTATTATCCTAATAGCGCCTATTTCAGGAAAGGAAAGGTTGGAGATTGGCAGAACTACCTCACTCAAGAGATGGCAGCTCGGATCGATGGATTGATGGAAGAACAATTTAAGGGATCAGGTCTGCTTGAACATACTTGGTAATATATTATGACCCGTTAAATCTAGTTTGGTGGCGCAATGAATCATCCCTTAACCATTCATCTTTGATTAATGACACATAATAGATCAAAACAGAGCATCCTCTGTTTCTTACCAAATAACAATCAAAAAGTGGAAGATTGGTGGCAGCAACTTGTTCGTGTCTGACCACGTTATATCCATTATCCATAAAGTTAAAAAGAAAAACAGAGTCCACTTGTGAGAAAACGTACATTAAAAAAAAAAAAAAATTACATTTTCTTATGTTACAAACTTACACAACGGTAACGAGAAATGGTAAGTTGATCACAAGAAAGTAACCCCAAAATTTTTATAACTGAGCAGAAGAAGTTTAGAGTTGGTGATAATAATAAGAATCTCCAGGTTTCTTATCTCTACCATCACCAGATCCTCCTCCAAGTCCAATGCTCTGAGTCATTCCAGAAACAAGATTAGTAACCATGGAGGTTCCCCAATAGACCCACCCGGTTTCATCTCCATGTCTCTCAGCCTCAACGCCAATCCTCTGTTGCTGCTCTGCCATAATCTCATCCCATCTCTTCCTCATAAACTTTCTAACCGCTTCAGCTCCTTTGTTAGCCACTTCTTGAGATGGGATCTCAAGCGGGTTCTGGTCCAAGTTTAGTTTCTCCAGCTTCCTCAGCCTGTAAAACGAGTCAGGTATCGTTTGGATTTGGTTGTTGCTTAGATCAAGCTCCCTCAGGTTAGTTAGATCAGTGATTGTGTCAGGTACACCCATCAAGTTGTTGAAATTGCTGCTCAGGTTTAGAACCTCGAGTTTCGTTAATCTCCCGATAGAATTTGGAATCCCGTGGATCTCGTTCATGTGTGCGTCAAGATACTTTAGGTTATACATTTCGCTTATCGAACCTGGAAAGTATCTGAGTTTGTTCAACTGGATCGATAGTTTCTCAAGGTTTTGTAATCCGTATCCAATGTTTGTAGGTAATGAGGTCAAGTTGTTGTAGCTCGCATCTAACTCAACCAGTGACCTAATTTTTATGAAAATCTTTGAAACTTCAGCACAAAAGTAGAAACAATATACAGAACATTTACAAATAAAAAAGAAAAAGAAACAAACCTGCAATGCGCGATACTTTCAGGGAGTGTAGTTAGATTGTTCCCATTCACATTAAGGATCCTAAGGTTAAGTAACATTCCTATAGAGTCAGGAATAGATTCAAGAGAATTTGAAGATACATCGAGCTCTTCTAGATTCTTGAGTTTCGAGATTGCATCAGGTATAAACTGTAAAAATGTTTTCAAAAATAGTTTAAGACATTGCAGGAGGTATCAAATACAGTGATAATTACTTGCAGTCTAAGACTCTGCGTAAATTCTTGCAGTCCAAGACTCTACGTTAACAGTTTCAGACATTGCAGGAAGCATTGACCAAACCTATCTGTGTGTCTTTTTCGATAATCCTTGAGACTATCGAAGCTATAATTGAGCAACTCTGTGAGAAAATTCAAAATTTGGGGAGTTTAGTATTTACCGTCAAGTCGTTGCGAGAGAGATTCAAGTAAACTAAGCCAACGATTTTTCCAAAAGCTTCAGGGAGAAGCTTAAGTTCTTGGCCGGATAAATCTATCCTCTCAACAAATCCGCCAGACTCCGCGGCCTTGAGAACCGCAAGAACCTCCTCGTTCACTTCTTGGCCACTTCTCAACATCGATTCCACCTCAGTAGCATAAACCCTAGTAAGATCCTCCTCCAAATCCTTCAACTTCTTCTCGTAGCTATCGTGCACTTCGTCCAACCGCACAACCCCGGTGTATAACTCCGTCTCCTTAGCCACTGCTTCGGTCGAGAGCGAATCCATAATCTGAGCGATCTTGGAACGAGCAGAGGAAACGGCTAAGGGATCGGGACGAGATCCGAGAGAGTTGTAAACGGAAAGCGTCTGAGTGATGGTTGTGGGGATGAACTGAGTCAACGAGGAAATGACTTGAGGGTCGGAGAGAAGAGGAAAAGAAGGAAGGAGGGTTTGTTGCGCGGCCATAGACGGCGGCGCGTGGAGATTGGAGTCGAGTTGGTGAAGGACGTAGGAGAGTAAAGGGAATTTGTCGAGATCGTGATCCATTGTTTTGTGTGTGATTATTATTAGTCAAAGCTAATTGAAGATTAAGAGAGGGTTTTAGTAAAGGTGTATATTCATGGTTGAAAAGGTCAGAAATATTGAAGTTGATGTTGCCATGTTTGTGATCACAACAAGTCTAGTGGGTTGAAAACTGCCCAAGTTGACCAAAGAAGTTAATCATAAGATTCCATGGATGAACAAGTCAATCAGCCATCTTTTTAGAATAATCGAATCAAGTTCAAGACCGATCCGGTCCAGTTATGCACTCGGATATGGACCATATGGTATATGGCATTTTCGATTGCATAAGTCCGCATATGAAAAAACAACCGTTACTCTCGTTTGAATTTTAATCTAAAGACTTGGTCCATGAAACCATTGTGGCTTTTGGGCTTGATTCAAAATGTTGGGACCGACTTGGTCCATGAAACCACTTCACATTGTTCTTTACTAAAATTCAATATGCACGTAAGGTTTTTTTTTTACTCACCTAATAGTCAGAAAGGAACAAAGCTTATTAATGCTTGTTTCCAAAGTCAAATATCGGGTTAATCCGACCCACAAGTTCCGGAACTACAAAGAAAGAAGATTCAACTCAACTTCTATGATCCTCTTGCTTTCACCAACAGTTTTCTTTTTCAGTTTGGTTGTGAATGAGCAAATCTTTAGTTTATAATCCAAACGTAAGTCAAATGAACTTGGACCCAAAAAAAGCTATAGAATCATAACCCCAATGACTTTCCTAACTACTAAGAGAAAAATAGAAGTTATGAGATGGGCTTTCACGTCATCGTTAGATCAATTAACATAAGCAACCAATTTCTTAGGAGAAATGATTGATGGCCTAAAAATGCCTAATTTCGTGTTACACCGCCTAATTCCTCTAGTGAATCATCATCATAGTCCCCTATAATATATACGTCCACCACCTAATTTTGTGAGTTTCAAATATCTGAAAAAATCAAAACTCACGTCCCTTTTACACAACTAGAGTTTTCGTTTTCCACAGTCCAAAGACCTCAATATTTTGTTTTTTATGGATATAAATCGTAACCTGGTGTCTTCTCCTCCCCCACCCAAACTCAATTTTATGTCTTGAAAGTGTTTATTATATATGTATGTACTTCTCCAACACCAGCTGTATTTTCGGACCCCATTATGATATTAAATCGAATCTTATCATCATCACTATCATCTTTTCTTCTTTTATTCCCAACATTAATTCTTAAAATTTTAATTTTCTTTTGTCTTTTTTTCCCACAATTTCTCCAAGCTTATCCCATTTCGAATTTCCCCTACCAAAAAGAAAAACCCATCAAAATTAATCAGTAAAAAACATACACACATCATAGTCTAATGTGAAAAACTGAACCGAGTACCATAATCAAGAGAAGTCGATCACGCCTTGCTCAATTTGATAAAGGATTCGGCTAATTTACCTGCAAACGACAAAAAGTGATAATGAACGTTGTTAGTTAGTTCAACATAAACTTAATATAACCTTAAATAAAAGAATTTCAAAATATGAAAAAAAATAATAATAATAAAAATAAACGGAAACAGACTGCGATAATAACGCCGGCAAAACGGTAACCAAAACAAAACAGAACAATGTAACGGACGAGTAGATAAGGTATGGGTGACACGTGGTGGACTGGTTCGGTTAACGTTGACGGCGAAATTCAGACGGAGTGACGGTAAGATAAACGGAAAAAGAAAAAAAAAGAAAAAGAAGGAAGGAATTAAACAAACTCACCCAATTCATCATCATCATCACCAACAAAAACTAAAAAGCTTTGGGATGATTGATTTCATTAATGGCGACGGTCAGATCACGAACACGTACACACCCTTCTATTGTATCTCTCTCGTTCTTTTACATTTTCATTTTATAAAAAAAAACGAAGAAGATATAGTTCCAATTTTTTTTTTTATAAATTGTATATTCCCATGATTCCTTCACATCTTTTTTTTTTCGGGGATGTTATTGCCAGTGGTTGCCGTTGTGAACAAGGTAGATATTTCTCGAATTACGGTGTACATAACAACCGTAGCACGGATTCTTCACCGCCGTCGTCAACCTCGGTGGCGACGGAGGAAGCGGCGGTTTACACAGCGACGGAGATCTAGGACTTGATGAAGAAGATGAAGTAGTAGAAGATGATGACGTCGTAGTGGTGGTTGAAAATGAAGGTAACGCTAACGAAGGAGGAGCGATCGTTGATGTTTCTTTAGATCCGGCGGCGGATTTTGGTGGATTTAAAAAGACTCTGATCTTCATCGGAGAAGACGAGGAGAGGAGATCGTACTCCTCGATTAGATTCGTTAGATCTTCGTCGGAAGTAATCGAGACGAGCGCGTCGAGATCTTCAGTCGGGAGCTGACACCGGATCGTTACGGTTGTAGATCCGCACATCTCCGCCATCTTCGACGCTAGCTCTGTTAACACGCATCACACGCGCCGCCTCAAAAACCGATTTCGTATTTTTTTTTTTTTTGGAAAATCAAAAATTAACAAACCGGAAAAAATGAGATCGGGGGAGTGGGAAACTAACCGGAGAATGAGATGGAGCGAGGAACGGCGAGGACGCGAGTGTGACCGCCGTTGTAACGGAGCTTGCCGTCGGGGTAACGAGGTAGAATCTTTCCGCCGTAGCTACAGAGGAATTTGATTGTTGAGTTCGACGAAGATGTAACCATAACTGTATAGAGAGAGAGAAGAAGAAGAGAGAGAGAGAGAGTTGAAGAAGGAAGGAAGAAGGATCTAGAAGATTGGATTGTTGTGAGCAAGCCAAGTGAAGAGTAACGTTAAGAGCGTATTTATAGCGATTTCATTCATCGAATCGAATTAACAAAAGAGAGAGAGAGATAGTGAAGGGTAGGATCGTCATTTGGTGGACCCGTTAAGTTACGTAAGCAATAGTCTTCTTTATTTTATTTTTCTTTAATGAAAAAAAACCGTAACAGATAACAAGATTTATGATGAGTTTTTTTTTTTGTTTTTTTCTTTTAACGTTTTGTAAAGTGTACTATGAATGAATACTATACAATATACATTAGTCACTCATTTCATCCAACCATTTAAAATTTATATGTTTTTCTTTTTAAATTGGCCTTTGTTTTCTAAACTTTTTTGATACCAAAACGTATAATTTTTTTATTGGAAAATCACAAAACAAAAGTTTACTCAAACTCAAATTTATCCTACAAAAATTTGCACAAAAACATAAACATTTTACCAAACAAAGTTTGCAAAACATATATTAAAGATTAGCCTACAAAAATTTACACAACAAATGTTTGAACAGTCTACAAAAGTTTTAACTGAGCTTTATTTTTATTTTTGAATCTAATGTTAAATTATATTCAAAGAAAAAATAAACGTGTTATAAAGGTGGTCTTAACATTTTCAAAAAAAAAAATTAAAGAACATGCTTAATAAAGTCTTGCTCCAAACCAAACTTGGATACTATGACCTCCACCCTTTCTTGTTGTACTCACCTGATTACAAACGTTCTTATCTATGAGTTTGACTAGGCGTTCCACTGTCGAAGGTTGCTCACCGTGACATCGGTCGTTCCTTTCTCTCCATATTGAGTGAATGGTGTTCTGAAAAGCATATCCCACTAGGAATCGTGTTGTCTTGTCCAATGTATTGCCTGCTAGTAGAACCATGACCTCCTTCCAGTGTGTAAAGTATTTATCCGAGAGTAACCTTTTAACGAGCGCCTCCCACACTTGTTGTGAGAACTGACAAGTGAAGAATAGATTCTCTCTAGTCTCCATAGAATTCCTGCAAAAGATGCAACTTGTGAGTGCATTAGGATTTCATTTATGGATTCTTTCTCCCGTTGCTATCCTGTTTTTTACCACCAACCAAGTGATGAACGCATATTTAGGTGTGGTATTGGGAAACCAGATGGCTCGATAGTTCTCCATTGTGGGTTTAGCTGCGTGTATATGGTGCCAAGTAGCTTTCGTTGTGAACTGGTTGCGGTAATGGTTGTTCTGACCTTTCCATAGAGCAACATCTTGTTCTCCAGTAGCCCGTGTGGACTGAAAGTTCTGTATCTCCTCTTCAACCAAATTAAGAAGAACCGATCGATGTTGTCGCGGTCTAGTCATAGCCATAACTTCGGCCAGAGTGCTCGAAGATGGTATGCCCATAGTTATACAACCTCTTTCTCCTAGAGACTCATAAAGACGACCCAGGGAGGACCAGTCATCAAACCAGAAGGATGTATTTTCTCCATTATGCGCTTCCACTCTATGAAACTGTTTAGCCATCTCTTTAAATTTCAAAAGTTTCTTCCAAATCCATGATCCACTTGTGGAACTAGCTTTATCTGTCCAGATAGATCCGCTACGAATGAGGTAGTGTTTTACCCAATTTATCCATAATGAATCTTTTGCAGAGAGTAGTCTCCATATCAGCTTGAGAACAGACACCTTATTTGCTTCTTCTATTGAGCGAAGGCCTAAAACACCTTCACTATTTGGAAGACAGACCTTAGACCAAGCAACCTTTTTTTTTTGGCATTCAATGAAGGACCGGACCATAGAAATGCAGAACACAACTGATCAATCTCTCTGATGCAGGCTTTTGGTAATCGAAAGGCTCAAATCCAAAAGTTTGTGATGCTTATGATGACCGAACAGATGAGTTGGAGCCTCCCCGCGAAGGAGAGCACCCTTGCGGTCCATGAACCGATCTTCATGCGTATAATCAGCAGAAGACATTCTTTTTGGTAGCAGTGGTAACCAGAGATATCGCACCGGCATGGAACCATATTCGAAAGGGAAGTGCTGTAGTATGTCCTCTCTATCCTCCATCGTAACACCAGTCGTGTAAATTGTTGATTTTTCTATACTGACTTTGAGATCCGAATGAGCAGCAAAATCATCAAAAACCTGCAGAACACCGGTTATAGATGACCTTGTCCCATCCACAAAGACTAGTAAATCGTCTGCAAAGTATAGGTGGGTGAGCTTCATGTGTTTACAGTGAGGGTGGTAGCCAAATACGTTGTTTCCTGCAGCCTTGTCCAATTTATGAGAGAGGACGTTCATACATATAACAAACAGATAAAGACTGAGTGAGCAGCCTTGACGAAGACCTCGCTTGCTATTGAAATAGCCGGCTAATTCTCCATTAACCTGGACAGAGAATGATGCAGGGTAGCTTTGTTTTTAAACCTTCTGTGATACATAAAAGTATATTTTTTAGACTTACTCATTTACAAAAAAAAGCTTTGGAATGTATACTTAATCATAGATTAGTACTTCTCAATTAAGTAAAGTATTCTTCCTTGTACCTTATTATTGTTACTACTAAGCCCTCTAACATAAATGGGTTTGGTATTTTGAATAGTGACTAAACCCTAGTATGATTCAATACATTTATGGTGAATGGTGGAACGGTGACAAAATTTTCTTCAATGGCATCGCAAAACACAATTGTGGTTGGGAATTTGTCTATGAAGCACACCAGTACAATGTTTTGTAACATTTTCTCGGTTTGGGACTATTGTCGATTGTCGGATATCTGTTAATACACACTTGTGTTGTATTTCTTATTTCAGAGAAGAAGTAGCCGTTATGCTAGAGCGGACAATGAGATTTTTTCGCTTGGTAGAATTTAAAATTTCTAGATGAACTCCCATCTAACCTAAGACTCAGTTACGAGGTGGACAAGGCAATATCCCTTTCTAGAGAGCTGCAAAAAAATGAATACTAATATACAATACATTAGCCATTTCATCAAACCATTTAAAATTTATATGTTTTCCTATTTAAGTTGGCTTTTATTTTAAAACCTTTTTTGATACCAGAAGGTCCAGAACGTATAATTTTTTATTAGAAAATCACAAAGAAAAAGTCTATTCGAACTGAAACTTATCCTACACAAAACATAACAGAGATTTTCAAAAATACCTCTTTTCTTAAGTCATTTAAAAAAAAATACCATTTCACGTTGTCTATTTTCAAAAATACCACTTTTCTATGTATAAAATAACTAAACTCTAAGGCGTAGACTCCAAATACTAAACTCTACCCCCTCAAAACTATATCCTAAATATAAAATAGAGAACCTAAACCTAAAAAAAATTCTAAAAAATATTTTAACATATTGTAATTGTGTAAAATAAGATAAAAATAAAAATATTCAAAAAGGGAGTACTTTTTAAAATGAGTATCACAAAAAAAGTATTTCTACCAAAAAGTTATTGAGCTTTGTTTTACAACCTTCCCTGACACATGAAGTATATTTTTTAGACTTACTCTTTTACAAAATTTTCACTTTTATTTAAACCCAACCAAATATAACAGTTAAGAAAAAATACTTTAGAAATATAAATACAAACATAAAAGATTTATAGCAACATTAATTGCTTTAACTATACAATAATTTGATTTTCATAGTTGAGATTTACCAAATATTCATCAAGCTCAATTGATAAATGATGATTATCGAAATACTAGTTTGTCTTGCAAATTTTGTTCTTGGAATAAAACATTTCTCCAAATTTATATATACGGTTTTATTTATTTTTACCTCCATCTCTTGAATTTTAGTAAAACATTTTCTTATGCCGCAATCATTAGTACAACTACAATGTGTTTACTAAAAATTATTACAAAATTAACAATTTGTAATATATTATTAAAAAATTTATATTTCTACTTTCAAATATCATCAATATGATTACAAAAACATATATATATATATATGTATAAAAATATATAATAATAATAATTATAATGATTTATAAAAAATAATACTAACTTTTAAATGTTAAAAACATACAATATGCAATATATAAATATGAGTGAAACACTGAAGAATGTACAACACTCTCAGGAAAGATTGAGAAATTTTAGTCTGCATCTAAGGATCAGTTGATACCTTACCGTAGATAAATCATTGATGAAAAAAGGTAAAATGTTGTTTGCATATACATCGACAATATTAGTAAAAACTATTAAACTACATATTATTATTTATTATTGATGATTTTCAAAATAAGAAATTTTGAGAAATGCCCTTTTTATATATTTTTCCATTGGAGGTTATGTCCCATTATTCGTATAATAAATACATAAATTTGGGAAAACAACAAGACTTCACAAATTACATTCACATAGAATAATATTTTAAATTACATTAATGTACGAAAAAGTAGTTATATTTTTAGAGAAATAATTTAACTTTGGTTTTATATTGGATTATTTTAGATTTAGTAAGAATATATATAAATAATCCTTAACCAAAGTCATTTTGCTGGGTTAGAGTATGTTTATGGTGATCGGTTGTGTCTTATATTTTACATATATTCAATTTGTTTTAAAAGATAATGAATATATATGGTTGATTATTTAGTTAGAGGAATGGTTAAATTTTAGTGGTGAGTAATATGTTTGTTTGTCTTTGAACTATATATTCATCATCAAAATTTACTTAAAGCTAAATTCTATGACAGATTCCATTAATATGATGGTTCTCTGTACTCTGAAATTCTTTTTGTTTGGAATATATTATGTAGTGAAAGTATCGGGTTCGACCAAAAATAATAGCTAAACAAGATGAGACATTGAGAATTCTTAAAAACATGTTTTCGGATTTGCTTCTCTTTTAGTTTGGTTAGACTTCGGTTTGATTAGTTTGCTAAAAAGCCTAATATACATACTTAGTTTCGTGTGGTTAAACGCCACTTCTAGCTTCAACTAGTGGACATTGTTCCCAAGTCCCAACTGTTGTGAACAAAATTGACAAAGATATACCAAAAAAAAGAAAAAAAAATGAAACAAAGAGAGAATAATTGGGACCCGTTTATCACGTGGGACACACATGGAGATGGTCCATAGGACTTTGCATGGCCGCAATGCAAAAACCCATTCAACTATTCACGTATTTGTGATGGTAGATAATTTTATAGATAGTGAGTACCATACACATTACACATCAATACATAATTTTGTTTTGAAACTTTAAGTGTTTAATTAAGACCATTATTAAAATTTCTAACTAACCCCGTAGCCATTTTAATTCACAAATATTATATATGATGAAAAGTGTTCAAATTTTTTAATTGTTTATGCTGTATGCTAATCTGCAACTAGCTATAGACATAATTTATATAAAGATAATATTAAAGGTGGATAACAAAAGAAAAGAGATAAACATTAAAGTGAAAAAACATATTCAAGGTTACATCAACATTGTCCAATGATGTCATGTATACACACAGACCCATCAAAAAAAATATGAAAAATGCAAAATCGAATATTCTTTTGTAAATATGCTCTTGTTTTCCCTACAATACATACATATATATATATATAATTAGTAGATATATATATATATATACATATTTTTATGTATGACAAAAATTTGGAAATGATAACGATTATCTTGTGTACACCTGCGTGTGTTGTGTATCAGTATGGCCCGATCTCTATGTCCAATTATAAAATGTTTACAGGGCTAGAGAGCCCAATACTGGAAGCCCAATTAAATATAATCGATTACAAAATACCCATTGAGAAGAAACCAAAAATGAACCAGAAGTGAACCATGATAGTTACGATTGAACCAAAAGAAAACGGGTGGCAATTAAACCGTTTCAAACCACCTTTGTCTTTTTCCATTGAATGTGAGAGATGACTCTTCGGTGAGATCGCAAAAGGTCGAGAGATTAGGGTTTTGTAACATTCCTTTCAGTTGTGCGATGCAGCGAACCAGAGGCCAAGCAGAGTGGAGGTGAGAGTTGGGTTGCAATCACGGAAGCTAAGGGCTTTGTTTCGCACAAGCTGATCAACCTGATGGAGGAGATGATCAGCTGGCTTAAAACAGTTTCGATGCAACCTGTGATTCCGTTCAGTCCAAAGGAAGTATATCAGTGCCTGCCAGGCGATTAGTAGGAGTTTCCTTGCTTCACGGGAGCCTTTGTAGTTGATGAGACCGTTCATTGTTCCAGTCCAGGAAGGTGCAGAGTTATGGTTGCAGCGGCGAGAGATCTTGCTCCATAGCGACCAGCTGTATGGGCAGTTGAAGAAAAGATGATCACGGCTTTCAGATCCAATCGCGCAGAGTAAACAGCGGGAGTCAACCTGCAATCCCCATTGCAAAAGTCGGTCACGAGTTGGGCACCTGTTCAATACAACCAACCAAGTTAAAAAATTGTGTTTGGGGATTCCTCCGGAGGTCCAAACAATCTTATGCCACGGCACCGAAGGCAACTCTTCACCTAGCGCTGAACAGATCCTACCGGTTGAGTGACTGTCCTTCACTCGATCATTAATCCACCAGGTATGAGAGTCTTCTTCCTCCGTTAGTTGTAGAGCCGATAATTCAGCTTGATAACTAACTTGGGCCTCCGACCTTGCAGGTGGTAATCTCCAGTTCCCTCTTCTCCATAGATCCGCCAGGACTGCACTTTTGGGAATACCTATAGACAGATCCCCACTCAAGGAGTCGCTCATTCGCCCTAGCTTACACCAACGATCTGACCAGAAGCGACACTTTCGTCCATTTCCTAGCTTCACCATTATCCAAGGGTAAGCTTCTTCTCTTATCTTTAAAAGTTTTTTCGCTATCCAAGAGTGCTGGCTATTTGGTTTCCTGACCCAGAAATTGCTCAAGTTACCAGCAAGGACAGCTTCTTTGAACCAAGCTACCCAAATCGACCCAGATCTAAAGAAAAGCAGCCAGATAAGTTTAACTAGACAAGCCTTGTTCCACTTTTTTAGATCTCGTATGCCTAACCCTCCTTCTGATTTTGCAGTGACAACCGTGCTCCAAGCAACTCGCGCTGAATGGTGTCCCTCAAGGCAACCCTTCCATAAGAACATTCCACAAAGAGAGTTCAAAGTGTCGATACATTTCTTTGGCAGCACCAATGCAGAGCACCAGAAATTTGTGATACCAGCTATGACAGTATTTAGCATTTGCAACCGGCCTGCAAAAGAGAGAGTTCTGGTCGACCAGCTATTGAGTTTTGTTTTCACACGCTGAATGAGAGGAGCACAGTCAAGCAGCGTAAGTTTTTTGGTGCATAGAGAAATACCCAAATAGCGTATAGGGAGTTGGCCATGAGCAATGCCTGATGCTGCCTTGATTTGATCAATTTCAGGCTGATGCAGTCCGGATGCAAAGAAACTTGTTTTGGGGAGACTGATCGCAAGTCCTGAGGCCTCTTCGAATGATTTTAGTACTTGGAGGACACTTAGTACAGAAGAAAGGGATCCATCAGTAAAAATTAAAAGGTCATCAGCAAAGCACAGGTGCGTGAGTTTTAACCTCTGACATTTGTAGTGATATTTGAATTTACCCTCCTCAGCTGCTTTATCTAACATGACTGATAAACAATTCATGACAAGGACAAAGAGGTAGGGTGAGAGTGGATCTCCCTGTCGCAAACCTCTACATCCTTTAAAGTAGCCGTGTACAGACCCATTGAAGCCCACAGAAAAAGACGGAGTACAGACACACGCTTTTAGCCACCTTAGGTAAAGTTCAGGGACTTCTATTCCTCGCAAACAACCGAATATAAATTCCCATCCAACCGTATCAAACGCTTTTGCAATGTCTACTTTGATAGTGATACGCTTAAGTCATTTTTCTTTTTGATATCCATTGATCAAGTCTACAGCTAACAGTGTATTCTCAACTAACAATCTTCCTTTAATGAATGCAGTTTGGTTCTTTTGAATCAGGTCAGGGAGAACATGCTTCAACCTTGAGACAAGGAGCTTTGAGATGACTTTATAAAGGGTATTCAAGCAGGATATGGGTCTAAAGTCCGAGATAAGAGAAGCACCAGGGGACTTGGGAATCAGGGCTAGGATAGTTGCATTTACAGCCGCCGGGAGGAAAGCTGAATGAAAGAATGCATAATGCTACCAGTAACATCCGAACCAAGAATTTCCCAAGCAGTCTTGTAGAAATTTGAGGTGAACCCATCAGGGCCTGGAGCCTTATTCCCATTAATTTTAAACATTACTCTCTTAATCTCTTCTGATGTGGGAAGCTTTATCATTGTTTGTTTCAGCTCAGGGGAACAACGGTATTGGATAATACTTTGAAGCCAGTTAAGAGAGACAGCGATTGGTGGCAGAGAGTGGGGACCAAGTATGGATTGGAAGTGTGCTACTGCTATTTGACTCATTTCTAGAGGGTCATCCACCATAGTGCCTGAAGTCGAGGAGAAGGATCTTATGGCATTGAAGGCGTTTCTGGTTAAAGTCACTCGATGAAAGTAAGATGTGTTCAAGTCCCCTTCTTTTAACCAGTTGATACGAGATCTTTGTTTGAAATAGGCTTCTTCAATCTTTCTGAGGAATTCCCATCGAGTGTGAAGAGCACGTTCTTGTTGGAATAGGGCAGAAGAAGGTGTGGCCATCGCTTGTACCTGCACATTGTTTAATAAAAGGTTAGCCTCTCGCACTTGAGTCTGAATATCCGAAAAATTATCTCTGGAAAGTGTTTTAATATCTCGCTTTATTGTTTTCTGTTTAGCACTCAAAACAGCTAAACTTGTTTCCAAGGGATGTAAAGTTCCAGCCAAGATCCATGCAGTCTCAATCGTTTGGA
>NC_025688.1:5292198-5351147 GCF_000633955.1 Camelina sativa
CATCGCTTGTACCTGCACATTGTTTAATAAAAGGTTAGCCTCTCGCACTCGAGTCTGAATATCCGAAAAATTATCTCTGGAAAGTGTTTTAATATCTCGCTTTATTGTTTTCTGTTTAGCACTCAAAACAGCTAAACTTGTTTCCAAGGGATGTAAAGTTCCAGCCAAGATCCATGCAGTCTCAATCGTTTGGAGGAATTGGGGATGAGAGGTTAGGAAGTTAAAGAATTTGAAAGGTTTGGTGCCAGCACACGGGAGGGAGGTTTCCAGGTTGAGAAGACAAGGCGAATGATCAGAAACTTCAGAAGCCAGGAAGGAAGCCACACTATTGGGGTATAAAGCTAGCCAGTGGTTGTTAACTAGCAGTCGATCTAGTTTTTTTGCTATAGGGTTTGAGGGATTTTTATTGGACCAGGTGAAGAAGGGACCTTGATGACGGAGATCAAACAGCTCCATTTGCAGGAGGCAATCGCGAAGTTCTATCATACGCGAGGACCAGTGATCAACATTCGGGTTTGAGTGCTCAGCTGGATGGATGATTTGGTTGAAATCCCCTCCAAGAAGCCAAGGTTGTGAATCCAACTGGAGTCTTTGTTGAAGGTTGATCAACTCACACCAGAGGTCAATTCGTTCGTCTCCTAAGTTAGGAGCATATAGAGCTGTGATGATAAATCTATGCCCTCCCTGAATTGTGACTTCAGTGGTTATCATATGCCTCGATTGATGAAGAACCATAATATTGGCAGGAGATTTCCACACGATGATTACTCTACCATCCGGATCAGAAGCATGGTTAGAGACAAATTGCCAACCAAGACAGGTAAGGTTCATAACTCTGTTCAAATTTGGTTCCTTGATATGGGTTTCTAAGATAGCACCAAAAAGAGGCTTATGGGTTGCAAGCCAGTTAGAAAAAGGTCGATGTTTATCCAGATCGTTTAGACCTCGGATGTTCCAAAAAAATGGTTGTATATACATGGTTAAGGGTTTGGGGTGGATTTAAGAGCGGTGAGGAGTCTCCCCCATGGGGGGGAGGAGACACCACAGATAGAGAAGGGGTAGTTTTTGCAGGTTCCAGCGGGGGTGAGGAAACAATGGAAGGGTTAGGGGAGGGGGTGGGATGCGGATTAGATGAAGTTGTGGAGGAAGGTGGAGGGGGTGGGTTTATATGGTAGACTGGTTCAGCAAGGACTTCAAAAGGGTTGGAGACAGTTGCCTTTGACAGAGGCAAGGGTGAGGTGGAAATATCCATTGGTGCAGGAGAAGAGTTTTTAGAAGGCTGGATTGAGGCAGTTTTTGATGGAGTGACATTGTTGTTGTGGTTTGTCAGGGCTGAGGGAGTCTTTGCAGGGTCACTGGAACAACCCGCCATATCAACCGCCGCAGGAGCAGTAGTAGTGGGAGAAGTAACCGCATGTTCTTTACCCTTTACAGAAGGATCATTACTTCTTCTATTTGACGCTGGTTTTGGATTTTGTGCAGGAGTCCAGGTTGGGGCAACACTAGGGCAGTAACGAACAACATGTCCGATCCCCTTACAATGAGAGCATGTGGGAGGGATCCAAGGGTATTCGACTGCAATGGTGATGACTTCACCATTTGATCGTTCAATTTCAACCGAAGAAGGTAATGGTTGATTTAGATTCCTTTCCACCTTAACATGTGCTTCAGAGATACTGACCAAGTTGCGTGTGAATTCATCCATTTCTTTTGGTTCACCAACCAGGCCCGCCACTAGACTTATCCCTTTTTGGTGCATTAGGTCGAAGGGCATGCCTTTAAGATGTGCCCAAATGGGGATAGCATCCAAGTCAGTTTTTGCACCACCAGTAGAGTCCCACTGAGCAACAAGGAACATACATTCTCCTATATACCATAGCTTCTTCTAGAGGACCTTGGTTCGAATATACTCATTTGGTAGCCTTACTAGCATGGAGTTATTGGCGTGATTCAAATGCACCTCAAGCCGTTGTCCGCGTCTCCACATGTGACTGAGGACGCTCTGGATATGCTTGTAAGTTGGAAGTCTTCCTTTAAACCTACCTATGATAAAGTCTTTATCAATTTGTGCTCCTTCTTCGAACACTGAGTCTGGGATGACAATTCTAGGTTTCCCTTCAGAGGAGTAAGTAGGAGGAGCAAGTCGCTGAAGCGATCTGTCGGAGACCTTTTTAAGCTTCTGGGCCATCGTTACAGGCTCTGGGAGGGCAGTAGAAGGAGGATGAAGATGAGTTGGAGCAGAAAAAGGTTGTAGTGGAGGTTTTAGATGAGTTGGGGCAGAAGAAAGGGGAGGGTTCTGTAGTTGAGCTTCAGGAGAGGGTTCAGGAGAGGATTCAAGAGAGGGTTCTGGCGAGGGTTCTGTTTGCGAAAGGAGGGTGGGGATAATCGAGTGTAGACTTGGGAGCAAGGGTGGGAGGGAAGTAGGGGAACAGTTAGTTTGGATAGTAACTGAATCAGCTTGGGGAGATCCAGATCCAGTTCCGGAGGTGCTTACTGAAGAAGGTTCGAAAGCTTGGTGAGGCTTCATGGAGATTGGAGAGGCTGTTAGTGATTTTTCTTGACCAATTACTCGTCGAGTAACCTTTGGCAGAGGTCGTGGTAATAGGCCATCAGTTTGAGCTGCAACCTTGAAAGGTACTGTAGCACTGTTACTAGATCTAGGGTTGAGTTTCAAAGTTTGATTGTAAATGTCAAGGAGGGCTTGAGCCTGGGGGTTCACCACCACAGGAGTTGATTTATGTTGGACAGGGAGCGCTAGGACCACTCTCTCAGGCTCAATGCAAACATTTTGAGGAGAGTATTGGAGGGGAGATTGAGAAGAGGGAAAAATAGAATTTGGGGAAAGGGGAGGAAAGTCATACAGAGAAGAAAAGGGATTGGAATCAAGAGGGTAGGGGGGAAAAGGAGGGGGACGATTGGGACTGGCTTCAGCCATAGCTGAATCAGGGTGTTGGCTGGAATTTCGATCTTCCGAAGTTAGTTTCAAGTCGTCCTACTCTTTTCTGTAAGGAAATTAACTATAAACATATACCAATATATCTTTAGGTTTTATAGTTTTGATACCGATATATAAAAATAGTACGTATATGATCGCAAGTTTTCGTGTGGTCATGCCTACTGAATTATAAAAATATACCATGATCATGACTTCATGATTACATGTAAGTTAGAGTTAACACCAATGACCAAACTAACGAGTTTAGATGTTAACAACAAGATTTTAAAATAGGATGCATGATCATGTCTTTTGATTATAGACAGTCTGGTTCTTTTGTTATTGACGAACAGTTCGTCTCTCCGTGTCCATAATATTCAACATATATACCACTTCAGAATGCTATTAGTTTTTAATTCTTTTGCTAAAACTTCTGATTTTAGAAACAAGTGTTACAACAGAAAGATTAAAGGTGCCTTCAACTACAACTTCGACATGTTATATGTACAATATACTTAGTAAGTTAGTTTAGTAGTAATAGTATTGTACTTGTTTTCTGGATTATGACTAATTAAAACCGTCGTCAAAAACTAAATTTAATGATAAAACCCTATGTTATATAGTGTTTGACGACCAAATTTTTTTTCAAAACTCTTGTAATATACTTCGTTTTCTATTTTTATCCAAAAACTGACGAAATTTTTCAAAACCGTATCCATATTTTATTAATTCCCATTTCATTATCAATGACTATATAGTTAAATAATATCTCTTGCTTTATCTCTACACTTTTGCAATTATATGTGCGTATTCGTATGGCGTATTAGGTTATCCACACACTATGTGTATGGATGTAATAACTGATTAGAATGTACAAATTTTAAATTGTTTTAACAAAATTGGATTTAGAAGATAATACATCAACTAATAGCTAGCGTTATAATTTTTTTGAGACTCCCTCACTTTTTTTTTCATAAACACTATAGCGACTAGGAATCCTAGTCACTCAATCGATCTCCTAGAAATGTGATGGGTGTTCATGACAAATACAACATAAAATATTATTTACGATTGATTGAAAAACTATGGTTACTTTACTCTTCTCTATATTCACCGACATAAAATCTATACAAATATAGGACCGAACTCTATAATACCCTTGCAATCAAAAATTTATTTATTAATACCCTTTTGTGGTCTAAGTACCCTTTGACAAAGGGTTGACCAACATATCTCATTTTTACCCCTAACCTTTTATTTAATAAATCATAAAATTTTAAAAAGAAAAACATGTGAACCCCATCAATTTTTCTCCACCAATCGGATTCCTTCTCTCTCCCCTCTCTCTCCCCTCTTTCTCCCGATCTCGTCCCCGCTCCCCCATTGTTGCTTCTCTCCCCTTCCAATCGATACAAATCGAGTCCATAGAAATCGATTTGATTCCAAACGAAAGCAAAAGATTGGGATTGAAGCAAACAGCAAAGCAAAGCAGAAGATTCATGTGATATTCTTACATTTATTTACTAATGCAATTAGGGTTCTTGAGGTTCATCCTAAAGCAATTAGGATATATACCTTGAATGCTCATTCAATTTATTCTCATTTGTATTAGTGTCGAAATGGGTCGCATACTAAGTGGATTGTAACACTTCATTCGAACTGAATCGTAAAAATATTCCGAAATAAATAGTGATTTTGTGGAGTCGATGTAGTACAACTGGTAGACTAGGTATAACTGATACGGGTACAACTGGTAATAGTTTGGTACAACTTAAACGGGTACAACTGATACAATTTTGGTACAACTTGGTAATACTATTTACACGACAGAGGTTCCAATGTGAGTTTTTTATTTTATTTCAGGCACAATGAATAATAATCGTCGGATAATCATCGTTTTTGATTACGGGGGATATTATGCAACAAGGGAAAATGAACTAAGATGGATTTCAAGAGAAAAAGTTCATCAATCTCTTAGAATGGAGACATCTATTGAAGAGGTCAGTTATTCTGCATTGGTGCAGAAAATATGCAGAAAGGCGAAGGTTGATGAAACTATGACTGAGCTGAAATTGAGTTACGTTCCCGAATCAGTGCATCCTAAGAGACCGATACACATACATGATGATGATGATCTGATGTGTTATTTGGAAATGAATCCAGATCAATTCCAAGTTTTGCATGTGGAAGTCGTGAATGATGTTGAAATAAATCAGGGGGATGAGCAAAGTCGAGGGACTGTAGGTTGTTCACTTAATGAGGAGTTGATTTCAAGTAGTAGAGCGACATATGAGAACACGATGTATGAAGGTGAGCCGTCTGAACGTTTTGAGATGATGGAGAATAGTGATGGGAACATGGTTCTTTATCAAGAACAGTCTGAAGAACGAGCAATAGCAGATAACTGTGATATGATTGAAGGTTCTGAGTTCACACCAGTTGTAAATCGTGAATGGGAAGATGGTTTGGATTTGACTTTACGTCAAGAATTTGAAAGCAAGCAAGCAGTTAAAGATTTAGTTGAAAAAGCTGCACACAAGAACTGTTTTGAGTTTGTTATTGTGAAGTCGGATACTATGTTGTTTGTGGTTAAATGCTGTGAATTTAAAAGGGGTTGCAAGTGGTCTTTACGAGCTGCGAGGAATGGGAATTCAGACAGTTTCTCGGTCAGAACTTACAACAAGACGCATACGTGCTTGAGGTCAGATACAAGTACAATGAGGAGAAAAAGGAGAGGCACACCACATTTAGTTGCATCAGTTTTGCGTGAAGATTACCCATGTTTGATAGACACTCCAACTCCCAAAAATCTCATCCCTTTGGTTCAATCAAGAGTTGGTGTTAAAGTGTCTTACTCGACCGCAAATAGAGGAAAAAAACTAGCTGCATATGATCTTCGCGGTACTCCAGAGGATAGTTTTAAGTTGGTGCATTGTTATATGCACATGCTGCAGACAATGAACCCAGGTACAATTTCATTTGTTGAATTGGATGAAGCACAGAGGTTTAAGTACTTGTTCTTCGCCTTGGGAGCGTGCATTGAAGGCTTCAAAGCTATGAGAAAGGTGATCATTGTTGATGCAACAAGTATTAAAAATGTCTATGGTGGAGTACTAATCGTGGCTACAGCTCAAGATCCGGATCATCACCATTATCCGATTGCATTTGGTGTAGTTGATGGTGAGAAAGATACAAGTTGGACCTGGTTTTTCAGCAAATTGAAATCAGTTGTACCAGATTGTCCTGAACTGGTCTTCTGTTCTGATAGAAATCAAAGCCTAATCAAGTCAATAAATACGGTGTACCCGTTATCTCATCATGGGTATTGTATTTATCATTTTTCCTAGAATGTTAAATTGAGCTGCAAAAACGTGAACAAGGATTTAGTTGCGACAAAGTTCATGGAATGTGCTAAGGCTTACACAGAGCCAGAGTTTGAGAAACTCTATGCTGATTTTATCAGAAGGTATCCAGCTGCAAGTACTTATCTTGATAATCATGTAGGACAGAACAAATGGGCTCGATGTTATTTTCCAGGAGCTAGATACAACATAGACACCACTAATACGGTTGAATCTATCAATGGTGTCTTTCGATTTGCAAGGGCATACCCGTTATTACCAATGATTGATGCGATTGTTAGTAAAGTGGCTGAATGGTTTAACAAATACAGGAAGATATCCTTAGAGACTCCAAAAGAGCAGAAACTAGTCCCTTTTGTTGAGACACTGATGCACACAAGGTGTTCTGAAGCAAAGCTCTTACCAGTGACTGAACTAAACAGCTATTTTCTGGAATACAGCGTGACTGGAGTTGATGGTAGTAGTTATGTGGTTGATCTGAGAAGGAAAACGTGCTACTGTAAACAATTTGATATTGACAGATATCCGTGTGTGCATGCAATTGCTGCTGCGATGGAAGCAGCAAGGAACGCTGGTAATGAGATCCAACTGCATGACTTGTGCAGTAAGTACTATTGGATGGAGCAGTGGGCATTGGGGTATTCGAGGACGATATATCCAGTTCCTATCATGTCTATGTGGATGGTCCCTGACGATGTACGTGCTAAGATTGTTCTTCCTAAGTTTTATGTCACAAAAAGAGGAAGAAAACCAACAAAAAGGATTCCATCAGCCGGAGAACATGGACGCAGGAAGAAGAAGAAAAATTCGAGTAGGAGCTGGTTTGATAGTGAGGGTTCTCGGACTTAGTTTCTTATTTGGAGAACTTAGTAAAACTTGTTTTTTCCTCGGTACAACTATTGTCATTTGTGTGTGTTTGTTTTTGTGGATTATCTTGATAGACATGTTTGCTTATCTTTATGGGAAAACTTATTTCAGTTAAATTGTGATTATCTTCCTTAGGTTAGTTGAAAAAAATAATTATATATATTATTTATAATTAAAAATTGTAATTAAAATTTTATAATTAAAAATAATTAAAAAAAATCAAAATAACATAGTTATTATTTATAAATTTTCAAATAAAAATAAATATGATATTTGTTAACAACAAAAATATTATATAACTAATTGAAAGAAAGAATTGTCATAACAATTTTCATCATATTCAAGGTTTACCATGAAACACCATATACTTTAAGGGTTCATTTGTCGTTGTAAACCACATATAATTACAAAAGTTTAGGAAATTATCTTTTCAAACATATGATCGCATGAACATGTGTAAATGTATCTCAATTAACCGTAAACCATGTGTGCAACTAAAATTATTGGGTTTTGACATGGTATAACTAAAAACAATAAAAAATTCGGAATTGTACAACTTGTCAAGATCGGTACAATCTGAAAACTTGGAACAACTAGTGCATTTTGGCGGCTACACATGTGTAAATTGGCGGCTACACGTGTGTAAATTGGCGGCTACACGTGTTTTTTATGTGTCCCAAACAAAATTTCAATTTTTGAAAAATTAAAATTGAAGCCAAGTATGCTAGGGCGGGTTTAGGCTCGATTTTGCGATTTTTAGGTCAAAAAAAAAATTATTTCTCTCCCTCTCTTGCGATTTCTGGGTTCCTACAAAAAAAATCATTTCTCTCCCTCTCTTTCCTAGTTAGGGTTTGCGATTTCTGGGTCATCTCAAATCTTGAAATGAGCTACGATTCTGGAGCATCGAGGACCTCATGTGGCAATTCCTCTAATCGAGTAAGGTTTCCAGGCATCCAAAAAAAATGTCATTGTGGTTCGGCAGTAGTTGAGATAATCTCTCACTCGATCTCAAACCCTTGTCGTCGCTACTACCGTTGTGCGTATGCAGCACAAAGAAAGGTAAATATATTCTAATATTCGTTGATTATCTCTTACATTTATTTACCAATTTCTGTCTTATATGTAGCTTGTCAACGACACACATGTATTTAAATGGGTGGATGAGGCATTGGTGGATGAAGTACAACAATTAGATTTTCAAGTGGGTGTCCTCGAAGAAGAAGTTAGACAGCTGAAGATGGATAGGAGCAGAGATATGAAGAAAATTAAGCAGATCTGTTTTCTCGTTTTTTTTGGATGTCTTCTTGTGGTATGTCTCGGAAGATGGTACAACTAAGTAGAACTTGTTCTTGGAAGATGGTACAACTACGTAGTACTTTGTAATAGTACAACTAAGTAAAACTTGTTCTTTGTAATGGTATAACTAAGGATCGTTTGTCTGGTTCCATTTGACGATTGCCGGTAATTTGTCTTGTTCTTGTGTGTTATTTTGTCTGCTTAAACACACAAAGAGTTCACATACTGACTTTAACATTCCAACCAAGTTGTACTTAAAAACATAGAGTTGTACTTAAAAAAACAGAGTTGTACCTAGTTAAACATTCCGAGTACTTAACAAAAAACATAAAAACAACCAAAGAGTTCACATACTGACTCATACAAGATTACATGCTCCTTACTTTTTGGAGTGCTTCTGCCTTGTTATAATAGGACTCCGACTCCTTACGACAACGGAAGGTCCCGTCCCCTTCTTACTTATAATCTTCACCTTTGTACCAAGTTGTTCTCCACTGTCTCCTTCTCTTGTTCTCTTTTTTCTCTCGTATCTCACTGGATCCTTCTCCATTGGATCCTTCTCCACTGGATCCTTCTCCATTGGATCCTTCTCCATTGGATCCTTATCCACTGGATCCTTCTCCCTCTCGGCCTTCTCCTTCTCGGCCTTCTCCCTCTCGGCCTTCTCCTTCTCGGCCTTCTCCCTCTCGGCCTTCTCCTTCTCGGCCTTCTCCCTCTCGGCCTTCTCCTTCTCGGCCTTCTCCCTCTCGGCCTTCTCCTTCTCGGCCTTCTCCCTCTCGGCCTTCTCCTTCTCGGCCTTCTCCCTCTCGGCCTTCTCCTTCTCGGCCTTCTCCCTCTCGGCCTTCTCCTTCTCGGCCTTCTCCCTCTCGGCCTTCTCCTTCTCCGCCTTCTCCTTTTCAGCCTTCTCCTTTTCGGCTTTCTCCCTCTCGGCCTTCTCCTTCTCGGCCTTCTCCCTCTCGGCCTTCTCCTTCTCGGCCTTCTCCTTCTCGGCCTTCTCCTTCTCGGCCTTCTCCTTCTCGGCCTTCTCCTTCTCGGCCTTCTCCTTCTCGGCCTTCTCCTTCTCGGCCTTCTCCCTCTCGCCCTTCTCCTTCTCGGCATCCTCTATAGCCTCATTTTCACCAACTCCGTCACACTCATTTGCACCAAATTCCTCGCTTGGAAAAACTCCTTCTCCATTTCTTTCCCAGTTCACATATGTTTCCACCGATTTGATCCTAGCATCCATGTCATCAAATTTTTCGTTGATTTCCTTAAACCCCTTCTTCACCAGATCTTCTAGCTGAATCAAGCTAGCTCTTAGCTGAATCAAGCTACCTCCTACCATATCATTCTCCGAATTCGCATCATCCTTAGCCACATCATTCGGATCCACATCATCCGGATCCACATTCTCAATCACCGGATTAGCCTCAAATGATCGGGCGGCCACATCTAGGTTGTGAAGCTCTTCAAACCAAATTGACTTGTCCTTTTCAATTAAACGTTTGCTCCAACCATCAGCAACTGGATCATCCGCATCATCCCAGCCACCATCCTCATCTATGATCATGGCTAAAAGGCGTGCCTCCCGAGGAGTTGGAGTTAACATACTATCAATCTCCTGTCAAAATAAACAAACATAACATACTATCAATCTCCTATCAATCAATGTTACATAAATAATGAATCTGATAAGTAATTTACATAAATAATGAATATGAATAACTAACCTTAGTTGTACCAAGTTGGTCATATATTTCTTTCAAAGAAAAACCTTTCTTCTTACTTGCTTTAAACTTCATCTTGCACATCCGAGGACAGTTACGGTGTGCATGTGAATCAGAAACGTCTTCTCGGAAGGTGTTCTTTAGCACAGGAATTGCTTCAAACGCAAGAAGCTACACACAACACAAGAACATTCAATGTTTAGTTGGATCCAGTTATACTAAGTTGTACATTTTGAAAACTAGTAATTACCTCCAAAGGAATGATGAAACTAGGAAAGACCCACTGTGGACCCACAACTCCACCAAAGTGTCCCATCAAATGAAAGATGTCTTTCATGTTCTCATCAAATGCCATTCGACCCCAAGGGAATGTTCTACACAAATCAAGATCATCCACAGCTCTAAGAAAGAAAGGCTCCACAGAGGGTGCATTCTTTCCACCCTTTTTCTTCCCTATGATGACGCTAGATAAAAAATACAGTACGGCCATCTTCAAACGATCCTCTGAAGGTTTCTTCATCGAAAGTAGCTTCGCTTTGACATCTCCATATTGTATTATTTGTCCACCTTTAAATTGCTTCCGAGCAAAATTTAAACTGCCCAAACCATCCTTGAATTTTGGATACTGATGGCAATATAACCCAGAAATGATTGCCATTTCTCTGAGAGAATACCGGATGGGAGTCCCATTAACAATGAACCAGCATTCATTTTTCTTCTCCAAATGCGCTGTGCGAAGCAACAACATCCACATACCCATCAACTTATGATTCGAATCCTTAGGCATATGGAAGAAATGCTTGAACTGTGGGTGCCCTAAGAACCATTCCAACTCCTCTTCCTTTAGATGACCGCCTAATAAGTTTACTGCCTCTGAAATATAACACTTTCCAGACATCTTGAAAGGCTTCGTATAGTGGGAGTAATCAAAGTACATACTCAAACGTTGCATTACATCGGATTCATCCTCAGATTCCTGCAAGACACATATCTAGTTATACCAAGTTTTTCTAAGTTATACCTTTTCTAAGTTATACCAAGTTATACAGTTATACTTTTTAGAACGAATTCTTATACGGTTATACCAATATAGGGAGAGATACTTACCGATGAATCCTTATCATTTGACTTCTCAATTGAGTCCGTTTTATCGGAATCACGTTCTGATTCATCTCCACGAGTTGCTTCTTCTTCGAGATCTGCTGGGGGATTCGATTTTTCCACATAGCTTGGGTTCTTTGTACGAACCATTATGATTCTTCCACACATGCACACAAAAAACAACAACTGATTTCAACTTCAACTTCCACAAACCAAATTGAACATAATCTGATGAAACAAACGTCTTGAGGACTTTGTTTCATCAGAATTGAACATAATCTGATGAAACAAACGTTTGTTCCAAGCTTTTCCACAAACCAAATTGAACATAAAACAAACGCCCCAAAATCTGATGACTTTCAACGTTCTGAGGAATCAACACATGAAAAAAATCGACAAAACCCCAAAATTGAAAACCAAATTATCGAAAATCGAAACCCATATTACCCGATTTTGAAAAACAAATAACCCAAATTCGAAAAACCCCAACCTATTTCAACTTACCCAGAATCGAGTTATCCTTAGTTGCACTTGAGGGAGAAGAATAATTAACGGGAATTGAACGAGGGAAAGTGGAGTCGTGAATGAAGGAATTCGAAAGTTGGGTAGTTAAAGGAGAGATCCGATTTCAACTGGATTGTCCGAATTTTGTGGGTTTGGGTGGGTATAAGGTGGTTGGATCTGTAAATAACAAAAATGATATAGGTTTCTTTGTCTTTAACCATATTTTTGATTAAAAATAAATAAATAAATAGTTTGTTATTTTCGCAGGGGATATGAGAATAGAAGTTTGATTAGAAGGGTATATTAGATTTTAGTCGACAAATATATTTGTATATTTTTTTAAAAAATAAACCTTTAAAGATGGAAATAAGTATTTATTTTAGATTATTTGGTTTTTTCCTGTTTTGATAAAGATTTTTTTTTTTTTTTTTTTTTTTTTTTNTTTTTTTTTTGATTTGCCGATTTCCTCATAATTTTAAGTTCCCTTTCTCACATCCTTCTCATGTATTTGACATCACCCATATCTTGAACATGCAGTGATAAACATTAAAAATATAATAATAATTTTTTTCTTTTTCTTCATGCAACGAATCCGAATAAATAAATACGGTATTTCAAGATCACAAGCTCGCGTGACAACGCTTCGAAGCAAACAAAACCTATAATAGTTTAGAATTTCTGTAATCTATATATTTTTGTTATTAAAAATGTCTAGAATATAATTACTAATAATAACAAAAACAATAATTAAAAATCACAAGTACGAGTTGGAGTTTAGTGTTAATATATGAGTATGTGGAGTGTTGAGTATTTGAAAAAGAAAGTGATTTATTGATCACTTTTAATTTATAATTTTGGATTTTATAAGAATTTACAGAAATACACAAATGGATACTATAATGCATTATTATACTATAACACAAAAATTTTAAATTTCTTTAGTTTCCTTTTTTCTCAAAAATTTTCCATCAATCGTTTTTCAACGACTTCTTAAACAATAATAAAATTATGCAAAAACAAATGTCATATACGCATTCATACTCTAATAAAATATACAAATCAAGATGATATGGTGTTCCACGGTTTCATAAATTATTCATTGTCTGGTTTCATTTTATAAGTCTGTTAATTTTGGAGGAAAAAAATATAGACCTAAAAAGATAAAAATTCATTGTATTTCACATAATTTAGGGTATTCATTTTATTAATGTACAAGAAAATCTAAATAGTATTTATTTATTTTTGTGTAAATTTTAATTGGGGAGGAATTGACAAAAGGACAAGTAGACACGTATGGTATGGAATAGAGTGATAAAATGGACGAGTTGCTATTTCTGCGGCAGACACGCAAAGTGCCATTGCTTCTCCCATCGAAGAGGATAAGCCCATCTCATCATAAATGTTGGACGTATCTATTATACTCGAGTACCCATATAACATGAAACAAACTCATGACACATAATGTTTAATACTGATTGATGTATTTCCTTTGGATTTAATTTTTTTTGTAGGCACACTTTCATTAATTAAGCCCAAGATGGGCATGAGTTACAAGGTGAAAATGGAGCCCAACAAATTAAAGTTCAATGATAAACCTAATAGTCTAATACAAAACATAGCAAAGCACAAATAAGTCAAGAAAGGGACACGTAGTGGATACGTGTTAATTTAGAAAGTTAGGGTGGAAAAAAACAACTGAATCACGCTGCCTTTCACCGGAGCTGAGTTTCCGATCAGATCCAAAAAAGTCCGGCCGAAAATTTATTTTTTTCGCTACAGGGATCCATCGATCTTCAGCTTTTTGCACCGAATCTCACCACTTTCCTTCTGCGTCTTACTCTGAGTGTTACGAAACAAAAAGCCCCATGAATCCTCAGATCTGTGAAGCACCGGAAAACGGGAGATGGTTAGATGTCAGATTAGTCGCAAAACTTTGCTCTCCTAAACTGCTCTTCACCCTCCAAAAAATTCCTCCTATCACGATTCCCAAACATTAAAAGAAACCATCATACACAGCCAATTACGGCCACTAGAAAGGGTATGAGGATTTACTCTCCTCTTGCTTGGAATCGAGCAATCTGATGATCTAAAACTTCTGAATCACCACTCGGCTTTGATCTCTTTAACTTGAAAGAAATCTACCTGGTTCTGCAAAAGGAAAAGAAAACACAAAACTTAGCCAGAAGGGCTAAGAAGAACTCGCATCTAAGCGAGAAATATAAACCGGACGTAGCCGGAAACAAAAAACAGACGACAAGAGTCGTCGGAATAATATACAGCTTCTTTCTCTTTCCGAAAGATTTTAGAGAGAGAAGAGAGAGAAAGCTATCACCAAATAAAATCTACTTAAGTTGGATTTAATTTAACTATATATAGGCCTTGATACCGTTTTTTCTTCTTTTTTTTAATAACAGTTTTATTTATGTTGTATATGTAATTTGACAGAAAAAAAATTGTTAGTCCACCGTTGGCATTAGTTACATATTATCCCAATGACGCATACGATAACCGAACGGTTTTAACTGACCGTTTGGCTACGTGGAAGATCATCGGACTACATGACTTAAAAGCCCTGTTTTTTTTTTCCTGTCACCGATTGCTATCACTGCGACTCATTTTCGAACATGATATAATAGAAACCAAAAATTCTGAAGAACCTAGTAGTGACATTTCCATAGACATAATAGAAAATGGAAGTTGTTGGTGTTGGGTTTCGATGATCGACAAGCCCATAGGAGAAACCTAATAAGGGGCGATTGTCACACGTAGTAGCGGTCCTGTTAGGGCCCAAGAAGAAGGTTCGGTCAAGAGGAACGTCGAGTCAAATCTAGGAGGAGATGGCGGGATCACGAGCCGAGATCTTTGGAGGAGATAGAGGAGATAGAGGAGATAGTTTCGAAGTCATTTTCTGTTTAAATATTCAAGTTTTGGCTAAGAAAAGGGACATGTAATTTTCTACTAAGTAACAGAGACAAACTAATCCAGTTCGTCATTCTTCTTAGTTCTTGTCGATTTCTACTCAAAGTCTGCCCAGATCTTACTCTTCATTCGAATCCTTTTAGTTGTTGTTTCTCAGACCAACAGAAGTGATATCTCAGATCGAATATGCAATTGTAAAACAATAAACAATTACAAAAGATATTGACAAACAGTTTTTAATAGATATTATCGGCAAAATAGATGATTAATAAACCAAAAAAAGAATATTTATTAAAATTAAAAGATTTAGTACAAAGAAAAATAATAATTCTTTAACTCCACAACCATTTAAGATTTTGAAGTATTTCAACACTTCTTTAAAATTGCAGTTATTTGCTGTTAGGGAAAATTAGAGACATTATAATATTTGTTACCAAAAAAAAAACATTTAGAAACATGTTATAAGATTAAACTTAAAATACTCAATTACCAAATAAACTAAAAATATCAACCAAATGAATCAATCAGCCACCGTTTTAGTTCAGTTTCATCATAATTATGGTTTCAATGTCTTCTTTTTTTCTTCCTCTGCTTTCTTCTTCATCTTCTTCCTAGCTTTCTTCTAGTCTTCTTCACCCAAGTTCTTAGCTTTCTCCTTCACTTCCCCAAATATTAGAAAAATATCTTTCCCCAATACTATTTAAACAAGTAACTACTGGTGAATTACAAGAAGAAGTTAAAAAATTTTAAACACAAAAAAAATTACAACAAATAGTTCTCCAACATCAACTTCACCAACTGCAAGTAGATGCTAGATTATCCCTTATAGAACCAAAAGTCCACCAATTTCTACCCACAACAACAAACGAACCCTCCACAAGCAACCCTGAAAACCATAAGCAAACAAAAGAAGAAGAAGAAGAAGAAGAAGAATATCTAGATAATAAACAAAATAAACTATCAAAAATAGTATACAAAAATCACATTACATATATGGTATGATTTTAAACTAGAAACAATAGCACTTCAAGATACAGGAGCTGACTATAATTGTATTAGAGAAAGAATAGTTCCTACAAAATTGTATGAAAAAACATATGAAAAACTTAGTGGTGCAAATGGAAGTAGTTTGAAGGTCAACTACAAATTACCCAAAGCAAAAATCTCTAACAAAAATTATTGTTTTAAAACTCAGTTTATCCTTGTAAAAAACATAAGTCAAGAAGTTATATTAGGAATCACCATAAAAATTGTAGGAGAAAAAATAACATCTGAATTTCTATTCCCAATGAAAACAAAAAAAATCTTAGCTTTAAAAAATTCAACAATAGAGAAATCTATAAATTTAATAGATGGGAAGCAAAAACATATACAATATTTACAACATGTAATAAAATACCAGCAAATAGACCAACAATTAAGTGATCCACAAGTCACAAATAAAATTAAAAAATTAGAAGTTGAACTACTAAACCAAGTACGTTATGAACTCCCAAATGCCTTTTGGGAAACAAAAACATATTGATGAAATACCCTAAAAAAAAATATTTGCATGAAAAAATTATTCCAACTAAAGTTAGACCTATTCAAATGAATCAAGAACTTTTAGAACATTGCAAAAAAAAAACTAAATAAAAATTTAATAAGAAAATCTAAATCTCCTTGGAGTTGTTCAAAATTTTATGTAAACAACCAAGATAAAAAGGAAACAGGAGTACCACGCTTAGTTATCAACTATAAACCCTTACACAATGTTATACAATAGATAAAGATACCCAATACCAAACAAACAAGATCTATTAAAACGATTATATGATGCTTGCATATTCTTAAGTTTGACATGAAAAGTGGATTTGGCAAATACAAATTTCCGAGAAGGGTAAATATAAAACAACATTCATTTTGGACATTACGAATGGAATGTTATCCATTTCGGTTTAAAAAACATACCATCCGAATTTCAAAATATTATGAACGAAATATTTAACCCTTACTCCACCTTTTCTATCGTATACACAGATGATGTTTTAATATTTTCAAAATCAATCGATCAACACTTTAAACTTCTATACACCTTTCTGAACATTGTTAAAAACGTGGACTAGTAGTATCCGCAAAAAAGATGCAAATATTTCAAACAAAAATACGATTTTTAGGTCGTAACATATATCAAGTTACTATTACACCTATATCTAGATCTATAGAATTCGCAAATAAATTTCCAGATGAAATAAAAGAGAAATCACAATTACAAAAAAATTTAGGCTGTTTAATTACATATATGATTTTTTTTTACCTAATCTACGAAAAACTATACAACCATTGTTTCAAAGATTGCAAAAGAACCTCATACCATGGTCGAGGCTGCATACTAGTCTAGTCCAGGATATCAAAAACATGGCAATAACACAACCATGTATAGTCATCCCACACCCAAATGCATTCATGATAGTTGCGACAGATGCATCAGAAATAGGTTACGGGGGATCCTTAAACAGAAAATGCCAGAGTCTACCCAAGAGTCTATAATCCATTTTCACTCAGGAGTTTGGCTTGGACCACAAAGATTTACTCTACAGTTAAAAAGAAAGTTTTATCTATAGTAAACTGTATTTCTAAATTTCAAGATGATTTAATAAACAAAACGTTTTTAATACGTGTCGATTGCAAATCAGCCAAAAAGATTTTACAAAAGGATGTTAAAAACTTAGTTTCTAAGCAAATATTTGCTAGATGTCAAGCTATTTTATCTGTTTGTTTATTTTGATATACAATACATAAAAGGAGAAAATAATTATTTACCAGTATTTATAGGTTAAATCTCAGGATCGTCAAAACGAGTGAAACATAAAAGAAACCAATGTGTGCATCAGACTACATCAAGAATCAACTGCACTTACAAGAGAAGCAATTAATCACTAGTAACAAATTTTCTGCCTTTGCGGAATTTTCTCCTTTATTCTATGTAAAAACCGTCAATCCCCAGCCACAAAAAAAATACCCAATCCATCCTCCTCACAAAAAACCACAAACCAAAAGTCTTCCTACTTCCTCAAACCACAACGCCAACACCTTATTGCAATCTCGTTTACCACACCAATATCTCTCAAAACCTAACCCAATATACCAACTGCATATTTTACGAGGAAAGCCAATACCTTACCGATATCCTTACCAAAATCCGCACATTTTATGATTCATTCTCGTAGACACAAAATCAGTAGAAATAACACATCATACCGATAAAAATAACTCAAACATCATTTCCTACTCAACCTGTAAAATCCTCAAAGTATGCAATCCCCAAAATCTTGGGTTTATAAACTTCCACACCGCAAAAAAATTCTCCATCCTGGGTTTCCATATTCCAAGATTGACCTACATAGACTACCAAAAAGCCTTTCTCCATACCTTTTACACACGGACCTATGATCACTCTTGGTTCCACTCCTTCGACTTTCATTGCCCCAAGACAATACCAAGATGGTTCTACGAATGGTGGTACTAGTTCGGCCCGTCCGATGACATATATCCTCCCCAAATATCTAATGTTTCACTACCCTACTACACTAAACACGAAAAACATCAAGTCATTGGCCCTCTACCTAAGATAGTCTTCCACATTGATATAGAAATACCCTAGATACTATATTGGCACTAAAACCTTGTACCCTTCTTACCAGAAATGCCATACTCACTATTCTACGAATTCAAAATCAAATGGTGGGACAAATACAACCTCGACCACTGCTCCTTAACCAACTTGGAGAAATGGATTCAGACGCATCAACAAATAAAGCAGTGCATCGCTACAGTATACCGAGCATTACCACCTATTCAAACAAAAAAATTTCCCCGCAAACCATCAAGTCCTACAGAATCAACAACTTCATCCTCCGGATCCAAGAAAAGTAGAGGCAAAAAAACTCAAAAAAACCTCCTCAAAACAATTTTTATGCAAATATCCTCCTCGGACGACGAAGATGATATAACAAGATAACAATACCCAACATGATGATCTATATGGTGGACTATCACAAGATCCATTCTAAAACATCTTTATCCAATTAAAAAAATTGAAATATGTTTATACTCCTACGTAAAATTGTACTCCCTAAGTTTTATAAATTGTATGTATTAGAAAAAAATCTTTAACAAATCTGTTAATCTAAATTCTGGATATCATATTGTCTATGTGAGTGCATCAAGTAAAGTCATGCCTGAAGGAATTTCTTTGTTGTTGTTACTTTGCTACCACTTTCAAAAACATATCTATAAATCTCAGTATATTGTGATCCTTTTCGAAGAGAACAAAGTTAATCTAAATTGGTTGGTTCTATGGAAAATTTTAGGAATTATTATTGTAAGAGGAAGTATAATGATGTTTTAAATATATATTAATTTATACATTGATAATCACATTATTTTTGTTAAGAATACTTTCTGAATAAAAGAGAGGATAAGCAGAATGGACTATGTTTTAGATATGTAGCCATTTGGAAGAAGAAGAAAATCAAAATAAAATTGGAAAGGAAATTAAGGTTAAACAAAAAAATGAATATGTATGGTCAAAAACATGAAGGGTCAAGAAACTTCAATTTCAAACCAAAATATATAATTATCACTAATAAAACACATGTAATAACTATAATCTTATATATGTTACGGTTTGACTAACCTTCTCCCTTAGTTATATTTGAGTTTTTGGTGGAGAAAAAATTTATGAGTTTTCAAATAATAAAAATGACTTTATTTTATTTTAATAATGATAGGGAAATAAATTGATGTTAAATCAGATTTTAATCTTTAACTAAGAATTTGATTTTTTTTGTCACATAAATTATATTGATTAACTTGTTTTCAAAACAAGTAGAATACAAACGCCCAAAAGAGGGATACTAAAACCGGCGGACAACATAATATCCCCGGAGTCACAGCCAAGGGAAGATGAGATTTTTTCCGGAAACTAAGCCCTATACAAGGAAACTGATATAAACTAGAAATACAACTCCGAACTTTTTAACTCAACTCGAAAGAACACATAACTTTACATCAAGAACAAAAGCAACAAGACTTTAAACTGAAACGAGTCAATAGATCCCAAGAAAGCAAAGCGACCTCTTCTTTACAAGAAACCAGTGAATGAGATTTATCAAAGATGCCCCAGGCCAATCCAATGATAACATCTACCTCTTCCTATCACAATGAGAGCCGATCTCTCCAAACTAAGACCTCAAAACCCGACAAGCAAGACCCATAATTGGAGAACAACAACGTTTGACTTTCGGATACGTCGACGACATTAACGCCAATGAACGCTTAGATAAAAAGCCTTTCAAAAAGCTAGCAGACCCAAAAAAGATCTCGAAAGCAGAGACAATGAGAGAAGTCTGACCCCATGTTTCATACCATTCTCAAAAGCGAGAACAACAACACAAGCCAGTTAACACCTACAACGACCCACTGCAACCAACACCAAGAAGAGAGACCACTTGCAACTAAAGAAACTAGACCCAAATTCAGAACTATCAAAGCTTCCTCTTGGAAAGGGAACGAGTCAAAAAAGAGGTGATGGCTAATTCAAAGGGATAAAGAGAGCGCAGAAAGACAAAGGCTGGACTGACTAGACCCCAAATCAACCTCCACCGACGGCATAGGAGCGACTACAAACACCATAATGGAAACCAGATCTAGGTCGGAGAAAAAAAGGCAATTTTTCATGACTTACATCGTAGATCTAACAGATCCACCTCCATCTTCTTCACAAGAACCACCCAAACAAACATTTCTTGCCACTCGACCGCTTCCACAAAATCTCAGAACCACTGCTTGAAACAGACCGAAGGTTCCCCACTCGAGAGTCAAAAGAACTGTAAACGAAAGGCAAACTATATAGAGACTAAGATACCCTCTCACAGCAGCGGAAGAGAGTGCTGACCATCAGAAAGTACAAACGCAAATCTAAAAGTTGTTGATGGCTAGGGTGAACTCTTTGTCAGGAGAGAGTGAAAAGGAAAAAAAAAGTTAATGCATGATGTAAAATGTGAGTTTATATTGATTATGACCAATTTCCATATCCTAGAACATCTTCTTTTGTTTTTAAGAAGTAGTTTAATTGTTACCGAACATTTACGAAGGAAGTTTTATAGTTGAACCCAAAAACAACATCCTCGAAGACTTTTTTTTTTTTTAAAACAAACAGAACCTTACTTTCATTCAACTGAACAATGTAGCATGGTTACAAAGGATGAGAGTTTTTAGCGCAAAGTTTGATAGATAAACATGTGCAACAAAAGTAAAGATAGATAAATCGACAAACATGTCCAAGAGGTGTTGGAGACTTGAGCCAAGGAGCATCAAACCGCAAAATAACTCTGGGGTAGTCGGCGCCACATTCGTTGATACAGCGGAAGAGTGGTAGATTGTCCTTATCAAATTGACATTGGGACGTTGAATGGGTTTCCATAGCCGAGAGACTAGATGGTTTGATCTGCTCATTGGCAAGGAGGGTGAATGGAGGGTTAAGGTTGGGCATGGCTTACTTGAGGAGATTTCGGTAACCATATCCCATGGAACTATGGTCATAATGCCGATACTCATCAAACTTTGCCAAGGGGGGACACACTTTCCAACATTGATGAATTGTACTTTGGAATAAGCAGGCCGCATAGACAGTGTGTAGAGAAGACTGGGAAGGTTTCGGTAACCTTCTCTTCTTGAAGAGAAGGACATAATGCTGATCTTCCTATAGCTTTCGGTTTCAGCACAAGTAAAACAAAGATGCAATTGAGATAGTTCATGGAACAGCTGAAACAAAGAGGTTAGATCCAAGAGGAACCGGTAACCATCTCTCGGTTGAGACTAGGTCATAATGTTGGTCCTCATCAATCTCTGGCTGTCAAAAGGAACGAACCTAAACAGATTTAGAGGCAAGGTTCTCAAACAAAATTCGCAACAACAGAGCATACAAGGGTGATTATGTTTCAATTGCAGTCTTCGGACAAATGATTCCATGAACCGACCCAAGGGTATGTTACAGGAAGGCGGAAGAGGATTTGGAACAAACCTGGGACTATGAGGTACATAGGTTGGGTTACGAGGCCTTGGCAAAATCTTGCACAGCTCCAACGTCGATACAGAGCTCCTGTCCAACTGCAACCGAGCCAAACGCTTGGTGAGGGGATCTAGATCTAAGGAGCAGATAGATGAAGAAGTTGACTTCGAGGGAGGCGCGTGACAAAGACTGAAACACAAGGTTGTATAGGCGTTTTGAGCTCTCAGATTTAGCGATGAAAGGCTGGAACCTAGGGAGAATCACCTCACTGAGAGGAACCACTGAAAGAGACGGGGTGAGGGGGAGGGAGTGAAGCTTAAGCATAGCCGGATTTGCAAGGTGGAAAGATGGTGAACCTCCGGTTTGTTCACCGCCGAACCAAAAGGAAACAAGACTTAAGAAGAAGAGGAGAACATGGAGATGCAAACACAACTTTCCAGCGACGCCGCCGATGGAATCGACGCCGCCGAGGAGGAGACATCGGAAATTGTGCCAGAAAGAGAAGCGGCTAGGGAGAACTCAAATGTAATTTATTTTATAGTTTTGTCATATTGCAGTTTACATCCTCGAAGACTAAAAAATGGATTTGCACAGAATTTGAAATTTTGGAGAGTATTACCTAAAAACACAGGGAGCGGGGAGAAATTGAATAATAAAATCTTTAACTGTAAATTTTAATAAATATTGAAGACGATAAAAGACTTTGAACTTTAGTCTAGTTAACAGCTTGTCCCATATGGGATCCATAAGATTCATCCACGGTAAAATTCAAATAAAACAAAGTTTACTCCAAAAACGAATTTAAAATCAACTTAAATGCTATTGTCAGTTACTAATTTTTTTAAAGTCTTCAATGCCTAGTCACACACATATTGATGGATTGTGATCCCCTAATGTAGGGTGCATTGGGACCCAAAAAGGTGACTAGGATAACGAGAGTTGGCTTGAGTTGAGCAAGTTGGATCGACTTTGCAAAATACAAGGCAATTGTCGATTTGGCATGGCACGGGTGATACGTGTATCCAACGAGGCATTCCCATTTTTAGGGAAAAAGCCATTTTATACATGTATACAATTCGAAAGTGTAAATTGGTGCTTATACAAACAAGAAGTGCCAATTTAGATATGTATTCTAATACATTTTAAATTTCATACATGTACTCACAAAATTGAGCTAATTACAAAGTCCACGTTAACGGATTTAAGTCAACTATTAGAAATACTGACTCAAAATCCACGTGTGTATTAACGTGTCATCGAAAATGTAAAACGACGTCGTTTTGATATATTTTCCTCGCAAAAAATTGTGGTAATTTCACACTCTGGGGATTCGAACCCGTGATCTTGAACATTTCCAGCATAGGACTTAACCAATTGATCCCACAACAATACTCGATAATATCATACAAATATATTCTTATAAACCTAAGGTAGCATCCAAATCGAAAAAAATTGTGGAAAATCCACACTCTCGTGGGTCGAACCCGTGTTCTCAGACACTAATATCATAGGAATAACCAAATGATCCCACAACAATACTCAGTTATATCACACAAATTTATCCTTATAAACCTAAACAATATCTAAGTCCCGATAAATGAAATGTTTAAGGTTTAAGGTTTATAAATATTTCATTTAATTTATAACTATAAATTAATTTAATTTAAATATAAATATATTCTCAGTTATATTTAATTTATAAATTTATATTTATATATTTATATTTAATTCTCAGTTATAAAATTATAATTTAAATATAAATTTATCAATTATACAAATTTATCTTTATATTCTCATTTTCATTTAATTTGTAAATATAAATTAATTTAATTTAAATATAAATATATTCTCAGTCATATTTAATTTATAAAATTTATAAATTTATATTTAACTCTCAGTTATTATTTAAATATAAATTTATAAATTTATCACTTATACAAATTTATCTTTATATTCTCAGTTAAATTTAATTTATAAATATAAATATAAAAATTTCATTTAATTGGGACTTAGATCTATTTAAGGTTTATAAAGATAAATTTGTATCTTATAATTGAGTATTGTTGTGGGATCAACAGTTTACATCATATGCTAATTATATTTGAGTACGCAGGTTCGACCCACGGGAGTGTGGATTTCTCACAATTTTTTTTGATTTTGATGGATGCAACGTTAGGTTTATGAGGATAAATTTGTATCATATTATCGAGTATTGTTGTAGGATCAACTGGTTAAGTGCTAAACTTAATATGTATGAGGTCGTGGGTTCGAACCACCAGAGTGTGGATAGTCCACAATTTTTTGCGAAGAAAATATAACAAAACGACACCGTTTTGCGTTTTCAATGACACGTCAATACACATGTGGATTCTGAGTCAGCATCTCTAACAGTTGACTTAAATCCGTTAACGTGGACTTTGTAATTGACTCAATTTTGTGAGTATAGATATGAAATTTGTAATGTATTAGGGTACATATCTAAATTGGCACTTCATATTTGTACAGACAGCAGCAAATCACACTTTTGGAGTATATATAGGTATGAAATGGTCATTTCCCCCGCCCATTTTTAGGTGTTTTTTGTTGGTCCATACTATTTTGGTAAAATGTGATTCTTACTTCTTTTGTTTTACAGTTATATGTACGTGGGACTCTTTGGATCATTTTTAAGTAAAGTACATATTATTGTCCTTTTTGCCGTTTACAAAAACAAAAACAAAAACAAAAAAGGAGAAGAAACGATTTATGATTTATATAGGTGCCTAATAGATTATTAGTTGGTGAATGATTCAACCGAAGATAAATATTTACAAATCTAAATTTGATGGAGTACTGCTCTCGTTTTGTGGTAGTGAATACGCATAGAAAAATAGAAGTAAAACGTTTTAAGCTAAGGTGTAAGATCAAAATATGAATAAGAAGGTGACATGTGACAGCTACACTGATATAACAAAAGATAACAAACACTGAAGATAAGGTATATCACAGACGATATATATGATGCATAGTTAGTTGCATACAAGCCGGTTGAAAGTTACAAAGTATAATTTAATATTTAATTTAATGCGTAGATGAACATTATCAAATATAAAACCAGTCTTTATAAAGAACAAAAAAAAAGTATTATCAAATAAATGTTGGAATCTAGCAAAAAAGTATTTATAATGTAAAATATGAAATCATGTTACATTAAAGGTAGTCCTGGGCAAATAAACCGAATTGAATGAACCGAACCGAAATTTTGGTTCCGGTTCGGGTATGGATAGTGGACAATAACCGATTGGATAGTGTTTTAATTATCCATGGATATCAGTTATTAACCGAACCGATATCCATTCGGTTATCCGAATCAAACCGAACACGTACTAAAATTATGTTTAAGCCGAAAATCGAACATGAGACCTCTACAAACTGGAGTGTGCAACATGGCCACTGCGCCACGTTGAAGTTTTAGCTTTGTATTACGTGTTAATTTATATAAGGTAATAAAAAGTAAACTAAAAAACCATATATATTTAGATAAAAATACAAAAATATTTGAAATAAATCAAATATGAGGAAGTTTTTAGATATATTTGTTAAAATATAATCAAATTTTATTTAAATAATATTTTAAAAATTTATATTACACTATTTCGGATATCCGGAACCGAACCAAAAATAACCGAAATCGAACCGAACCCGAACCGAAATAGTAAATTAATCGAATGGATACTAAACCTCTATATCTAAACTAACCAAAACCGAATGGATATATCTGAAACCGAACCGAATACCCGAACGGCCAGGACTAATTAAAGGCAATTTGTATCGAATGTGACACATTCAACGCTTCCACTCCGACTCGGTGCATTGCAAAGGATTGATGAGCCCATATTTTGTTTTGTGTGGGTAGTCCCACCCCCACCATCAAACCGATAAGTCTACTTTTAGTGGATAAATGAAACATAAACGGTACTAGAATAGTAAAAAAAAAAGTAAAAACATAGTACGAAAAACAAGGATAACGTTGTTGATATTATTTTTGTGAGTGGTGTACCAAAGAATTACCGATTTTTTTTTAGTTGAATATAAAATTATTCAAACAAAAAAAACTGTTTTTACAATATAAGATTGTAAAACACTCAAAATATAAGATTTGGATGTAAAACACTCAAAATAAATCAGTTCTCCATCCTCTTTGATAAGTGCTGCAGGATGCGAGTGGCAAATCATAGGGCGAGACCATCAATATCGTCGTACGAGTAATCTCCTTGATTCCAAATAGAACTGAACCGATTCTTTACAATTTTTAGAAATATGGAATTACCAATCAACCTAATATTTTTTTTTGTAAATTTGTTACGGATTAGTTAGACAAAAGTTATAACGTTTAATACCGTACGTGTTGCTATTATTTTAAAATTTGATTAATTTCACGAACTTTTACATTGCATAAACTTTGGAGAATGCATCCTACTATATTAATTGGGAAATACAAATATAAAACTAACTTTAAAATGTGTAAAAAATTACATTCATTTGCCATTAAAAAAGTTTAATTAATTAATTAATCTTTATTCATTATTAATAAATAAAAAAATCTTAAGACAGATCAAATTAAATTAAATCTACAAAATTAAATAAAATCTATTCCAATCTAAACTAATTAGTACTTGAAAAAAATATTATTAAAAATTTAACAGCTAAGATTTTAAAATTTTAATTGAATAAAATCTACAACTACAAATTTTATCAACAGTTTTTACCCGAACAGCTTAATTTTTTTTATCAAAAATCTAATGAAATAAAATCTATATCAGTTTTAACAACTTAGATGTTAAAAACTAATAAATAATATAATAACAAAATAAATTATTACAATTTTTTATATAAAAAATTCAGCAACCGCAGGTTAGTACCTAATATAGAATTAAGTAATTTAACCCACAAGACAAACCTTAAGACATAAATTTATATATATTGTCCTGGACCATTGCCCATTCGAACTCGGTCAGGCTTCGTATAACGGTATAAGAGAAACTTCTCACAACGCCTCTTCAGAGAATCCCATCATTCATATAACAAAATAAATGGGCTTACAATCTTTTCAACTATTGTAGCCCAAATTTATTTTATGAGTTCGTTTTTTACTTTCGTTTACGTCAAAATAGTTGCTGGTGACAAAGAGTAGAGAGCGATATAAACGTTCACTCACAACGATGACAAAGAAGATTTGAGTGCTTGTTGATACTTTATAGTGACGAGATTAAATTGTACAAACCAACCAATAACATGCAAGATGTTGAAGTCCCCATCCCCATGATTTGAGTATATGAGAGTCCAAAACATTTAACCCATAATGTTAGATATTTTTTACAGTTTTGAACAAAAAGATATTAAAAAAAACTTTATGAACAAAAATTCTGGAAACCTCTTTAAACAAAAAGTTTATAAAGAAAAAGATATTAACAAAAAGTTTATGAACAAATAGTAATGTTTTCATTTTTTAAAATCGAAATTCACAATTTTACAACAGTTTACTGTTTACTTATCCTCCACACAAAATCACAAACAAACAAAAATCTAAGTAGCCCTTTCTCTAAATTGTCACTTTATGGTGTAGGGCCTAACTTCCTAAGAAATTAAATGTGTATAAAATCCTGAAAATGTTTACGTTTATTGGGTAGAAGAGACAGAGAGACGGGGACGTAGTTGGTCGGAGAATGACGGGGGGACGTGAACGTACCGACCAAAAAACTTAAATGTGTGATCTCTATGAATTAGATTTTTGAACTCTTTACTTGCTCCAAACCGACCAAGCCATGCCAACTTTTTTTTTTTTTTAAAGACTAAAATTTTGTGCTTCAAAAATGATTCTAAGCAAAATGAGAAAATGATGTCCAAACAAAAAAAAACAAAGGCAAATGGGAGAAAAAAACATAATTTTCTAATCTGTGGCAATGAATATCATAATATAAGAAATATTGGTAAGTGTATATGTAATTCTGTGATTGTCCACCTTTTGAATGACTTAACCCCGTGCTTCACGGCGAATTTTGGAACTGTGATTATGGTGAGTAGTGAGTACGTATGATTATAGTGAGTCTATTAAGCATAATTTTTTTATGTTCGGTGAATACTTTTTTTTTTCTTTTTGGCAAATTAAACTAATTTATAATACATGAACTTTAAAGGTTTTTAATTACGTTTGAAATTTCATAATTATATACAAACTAAAGATTTCAAAATTAGTTTGAATTTTAGTGTGAACTTGTTTTTGTGTTACCAATTTTTTCTTTTTATTCTTAAACAGAGCCGGTACGAAACATATCACCAGTTCAATATTTGAAAACTGTTATTACATTGTCTGAAACAAAATTTAAGTAACAAGACAAAACAAAATTGACTGGGATGCACCGAAAATGAAAATCAGGCTAATCAGCCATGTGCCACACTGCTGTACTTATTTCAGAATAGCTCTCTCAGTCAATTAGTGTACGTATCCCACCTTTTTTTACCGAGCCAAATGTAAAGTTTACTATATTTTTTAATGTAAAAAGAAAATGTCCATCATCAAGAAAACCAAAATTTTAGAATCTGAGTTCAAGTTTAGGTGATAACTGATTTCAAGGTTTCTTTTAGATGTTAAGCTTTGCATGTGTTATTCTTCGTTTTTCTAAGAAATTACCGACATCAATCTCCCTCTCTCTCTTTCTATTTAAATGCCGTCAATGGGAAGACATACGGATTTGTGTGTGTCAGATTATGGAATAGATTTATATGGAAAGAACCAAAAAGAAGGTAGGAACAATTAAGTAATGGTGTGGTGTACGAATAGTCCAACGCTGCACATGGTAATTGCATATCGTATATATGAATTGCATCTGCATCTGCATGTGTATAATTTATTGCCTTTGATTCATCGTTCGTGGTTTGGTAAGCCTAGAGTTAGCTGGTTGTATTAGTTCTAGTTTATATCTTCGCAAATCTTTACGTCCACACTATCAAAATCAATCTGATTTATTATAAAGAACAGAAAAAAAAATTGATCAATGTATTAGACCACAATCCACATGCATGGAACCGTTTTAAATCCAAAAATGTGACAGTTTTTTGTGCTGTTTTGGTTTGGTTTCATTGGTCTTCTCTTCAGCTGAAGGATTGGATGTTTTTGGATACACGATGGATATATTTTGGTGTAATAAATTAGGGTAATAGTATGCGTTTGCTAGAGTTTATAAACTTTTTGTTTCTTAGCAGAAGAGCTATTAAATCATGTTGTGGCTGGCCTGGCTTGTAGGGTAGGTTCTTAGAGGTAGATGGTTCGTGCGTCCAATCGTTTCACGAACTTTATTATCCGATGAACCCCACAAGATTTTAGCGAATCTATTCCCATCCATCTATTGCTATTCACGTTTCGAAACCAAACAAATTGACAATCGAATGACGAAAATGTCCATACATATTCCCGCCGAAATGTTGGAAGAAGAAAAATAATAATACTGTGATATCGATTGGACGATATGGAGTGATCAAAACATGTCGTTGCTAACTCCGATTGGTATTTTGCTTCAGCTATAATAATAAAGCGCCAAATTGAGATCTCATGACATGTCTTTGTGGAGTTATGCTTTTAATTGAAAGATGAATCGATTCTTTTTATAAAAAAAAAAAAAATCTCTTTAATATATTAATATGGAAAATGAAAACGATTTATAAACTACATATATGATTCATAAAACTTTTAAAGCTAACACATACTGTCATTTCCAGCGAACATGATAGTGCATGTAAATTTATGTTAACATCGAGTGAGTTTCAAAGTATGTATTTATGTAAAGTTTGCGCGAGTATGTGCTAGTGTTATCTTCTCTTTTTTTTTTTTTTTGGCCAAATATCAATCACAAATATAAGTCGTAAGGATGTAATTTTATACAACTTAAATTATTTTAAAAAATTGCCAAATAATTTACACTCTCTGATTTGCCCAACTTAAATTCTATAAAATTGGCATAAACTGCGTGAATGGGTTCACCTACAATAAGTTACACATTCCACTAACTCATTTGTCTGTGTCTAGATTACGCTTTTGTCGGAACATAAATATGGGTAACTACATACTACTTTTGATTTAAAATAAAATGAAATCAATCATAAATCATTTATAAAAAAAACCCCATTTTCAATATGTTTCATAAAGTTTTGATCTAATTAGCTACGGCTCTTTAACTAAAAGCCTAAAAATAAAGAGAAAATCTTCTTTTTCCTAATCACGTTTCCTGGTTTTCCTGGTTTAGCTACGGTTCACTCATACCTTATAATTGCACAAGAACATTCCAAGGAAATTAGAACTCCAATAACAAATCCAAATACACATAGACAAAAGATTCATTTTAAAAGATCCAACGGCCAGAAACCCATTACAATACAAAATAGGAAACAAATCACGAAAAATTCATGAAATTAAGAAACAGTGAATCTGCATCTTCAGTAATCGGTGGTGGGCAATTGCTCGTGGTCGTTTCCGTTGATGAAGACGAACTCGTAGATGAGTCCGGCGAGTCCACCACCGACGAGAGGACCAGCCCAGTAAACCCAGTGGTTGGTCCATGTCCAGCTCACGACTGCTGGTCCGAAAGCGACGGCTGGGTTCATTGAGGCTCCACTGAAAGCTCCACCGGCTAGAATGTTAGCTCCAACGATGAAACCAATGGCGATTGGTGCGATTGTTCCGAGACTACCGTTCTTTGGGTCAACGGCTGTGGCGTATACGGTGTAGACTAGCCCGAAGGTCATCACGATCTCGAAGACCAAACCGTTTAAGGATCCCACTCCAGCAGATAGACCGAACGCTGGAATTGCCTGAAAAAAAAAAATTAATTAATTAGGTTTATTTACTTGCCGGAGAAGTTAGGTCAAACGGATGAGTTTTGATTAGTTGGAATATTCAATATGGGTATTAAACCAATTATAAAATCAGTTCAAAAATCAGATTGAATATAATTTTGAACCAAACCACAAGACAGAAAAAACAAAAACAGACTGTAAACTTATTTATCTTGGACAATACTACTAAAATCACAAAAATAATGGTCGGAAGACCAAAATTAACATTCATACAATTAGACTCGTTTTATAATTACAAAACTAATCACATATTTGCATTTTTGCTCGACACAAATTAGAGTAAGACCTCAGATCAGACCTATTCGTACTAGATTTGATTATAGTTTAGTGAGGTAAAATTTTAAACCAAATCAGTAGAGCAAGTAAGTGAAGTTACCTCGCCACCGGTGGCAAAGCTAAGGAGGAAACAAGCGGCGACTGAGCCAAGAAGCTGAGCAATCCAGTAAAGAATACCACGGAGGAGAGTGATGTTACCACCGACGAAGGCACCGAAGGTAACAGCGGGGTTAACATGACCACCGGAGATGTTAGCGCCGACTGAAACAGCGACGAAAAGACCGAAAGCATGAGCTAAGGCAGCGGCGACGAGGCCGGAAGGAGTGGTGGCTCCATTGTTAGTGAGCTTGTTGAAAGCAATTCCGGAGCCTGAGCCGGCGAAGACAAAGATCAAAGTCGAGATAAACTCAGCGAGCGCCGCTCTAAGTGCGTCGGGGTGAGTGACCTCTTGTTGGACTCCACCAATGGCTATGTTTCTGGTCGGCATGGTCGGAGAAAGGTCGAACGGCCGAGGTTAAAGCTTTTGGTAGAGAGTGATGGGTTTTGTGAGATGATTGGTTTGGTTTTTCTTTTGTGTTGGAGGTATATATATAGCTATAGCCAAGTATGATCTAATCCATTTCTCGTCACATAAAACTTTTTTTTTTTTTTACCGGGTGTTGAAATTAGAGGAGTGTGCGTATTCTCTTAGTCATAATTTAACACGTAATTTTGTTATTTAACGTTGTATAATATTAATAAAAGAGAGACCTAATATGATATATAATATTTTTTAAGTGGCTAAAAATAGAAGTAATATACTATTACACAGTGAAAACAAACTTTTTTATCATCGCATTTTTTTGCTATTTATTTTTGGCGTTTTAACATATTTTTAACTTGAAAAACACTAAGGAAGAGAGATAAGGTTAGTGAATGGGTTACAGCTGGATTTGTCACTGACCAATCACAAGTGCCAGCCTGTCCTTACCCTCTTCCACTTTTAGGATCTTTCTTTCCATTAATTTTTCCATCTTATTTTTCTTCCCATATTCTCTCAATAAATAAAAAAAATTCTGGTCTAAATTTTTCTGTAAATTTTTTTTTTAAATAAGAGATTCCTAAGTTTAAAGTTATGTATCCTAAAATTCCACAAAAAAAAATCAGATATTCTCTATATTTAATTTATGTTTGTGATTCCTAATGTTTGATAAAAATAAGTATTATTTTAAAATAGTTTTTTGATTTCCTTAAACTTTATTTAATTTCTTTTGTAAAAAAAACAAATATTTGTGAATTTTTGGTGTTTCTCAATCTTTTTATACATTTTTTAGTATAAGATTCAAGAAATAGATTTTAATAATATCATAATTCATCATAGTAGACTATAAAGTTGATTGTGATTATAAATTTTGTGTCATCTTGGTTCCACTTTTTGTCAATAACCCAATTTAGTTAGCAATCGTTCGACTGTTAATCATCTAAATTTTGAAATGTTGAGTTCAACTGATACCACAAAGAAGTACAAAACAATTTACTGGGAAAAAAATTTAGTTTTGTAGTACGTAAATAGTTAAAAACTGTACAAAAAAATAGATAGAAGAAAGTGAAGCAATAGTTTAAAAATTTGAGAGTTTTTTTTTTCTAAAATTTTCTTGTTTTTATTCGTTTTTATATCATTTTTGTCTTTTCGTTAATACGAAAATAATCCACCTCATATATCGTAGAAACGAGTAATTAATCACAATCGTTATCACTTTAAAATGTTTAGAAAACAAAACATTATTATTCACTATTGTCAAATCAAACTAATTATTATACAAGAACACAATAATGTGGACAGGTCCGTGAAGCTTTTTTTTCTCCATTATCGCCGGCCTGACACCATGGCCGGTGGGGATTTTGGACCTCTCAAGTTCTCATACATTAACATAAATAATCAAATCAAATATACATGCTCAAATTTAAAAATATAAAGTATATTTATATCTTGACCAAACAAAGTGTTTATATATAAACTGACATTTACGTTGATGAAAATTCAAATGGTGATATTAGAAAGCGCCGTGCATAAAATATGGTTAGTGTAGAACGAGATCAAATAGGATTAGAAATGCTGTATACAAAATGTATCAAATATTCAGATTTAAACTATTTTTTTTTAAATGTAAATGACGGTTTTTTTTTTAATTATAGATAAGAATCCTTGAAATATTATTGACATTAATTTGTGATTTTTGCAATTACAAAACAGTCATATCCAGTAAATATTTAACTGTGAAGTAAAACACTAAACACCATTCTTTTTTTTATAACTGACTGCAATTACAAAACAGTTTTCTTTTTCCTAACTGTGAAATCTTAAAATATACAGAAAATTGTTGTAAAACATGGATGGTGGATTTCTATAACCGACCCATATACGGCCCATGTACGTACTAGTGTTTACAGCCCATGGCCGAAGGCCTTTTACCTATTTCCTTTTCTAAGTCGGTTTGTACTAAGGGTTTGTCTATGCCCTATATATATATGTAACATTCGATTGATTCATTAATAAGACAAGAGAAAACCTCATTCGATTTCTCTAGTTTACAACACGTTATCATCACGACTTGTTCTAAAGTCCAACTGAGAAAATTCCCTAACCCTAAAACCCTAAAAACCGCCACACATAAAACCCATGTTCGTCCAAGCCCTCAACCGGATCAAGTTCGTAGCTCGGCGGTGGTTCTAGTTCGTGATCAATCTGTGTTCGTGGTCAAGCTTCAGTTCGTGATCAAGTTTTGTTCGAGACTAGTCCGAGGTTCGTGATCAAAATCAAGGTATATCCGAGGTCTTTAACTCCCGGATCAATTCCAGTCAACCCCAAACGGTATAAGGTAAATAATCAAACCTTATAAGAACACATGTATCGAATCTGGACTTAAATCCTATAAGAACCTAAAATCTACAAGTAAACAATCAACAAACAAAACCCTAAGCTTTGAAATCCTAAAACCCTAAAACTTTAAAATCTGATTGTTTGAGGTTTAGGATTACTTAGATTGTTTGCAATTACACTAATTATGATATGTTTAAATTTGGTAGATATTGATTGTTTGCTTGTTGCATGAAAACGTTAGAACTAGAAACCTAAAATCGAAAATATTAATCTGTTTTGTTCTAAGTATAATCCGATTGTTCTTGGCTGTTTTGTTTAAAATCAGAACCCTAAAATTAGATCTTAAAAACGGAAATCCTAGAGAATTATTATCTCCCTAAAATTTGTCATTATCCTGTTTAAAGAAAAAGGAAAATTTAATAAAAGAAAATTTTATCTAAGAAAAAGAAAAATTGCTAAAACCTGAAATTTGTGCATATTTCCTGTTCATACTAGAATTTGTCTAGGATTGTATTTTCATGCATGTTAAACCACGAAAATTTGAGTATAAATAAGCATGGCATGGTTCGGTCTCAAATACCGCATGGCCCTAAGTGATTGGCATGGTTCGGTCTCAAATACCGCATGACCTAAATTGTTGCATGGTTCGGTCTTAAATACCGCATGCTAATCGGATGCATGTTTTTCTATTTTATAGATGGCAAAGCTCAACAACCTCTCCTATGCTGCCCTTAATGTTTCTGGAGATAATTACTTGCAATGGGCATTGGACACTAAGATCAATCTAAAATCAAAGGATCTTTGTGAGTGCATTGAGGATGATAATGATTGTTCTGAAAAGAACAAGTACAAGGCAATAATGCATATTCGCCATCACCTTGCTTAGAGTCTCAAAAACCTGTACCTCACTATTGAAGATCCTTTTGACCTTTGGACAGCGTTGAAAAACAGATACGGACACCAAAAGACGGTGCTCCTACCAAAGGCTCAATTTGATTGGAAAAACTTAAGGATCCAGGATTTTAAATCCGTGGATGAGTATAACTCAGAGCTATTTAAGATAGTCTCAATCCTAAAGTTATGTGGTACCGAGGTGACTGAGGAGGACTTGCTAGAGAAGACATTCTCTACCTTTCACTCCAATAACGTACTGCTTCAACAACAATATCATGAAAAGGGGTTTAAGACGTTTGCAAGCCTCATCTATTGTTTGTTGCTTGCTGAGCAGAAAAATGAGATATTGATGATGAATAGTGCTTTGAGACCTCCGGGTACAGCTCCATTACTGGAAGCTCACAAGGTTGACATGGCAAAGAAAATCCTAAAGAGCCTAAAGAGCCGAAAGAGACTAAAGAGTCTAACTATGTCCGCAGGGACCAGTTTGGCCGTGGCTGTGGGAGAAGTGGACGTGGTGGTCCTGGTCGTGGGAGTTACGAAGGACACAATTTTGGTGGTCAAGGCCGTGGAAACCGATTCGGCTTTGGCCGAGGTCGGGGTAGAGGCCGCGATATATTTAAACCGCAACATAAGACCAAGTCCACTTGCCATAGATGTGGTATGGATAACCACTGGATAAAGACATGCAGAACTCCTAAGCACCTTGTTGATCTCTATCAAGAGAATTTGAAAACGAATCCAAAAGCTAACATGGTTCATCTCGATGGTGAAGGTGATTTCGACCATGAGAAGGATGACCTACTGGATTATGAAACTTCTGATTGCTTGAGAAAGGATAATTAAACTCAAATGTGGTCTTGATTTAATTTTATGTTTCATGCTTTGCATTTGATTGGCTTATGATTTTGGATTATTGTTTGGTTTAAATTCAATAATATTATTACCTTTAAATATGCATTTGTTATGCTTTTATGGCTAAAACATAAATTCTTGTCCATATTGAGAAATGGCTAAGGACAAGAATATAATTGTGGTGGATAGTGGATCAAGCCACACAATTTTGAATGATAAGAGATATTTTGCGTAATCTCATTTTGAAAAATGCCAATATTAGCACAATAGCGGGTATAACAAGTTTAATTGAAGGCTACGGCCAGACACACATCTTGAACTAAGCGATGCCTTATATTCACCCAGCTCAAAAGGAGCTTATTAAGTCTAAAAGACATTCATTTGAATGGTCTACATGTTGAAACTAAGGGTGAAGGAAACCAAGAGTTCCTATGCTTTATTGAAATCACCCAAGGATCTAAGAAAATCCTAGAGACTATACCCGCATTATTTACTTGTTTTTACCATGCTAAGATTAATATGATAAAGGCTAATTTGGCAATGAATAAAATGTTCAATGAATAAAATGTTCAATGAACAATGCACTTTATGGCATGACCGGCTTGGCCATCCGGGTTCTAACATGATGCGTAAGCTAATTATGAATTCTAATGGGCACACTCTAAAAGAGAGAAGAGTTATTCCTAAAAAATCTCATGTGTGTAGCATGTACACAAGGGAAACTCATTTATAAGGCCATCACCAGTCAAAGTAACTAAAGAGATTTTCCACTTAAGATTATACGTCTAGATAATGCTGGTGAATTTACATCCCAAGCGTTTAATGATTATTGTATGTCCATGGGGGGAAGTGTGGAATATCTTGTGGCACATATACATACACAGAATGGATTAGCTGAATCCTTCATTAAACAAATACAATTGATTGCTCGACCATTACTCCTGAGGTCGAAGCTTCCTGTGTTGGCTTGGGGACACGCAGTATTACATGTAACAGAAATTATACGCATCAGGCCATCTAGTGAGAATAAAGAATAAATATTCGTCATCCCAATTATTAACGGGTCATGAGCCAGACATATCCCATCTAAAGACATTCGGGTGTGCCGTTTATGTACCGATTGCATCATCACAGAGAATAAAGATGGGACCTCAAAAGAGGATGGGAAGATATGTTGGATATGATTCTCCCACCATTATTAAGTATCTTGAGCCAACTACCGGTGATTTATTTAAGGCTAGATACATGGATTGTCAGTTTGCTGAATCCGAATTTCCTATGTTGGGTGGAGAGAATAACAAGCTGGTTAAAGAGATATCATGAATCAAACATCCTTAAATTGGCAAGATCCTCGGACTCTAGCCTGTGATGCAGATGTCCAAAAGATTATACATTTGCAATAGCTAGCTATTCAATTGCCAGATTCTTTTGCTGACCCAAAGAGAGTAACAAAATTGTACATACCAGCTTGTAATGCACCAGTACGTATTGATGTTCAGAAGTAACACAATAATCAAGTTGCTACAGAGTCTAAAGCCCGTTTGAAACGTGGTAGACCATTATGTTCCAAAGATAAGAACCCTCAGAAGTCTAAGAAAGGTGCAAAGCAGACCGAGGTTAAGGAAATTATAGACATGGCCGCGGCAAATCCTAAGGCACCGAATGAGGTTTGGGACGCTGAACCTCAAGGACCTGAAGGTTTTGATAATAATGAGATCTCAATCAATTATATCATGTCTGGAATAAAATGGAACCGAAAAGATGTCGACATTGATGAAATATTTGCATACAAGGTAGCACTTGAGATAAATGAGGATCATGAACCTACGTCTATATTAAAGTTCACTCAAAGTAAATATTGGTTAAAATGGAAAGAAGCCATTGACGTGGAGTTAAACTCTTTAAAGAAGATGAATGTGTTTGGTCCGATCTTAAGGACACCATTCGATATAAAGCCAATTGGACACAAGTGGGTCTTTGTAAGAAAGAGAAATGAGAATAATGAAATCGTGAGATATAAGGCACGACTTGTAGCACAAAGATTCTCTCAAAGACCACGAATAGATTATGAGGAGACATACTCCCATGTGATGGATGCAACGACTTTTAGATATTTGCTAAGTCTGGTTATAAAAGAAAAATTGGATTTGCGGTTAATGGATGTTGTAAACACATACTTATATGGTCTACTGGAAAATGAAATTTATATGAGATTATCAGAGGGTATTGAGCTCAAAGATAAGAGTGGTTCTCGAGAACAATACTGCATAAGGCTAGACAAATCCCTTTATGGACTGAAACAAAGTGGGCGAATGTGGTACAATAGACTAAGTGAGTACCTAGCCAAAGACGGCTATAAGAATGACCCCATCAGTCCATGTATTTTTATCAAGATGTTTGCAAACAAAGGGTTTGTGATCATAACAGTATATGTGGATGATTTGAATATCCCAAACAGTTGAATATCTCAAGAAAGAGTTTGAAATGAAAGATCTAGGTAAGACTAAGTTCTGTTTGGGGTTGCAGCTTGAGTACATAAATGTTGGAATCCTTGTGCATCAAATGGCATATACTGAAAAGGTACTCAAGAGGTTTAATATGGACCAAGCTCACCCATTGACTAGCCCAATGGTTGTAAGAAGCCTTGATTTGGATAAAGATCCATTCGGTCCAAAGAAGGACGATGAAGAGATTCTCGGTCCAGAAGTGTCATACCTCAGTGTTATAGGAGCGTTAATGTTCTTGGCTAGCCACACTAGACCAGACATATGTTTTGCCATGAACCTCTTAGCTAGATTTAGCTCTTGTCCAACCCAAAGGCACTGGGACGGTATTAAGCATGTATTATGTTACCTACAAGGAACGTTAGATTTGGGTTTATATTATACTAACTATAACAAAGAAGGTTTAGTTGGTTATGCTGATGCAGGTTATCTATCAGATCCACATAATGCAAGGTCTCAAACCGGCTACGTGTTTACACACGGTGGTACAACAATTTCATGGCGTTCGATGAAACAGACCATCGCGGCCACATCATCTAATCATGCCGAAATCCTAGCTATGCATGAAGCTGTGTGGTTGAGGTCGATGACTCAACACATCCGATCAGATTGTGGAATGGCCGATGACGAGGAAGCGACTATTATATATGAAGACAATACGGCCTGCATCGCACAACTCAAGGAAGGTTATATCAAGGGAGATCAGACAAAGCATATCCTACCCAAGTTCTTCTTCACACATGAACTACAAAAGGCCGGAGAAGTTCGAGTGGTACAAGTTCCGTCTTGCGACAATTCAGCCGATCTCTTCACCAAGTCACCATCGACATCAACATTCAAGAAGCTCACACACCAGATTGGAATGTGGAGACTTAAGGACTTCTAGGGATGCTTGGAACAGGGGGAGTAATGTGTGATGTACTCTTTTTCCTTCACCATGGTTTTGTCCCAATGGGTTTTCCTGGTAAGGTTTTAACGAGGCAACACCCCCAAACGCATTACAGAGATTCTTCCTAGCATTTGCACGGTTATGTCATCCAAGGGAGAGTGTTGTAAAACATGAATAGTGGATTTCCATAACCGGTCCATAGGCCCATACACGTCCTAGTGTTTACGGCTCATGGCCGAAGACCTTTTACCTATTTCTTTTTCTAAGTCGGTTTGTACTAAGGGTTTTTCTATAACCTATATATATATGTAACATTCAATTGATTCATTAATAAGACAAGAGAAAACCTCCTTTGATTTCTCTAGTTTATAACAAAAATGTAATTTTTCATAATTCTATATGCTTTATTTAATTACAAAGGCTACATAAAATATTATTGTCCTGTTGATTGCATCATTTTTAAGAAAAATTGAATTGTTAACGTTATCTATAGCTAATTTAGATAATTATAAGAATTGGACTAATTAATTTAGACTGCATATAAAATGCCAAAAGAATACTGACCACTTCGTTATAAAACTGGGAAGAAGAATATGCTTTTAGGATATGGCTAACAAAACTTATGATCTCATTATGCATAACAAACAGATTAGTTTAAATAATATAAAACTAATGAGAGCATCTAATCATTTGATGAACTTTTAATACGTCCGTAAGCTAATAAATAAGAGAAATAAAAAGGTCACGGTCTTAGATAGGGCTTAGATAGAAAACTATATGAGTTAATTTATTTGATATACAAGACACACGAGAAATGGCGTAGAAGTGCTCTTGTCTTTTGGTTGACTAAAAATATCACTTGTTTGGAGTTAAAAAGTTTATAGTATTTCTCATCAATCATTGATACACGAAAATTTCAACGTATATAGTACATGTTGAGTCTACTACTTTATAAGATGATTTTGATGAACATAACAATAATGCAATAGACGACGACAAAAGTTGTTTTCTTCTTGTAATTTGATGGAATTTTTTTTTTTTGCTAAGTGAGTAAATATCATATAAAATGAAAAGTTTTGGTTTTATAAATGAGTACCCAGCTTTAGGTTTCTTGGCAAAAATAAAATAAAAAATAAGGAAGCAAAGTTAGAGTGAAAAGCTTGAACTGGTTGATGCAAACTTCAGATAATCCAGAGACTCAACAGCTTCTTGAATTTCCTGCGATGGTTTCTAACATGGATGGTGTTGATGATCTCTCGGTTGATGGTCTTGAAAACAACAGCTGGTGGGATGACTTGAGAATGATGGAGAACATTGTTTCTCTGCTTCCAGATAGCGTAGATGGTGGCTTGAGAGACAATTTTCCGGAGCACCGACGGAGAAGAGGTCGTGCTGAGCTTGATCCAGGAGAGAATACTTTCCCAATCTCGAAATTGAAGTGGAGTAAGTCTTAGTCTGGACTACACAAGGTTCCAAATTGATTCGCTGAAGTTACAAGTAAGCAGGAGGTGGTCTCGAGTCTCATCACTCGTTGCACATAAGCAACAAAGTGGAGAAACCTGCAGACCCCAGGAGATCATCCGAGAGCGAGTGGGGAGTCTGTTCAGATGAGATACCCACATGTGGAAAGAATTCCTCGGGGTAGCACCTTTAAACCAGATCACAGGTGACCAGTCTTTTTTAGGTTCTCTCTGTCTTAGAGCCTCCCACGTCCTTGAAGAAGAGAAGTCGTTGCAGTCGATGTTGTTGACTATCCAACCGTAGGAGTCTTCAAGGTCAGGGTGCAGCGGGAGTGTTATTGTAGTGAGATAGGTATGCAGGTCAAGGGCTTCTTGAGATCTTGGGGAAGGTAGTCGCCATGTGGCTCCTTCGACGGCATCGGCTACCGTGGCTGCTATTGGGATACACAGGTTTCTGGGACCTTCATCTCCCAAAAGCTTTATTAGGGGGCCAAACGGACTCCAGGAATCATGCCAGAAACTAGCAGATAAACCGTTACCAATAGAGCACTTAAGGAATCTCTCTACAATCGGTCTAAGTCGTAAAAGAGATCTCCAGTTCATGGTGTCATTTATGCCTTCTTTTATAGACCAAAATGCTGCTATAGGGCCGTTTACGGATCCTGGGAGGTGGTGGTGCCTGTGCCATTTAACCCAAAGGGACCGACTGTTTGAGAATAACAACCAAATGAGCTTGAGATTGAGAGTTATGTTCCAGTCGGAAAAACTTCTGAAACCAAGGCCACCTTCATCCTTTGGCAAGCAAACTTGAGACCAAGCTACTTTTGCTTTGTGAGGATTTTCGATACCTCCAGACCAAAGGAAACGAGAGCACAAAGACTCGATTTCTTTGATACAACCTTTCGGGAGCCTGAATGTAGAAATCCAGAAAACAACAATGCCAGAAATACTGAAGCTAGCAGTTGGAGCCGCCCTGCAAAAGATAGAGTCTTCACAGACTAGAGGGTGAATTTACTCTTGAGTTTCTCCACAAGAGGGGCATATTCGGCGGTTTTGATTTTGCGACTCATTAGGGGTAGCCCTAAGTACCTTATAGGCAATGAAGCTTGAGGGAAGCCGTATTGAGCAATCGTTGATTCCTCGGCTTCAGTCACTCCCGCGAGGAACAACTCAGTCTTGTCTACATTCATGTTAAGCCCAGACCAACCAGCAAAATCATCGAGCGTCTCATTTATACCGTGTAAAGAAGAGCTGCCTCCATCGAAGAAAATCATCACATCGTCCGCAAACATCAGATGAGTGATGTTAAGTTCTGATGTTTTCGGATGATGAAAGATATAGCCTGAGGAGTATCTTGATGAAAAGAGCTTTGAGAACACTTCCATTGCAAGAACAAAAAGATAGGGTGACATGGGGTCACCTTGCCTTAGGCCTCTCTTACTCTTGAAGAAACCTCCAGAGACTCCATTTATAGCGACACAGAGAAAGACGGAGTGGTGATGCATTCCTCGATCCAACTAATAAAGATTTCCGGCAGATTGATACCCTTTAGAACTGATAAAATGAAGTCCCATCTAACCGAATCGAAGGCTTTCCTCAGGTCGACCTTTAGCATGCCGCGAGGGTCTACATTTTTCCTGTTATAGCCGTGAACTATTTCTGTGGCAAGCAACACATTCTCCGAGAGGTTTCTCCCTTTGATGAAGGCAGATTGGCAGGGGGGAAATGACATCCGGGAGTAAAACCTTGAGCTTGTTTGCGATGAGCTTTGAAATGACCTTATAGAGAGTGTTTAAACAGGAAATTGGTCTGAACTCTGATGGTTTCGACCCATTCGGGATCTTTGGATCAGGACCAACGAGGTCGCATTCCATTGCTTGAGGAGTTTTCCTGAAGAAAAGAATTTTGTGACTGCTGAGATAACCTCTCCCCCGACAACACTCCAACAATTTATAAAGAATTCTGCTGGATATCCATCTGGTCCGCTAGATTTATTTTTTGGCAAAGAGCAAAAAGCCTCTTTGATCTCTTCCGAGGAGAATTGCTTTACCATTTGGTTTTGTTGATCAACTGAGCATCCGAAGTCCAGGAGGTTTGTGATGTCTTCCTGTGTGAATGAGGCAGGTGAAACGGCACTTCCTAGGAGGTCTGAAAAGTAATCCACACAGATGTCTTGGATGCCCTGAGGGGAATCGATTCTTTCACCGTTTGCGTTTTCCAAAAAGTGGATGTGGTTTATCGCTTTTCTTGAGTTTACCATCTTGTGAAAATACGCAGAGTTATAGTCTCCATCTCGCAACCAGGTTATACCTGCTCTCTGGCTTAGGTACTTCTCCTCCGCAATGACCAGGAACTGCCATATTCTCTCAGCTTCGATGAGGATTTCAGCATTAGAAGATGAGGGATTTGAAAGCAAGGTGGCTTGGTGCTGAATCACTATCTCGTGTGCTTCTTTGACTCTAAGCTCAATGCCCGAAAAAATTTCTCTACTGAAGTCCCGAATGATTTTTTTCAGAGCTCTTAGCTTTTGTGAGATACGGAACATCTCAGAACCCTGAATATTGAGAGAAAACCAATTCTGACAGATAAGCTCGATAAAACGATGGTCCTGAAGAAGGAAAGTGAAAAGCTTGAAAGGTCTCTTCTGCCTCTGACAATCAACAAAGAGAGTGATAGAAGAACAAGCATGATCCGAGAAATCTGGCTCCCCAAAAAATGCAAANCTGAGCATCCGAAGTCCAGGAGGTTTGTGATGTCTTCCTGTGTGAATGAGGCAGGTGAAACGGCACTTCCTAGGAGGTCTGAAAAGTAATCCACACAGATGTCTTGGATGCCCTGAGGAGAATCGATTCTTTCACCGTTTGCGTTTTCCAAAAAGTGGATGTGGTTTATCGCTTTTCTTGAGTTTACCATCTTGTGGAAATACGCAGAGTTACAGTCTCCATCTCGCAACCAGGTTATACCTGCTCTCTGGCTTAGGTACTTCTCCTCCGCAATGACCAGGAACTGCCATATTCTCTCAGCTTCGATGAGGATTTCAGCATTAGAAGATGAGGGATTTGAAAGTAAGGTGGCTTGGTGCTGAATCACTATCTCGTGTGCTTCTTTGACTCTAAGCTCAATGCCCGAAAAATTTTCTCTACTGAAGTCCCGAATGATTTTTTTCAGAGCTCTTAGCTTTTGTGAGATACGGAACATCTCAGAACCCTGAATATTGAGAGAAAACCAATTCTGACAGATAAGCTCGATAAAACGATGGTCCTGAAGAAGGAAAGTGAAAAGCTTGAAAGGTCTCTTCTGCCTCTGACAATCAACAAAGAGAGTGATAGAAGAACAAGCATGATCCGAGAAATCTGGCTCCCCAAAAAATGCAAAAGAAGATGGAAAATGTGTAGCCCAAAGATCATTTACTAGAGCTCTGTCTAGTTTTTTTGCAACCGGGTCTTGTTTTCTTTTGTTCCACCAGGTGTAAGAGCATCCTCTTAAAGTAAGGTCATGTAGGGAAGCATTAAGAAGACATTTTCTGAAGACTGAAGTCGCTCTATCAACCGAGAAACCATCAGATCTTGAATGCTCGCTAGGATGAAGGGTTTGGTTAAAGTCGCCAAGAACTGACCAGGGTTTACCTTGGACTGCTGGGTTCACAGAAAAGTTTGAAATTTCATCCCAAAGAGCAAGTCTTTCCACTACCTCATTTGAAGCGTAGACAAAAGAAACAACCATAGGAACAGCTGAGCTAGGAAGAGTAACCTCACATGTTACCATTTGGAGAGATTTTGACAAAATGGAGACCTTGACACTAGGGTGCCACAGGACCCAAATCCTTGCCAGAGCTGAGAAGTCGTAATTCTCCTCATATTGCCATCACGACATTAAACTATTGATAAACTTGCCACACTTGGGCCGCTGTACATGAGTCTCGATCAAACTACCAAAAAGAGGCTTATTTCTTCGAAGTCATTTCTTAAAACCGGTCCGGTGAGATAGCTTATTAAAGCCTCGGACATTCCAACAAAAAATGTCTATACACATAAAAAATAGTTGATTCTGAGGCTCTTGCCTCGTTCACGCTTGCGCTGCCTAGCCGACACCACAGTAGTGAACTCAAAGTCATCTTGCTCCAACTCACTGTTCTCATAGGGCTCGCTCCCATTGTAGTCACTAGAGGAGACATCCGAGGAATCTGCATCTGCACCAGAGACTCCTGCAGAGGTACTAGCATCACCTAAACCGCTATAATCACCAACTGTCTTAGGATCCTTGAATGTCGTGTTTGAAGAAGGCAGCACGCCTTTTTATTTTTCTAAAAGATNATGATTTTTTTCAGAGCTCTTAGCTTTTGTGAGATACGGAACATCTCAGAACCCTGAATATTGAGAGAAAACCAATTCTGACAGATAAGCTCGATAAAACGATGGTCCTGAAGAAGGAAAGTGAAAAGCTTGAAAGGTCTCTTCTGCCTCTGACAATCAACAAAGAGAGTGATAGAAGAACAAGCATGATCCGAGAAATCTGGCTCCCCAAAAAATGCAAAAGAAGATGGAAAATGTGTAGCCCAAAGATCATTTACTAGAGCTCTGTCTAGTTTTTTTGCAACCGGGTCTTGTTTTCTTTTGTTCCACCAGGTGTAAGAGCATCCTCTTAAAGTAAGGTCATGTAGGGAAGCATTAAGAAGACATTTTCTGAAGACTGAAGTCGCTCTATCAACCGAGAAACCATCAGATCTTGAATGCTCGCTAGGATGAAGGGTTTGGTTAAAGTCGCCAAGAACTGACCAGGGTTTACCTTGGACTGCTGGGTTCACAGAAAAGTTTGAAATTTCATCCCAAAGAGCAAGTCTTTCCACTACCTCATTTGAAGCGTAGACAAAAGAAACAACCATAGGAACAGCTGAGCTAGGAAGAGTAACCTCACATGTTACCATTTGGAGAGATTTTGACAAAATGGAGACCTTGACACTAGGGTGCCACAGGACCCAAATCCTTGCCAGAGCTGAGAAGTCGTAATTCTCCTCATATTGCCATCACGACATTAAACTATTGATAAACTTGCCACACTTGGGCCGCTGTACATGAGTCTCGATCAAACTACCAAAAAGAGGCTTATTTCTTCGAAGTCATTTCTTAAAACCGGTCCGGTGAGATAGCTTATTAAAGCCTCGGACATTCCAACAAAAAATGTCTATACACATAAAAAATAGTTGATTCTGAGGCTCTTGCCTCGTTCACGCTTGCGCTGCCTAGCCGACACCACAGTAGTGAACTCAAAGTCATCTTGCTCCAACTCACTGTTCTCATAGGGCTCGCTCCCATTGTAGTCACTAGAGGAGACATCCGAGGAATCTGCATCTGCACCAGAGACTCCTGCAGAGGTACTAGCATCACCTAAACCGCTATAATCACCAACTGTCTTAGGATCCTTGAATGTCGTGTTTGAAGAAGGCAGCACGCCTTTTTATTTTTCTAAAAGATAAGCCTTATCAGGAACCACTGGAGGACTGTTAGAGTTAGGAGACTTGTTCTGCTTGACCCGATAAGTTAATGTCTTTTTCTTCTTTTTTTCCCTGGGACACATTACGATCGTGTGTGCAGTTGAGCTGCAGCCTGAACAAGAGACATGGGCCATCTTGCTGTGTCCTATCTCCTTACAGTGTCCACAAACTGGTGGCATCCAAGGACTAGAAACTAGAACCCTTTTAATTTCACCTGATTGAAATTTGATATTGACGGCTTCTGGCAATGGTTTACGAGGATCAATAACAGTGAAGACCTTTGCCACTTCTAGGTTTGTCTTGTTTGCCGTCGAGGGATGGAGGCATTTTGGGTCTCCAACAAGGCTTGCAATATGCTCCAAACCATCGTCGTTGAAAAATTGCAAAGGGACATTACGCAGTTCTAACCATATTGGGACCGACGCTAGTTCTGGCTTAACTGTAATGAAACCAGGCTTCCAATTTGCAACGAACATTGTCTGACCGTCGATGCTCCAGAGTTTTTGGTTTAGAACTCTAGACCGTGTTTGAAAATTCGGTATTCTAAAGAGAAAAGCGTTACCTTCAAGTTTTGAGACTGAGATATCTCGGAACTTGTTGCTCCATATGCCATTGACAATGGTGTGAATTGTACCCTGAGATGGAGGGTCAGAGTAGAATTGACCGATTATGAAAGACTCCCAAGACTTCTCATGCTTCCCGATGCGAATGTTTTTGATCAGCGTAATTAGATGGTTTAGAAATCTTATAAGAATGTGAATATTATGCAACACTAATAACCCACAAAACATATCGATTGAATGTATATTTTTGATCACAAATACTAATTCGTATTATTTTATCATTAATCAAATCTAGTTTAGAAGAACTAAAAGCAAGGCGAAAGAATAATACTAATCACCAAACAGATAAGGTTTTATATTTCTGCGTAAGTGCGTATACGTAATACGTGGTGGACAACAACTGAGATTAGAATGACTTGGTATAGGGATCCATAATATATATAGTAGGACCATATTTTATAAATAGCATTAGTCCAAAAGAAATGGTTAGTATGTATATGTCACTTGGCAATATTTATGTCACGATAACGGCGATGACGGCCAGACTAGTCGACATAATATTATTCCTTAATTATTTTATATGCAATAGTGTTATTTCATTGCGAAAGGATAAAGAAGGTTACGCTTAATCAAAATTGTGAAAACATGGTAATGATAAATGTTAATTTATGTGACAGATGTATTATTTAAAACGTTACGTAACAGTGGAGTTTATAGTCAAAATTAAAATCACCTAAGTTGCAAACATGTGGATGGGGAGGGAACCATTCCCAAGGGGACAGTAGTAACTTGGTGTTGCAAGCATGTGTAGATGCTTTGGATGGAACCAATGCTGCTGCGGAGGGAACCATTCCCATTCCCACGTCTCTGGTTGAGGCTCAACTGCGGCTTCAACCGCCTCCTCATGAGGCTAACGTGGTTTAGGAGGGGAACCAGGCCAACATTCGAACGATTCAAATAATATGGCCCATGGTGTTCTTCTACTTGTATTTTTTTTTTTCCGCAAATCAACATATATTGATATCAGAAAATGTTTACAAAATACAGAATCGATTCAAAACAACCGTTTACGCAAATATAGTAAATTATTACAATTTCGATGAAAGAGTGGAGGATAACCATGCTCTCTTTATACTTATAGGCTAACAGATATGATCTGTTATGTCTCCCTTTCACATACTTTTTATTGGCTAACAGCATATAGCTGAGACTCCAAAATGCTTTTGGCATAACTTTAGTTGATAGGAAAAACTGAATTGTTGCTTGAAACGAATCTGAAATCTGTCTTCTGAAGGTTGATAGAGCATGCCATATTTGCCAATCAGAACACCACTGTCTGTACATAGTAACCAAGATTCCTTTGAAATCCTTTGGAAGATGTAGTCCTCTTACCCATGTATGTCTCTGATGCCACCGGAATAAATTTGAAAAGGTTTTTAACGGAATAAAGCAAAGGTAAGATGTCATCGAATCCCTATATCTCTCATTCTCATCAACGATGTTATCGAGACAAAAAGCTAATCTCTTGAATCTGGTTTATCCGAATAAAGAGAGAATACCAATCATGTAAGATGAATGGTTCATGTCTCAGATTATACCAGAGATAAAAAAAAATGTTGGATTTTTCTCGACAGAGGGAGAGTTTCCGACCGGTAAAAGAAATCACCACCATCATCATCAAGAAGAGTAATTTTCTTCATTTTGAAACCAATTTCTCTAAAACTCAAATAAATAGACGATGAAGTGGAAGTTTCGGACCAGAGGATGGAGATAATATCACCATCACCAACTTTTGTCAACTTCTTCAATAATTGGAGAAACAAGGTCTTACCCACCGAGAAGAAGCAGTCGAGTGTTAGTGATGCAATTTAATCGGTTATTCATATCGCAATCTTCTACCCCAAAATTTGTTCCGCCTGGATCCCAGATCTGGAACTGAAAGCCGTTCCTCGATTTGATTGCGTCGGAGTTAAAAATCTGACGATGGTGATGAGGATCTCTTTCAATCGTGAACCAACGAAAACCGCTTGAAACAAAATTCAGCGGAAAATCACCGCCACTGCTCCGATGATCTGGCCGGATTGTGGTCGGAAAGAAACTCTCACAAAGGGAGAGAAGGGCAAGTAAACGGATGATTAAAATCAACCAAACAGTTTTGGAAATCATTGGCGAGTATTATTGGAAATCAAAAACTATGCAAATAAGGAAAAGCAAAGAATAAAGAGCCGACCGACGCCGGAGAAGCCAGCGCCGGCCGGAAAGGGGAGGAATATGGAAGGTTTCTGAAGAGTTGCTTCTGGAGAGAGAACGGAGAAAAAACGGTTTAAACTTTTTATTCAGGTTCAATTCTAATTCTTCTACTTGTATATTTATATAAATTTGTGTAAATATATACATTTTGATATTTGATATCAATCTTGAATAGCAAACTAAACCAATATCAAATTCCTAAATACAATTGAAAATCAATATGAAGCTCTCAACGTCCAGAGCGCTTTGTATACACATCTGAATTCTTTAAATCTCAAGACTGAAATTAGAAACAGAGATTAAGAAAACAAAAAATGGTGTTAAATTGGTCACAAAAATGCGAAAAGTCGAGATCAAGCTGCAATATTTACACTCTATTTGCATGAGTGTGAATAACTTTACCTTATGTATGGAAGCCAAATCGTAAGCTTGTAGCTGTTGCTTCATCAAGGAAATGCAGAAGAACTTGCTTGGACACATCTGATCACTGATCACAAAAATTTTATAACCTCAAACATCAAACTTCCATCTAACTTTTGACCATGAATATAGCAGCATCAAATACCATATGTACCATACAGAAGACTTGAAAGCTTACCATATCTGGGGTCTAAGGCATTCAAAGCGAAAAGACTCAGAGCTCTATTGCTCTGGCTTGTTTTGGGGTAAAGACAAATCCTTTCACCTGATTTCAACTAATACAAATTAATGAATTTGAGAAGCAAAACTGACAGATTGAAACCACTTCTGCGCATTCTTTAGCAGATATCTTTAATACCATCTTCAACCAAGATCCATTAGCCTCAAATCAAGACACAAACATTGAGGCACGAGTTCAAATGCAGAAAGTCTTGTCACAGTAGATACTGATATTCGTGAAAATCAGGTTCAAGAAAGTATTAAAGTCTAGTTTCACCGACAAAGAAAACAAAGTTCATCCTATTATAAGAAAGTATTCAAATCAGGTTCAGACGCTTCCTCATTACTACCATGAGAACGCTACCATGAGAACTGGAGGTGCACACACATTCATATAGAAGCCCATGAAAAGCAATAGAAAAAGAAGAGTTGAGAATTTGTAATTACCTTCTGAAGAAACAAATGATTTAGAGAGTCCGGACTCCGGATAGACTAATGATGTCTCTCTAATCCGTCCACGTCCTAATTCAACTGCTTTCTTCCCGTTGCTCTTCCTGGTCTTCAAAAGACACCGGATTTGTCTGCAATCCTTCTGAATACATATGGTCCGACATGACTGCAGTACACAATTTCTTTGTTTGAGTCATACATGTTAACTGAAGGTGATGATCATTCATCGAGCCGTTTAGCAGCCCATGCTCCACATTTTTTCCAGCCGTATCTTTGGCAAGCATCATATATCCTTGTCAGCATTTGCATAGGTGGATCAAAAGGCATCAAGAGGAGAAATTCTTCGAGCTGATGCAAACATCCATACTTGCAGTAGAGTTCAATCATACAATCATAATGCTCAACCTGTGGTGATATATGGTATTTGGTGCTCATAGAACTGAAATATTGAAAACCGAGTTCGACATGACCTTCACGTATGCAAGCTTGTAAGATTCCCAAAAAGGTGACATGGTCAGGCTTAACTCCTTGATCTTCCAAAAGCATAAACAACTCAAAGACCTCCTTGCTTCTTCCATTACGACAACATCCACGGATAATAGAGTTCCACAGGATCAAGTCCCGTGTAGCTGCCTCTTTGAATACGTCAATAGCATAGTCGAAACATCGGCATTTGGAATACATGTCAACCATAGCACCCCGTATAACAACGTCAATATCATAGCCATTTCTGATTAGGAACCCGTGGATTGCTTTGCCTATATTTAAAGCAGGAATGTTTGCACAACCTGCTAAGAGCGTTGCGAGTGTGTATTTACTAGGTTTGGCCTCCACTTGCATTCCTTCAAAGAAAGATAAGGCTTGTTCACTCCTGCCAACTCGAGCTACACCAGTCAATAAAGCATTCCATGAAACCTCATCCCTTAGTTCACTCATTTGTCGGAACCAAATATTGGCACTCTGCAAGGCACCACATTTTCCGTACATATCAAGAAGTGCATTGGCTACAATTACATTCACATCATATCCATGTCGGTAGATAAAAGCATGAGCTTGCTTCCCCATTTGAACATCTGATAAACCTGAGCAGACATTTAGCATCCAGACAAGAGTGACATTATCAATATCTTCAATCTCCTTGCGCATCAAAGTGAGAAAATCCAGTGCCTCATCCCATTCATGAGCACGTCCATATCCACCCAACATTGCGTTCCATGAGATTATATTCCGTTCAGGCATCAGATCAAAGAGCTCTCTTGCCTCTCTAGTTAAACCACTCATTGCATATCCCGACATTGCCGAAGTCCAAGATTTCAAATCTTTAGATTTGGTTTGGTCAAATGCTCTGCGAGCACTCTCCAATCTGTCACATTTCACATACATATCAAAGATAGAAGTAGAAACAACTGTATCTTCCACAACACAAATTTTGACAGCAATGGCGTGTATTACCTTCCCCACCTCAAGGGCCAAGGATCTTGAACAAGCTAACATAACACTAGAAACCGTATGATTCAAAGGTCGAACATTCAACTCTAGCATCTTAAAGAACATCCCCACTGCCTCATCATTAAAACCCATCTCTAGATACCGCCGCACAATCACATTCCATGAAACATCACTAGGGTTCTCAATCTCATCAAACACTCTCCTCGCATCACTCATAACTCCACACTTCCCGTAAACATCAACAACCGAAGTCTCCAAATCTACATTACCCGAATACCCATACTTCACAACAGAACAATGAAGCTGCCTTAATAATCTCAGGTCCAAGACTAAACCACAAGACTTAAACACACCAGCAAAAGAAGTCTCTGTAGCTCGTACTCCATCCCTATTCATCCTACGAAACGTACGAAACACCTCATCCGAGACACCGTTAAGCGCACAAGCAGTAATCACAGCGTTCCAAGACCCACCATCTCGTTCAGGCATTTGCTCAAACAGTTCGCGTGCATCATCCACACACCCACATTTCCCATAAGCCTCAATAGCTCTATTCAATAAGAAAACCGGAGGCAACGGAGAGAAAGTTACTAAATGGGATTGGACCTTACGGGCTTGCACAACTAGTGACTTCGAGGAACAGCAACGGAGAAGACGCTCGTATAGCCAGTACGAAACTGGCTCCGGAGAGGCAAAGAGAACAGAGACAGCTTTAGATACACTGCCGCCTTCGAGGTGCTCAATGATTTGACGGGTCACTGTAAATTTGGGTCGGGTGGGGATAACACGCTTGTGGGTTTTATCTTGTTTCAAGATACGGCCAAATACAGAAGCAACTCCGGTCGCTGCCATGGTTCATGACCCTGCAAAGATTGAGACTTTAACGGATCATTGTCATAAGCTCTCTGAATCTTATACAAGTCGTTACTTTCAATTGAATAAAGTTTGAGACAAAGACTCTAAAACCCCGTAACCTAAAACCCTGAAAAGATGATTCACACGCGAAACAACCAAGATTTTAAAACAGGATTGAAACTTGAAAGGTTTGATTGATTATACAAGTGCGAAACAGAAAAAACGATGACGTTAATATATAAGGTTTTTTGGGCCTTAAACGGGCCGGGCTTGAGATCTGCAAAGTGATTCAGAGATGTTTCTATGCAACTCCGGTCACTTCACTATGCCATAGATCAAACTTCATCGGCTCATTGTAATAAGCTCTCTATCATTGTAAGTTTGTAACTAAATAATTTATTAAACAATGATTACAAAAGTGAAATACCAGCATATTTCAGTTTAAGTCCACTTCTGTGATAGAGAAAAAAGGATAACTCGTTGGCAGCCCGGTCACCACGTCGCCATATCCAATACAATCCCATGAACAAAAGATTGTGTTGTAGCCTTTGAAAACTATTGGGAATGGACAACGGCGCATACATCCAGTGCATATTGGTCGAGAGAGCGAACTGTTGAGAAGAATTCTAACATCTGTCCATTTCGAACCCTCACTTCCTAGTGAATGCTTAGAAAAAGAAATGTAATCTTTCACACTAAAACCAGGCCTCATGTACATATCTCTCCCAAGTAAACATTCAACATGAAGAGTGGTGCGACAGTCACTGCATTTATAATACCGCATTTCTTTTCTTTCGTCCCACGGCGACTCTCTTTCTTTTACTTCTTCTATTTTGCCTTCGCAAACCTCGCACCAGTCCGGTTCATCACTTGCCTTTTTTCCATCGCATATCCTAAGAAAATGACTGTCATGCTTGTATCTTACCTTGTATGGGAAGGTAACGCATCGAAAACATATAACATAATCGCACTCCATGCAATATAACTTTGAATAGCTTTTTCCTTTGCATGTTTGACACCGTACCTTTTTCTCTAGCTCTGAAGCTAGGAACAAGGGATGTTTGTGGCCTTCATATTCAAATGGTTCGATAATTGAGGCGCACCTTAAATCTAGCCTGAATCTTCCTTCTCCTACCTGATGGTCATAGAAGAAGCCACTACCGTTACGACCACAAACACTACAATTGTATATGCCTTCGTTATTACCAAGCTCCTTTGTGGCAACATTTAGTGTAAGTGGATGTGGATGTAAGGGATGTCGTTTCATGCGTGGAGCTTTTGCACAACTTTCATGGAGGATAAAGCCACATTCCATGCATGAATAAAATTGACCTTCGTAGATTGGAAGAGTACACCCTCGACAATACTTATTTTCATCATAAACTCTGCTGATCTCAAGTCGTAGATAGTGATTGTGATACGGATGAAGTATTATTCCATCAACTATCATCTCAAATGGCTCACCATCATCTATTCTATCATCTTCTTCTGATACTCCTACGAGTTCTTTCCCATCCCACACGTTTCTATGAAACGCACATTTTGAATGAACAAAATAATCACCACATTTCTTGCAAGAGTATGCTCCATAATTGTTGTCAACTTGTTGACGACAGACTCCGCAAGACAACTTCCCAGATGGTAGAGAAGAAGTAAATGAGATACGGTGTTGGTGTCGAGATATTCTTATGACATGTGGGTAACCGATACAATCTTTATGAATGACGAAGACGCATTGGATACAGATGTATGTGGGATCAAGCTTCTTAACAAGGGCACAAATATTGCAAACTAGAGAAGCTTGTGTAGGGAAAAAGGTGAGAGGGTGGAGGTGGCTTTTTGGATGGTCTAAAACAAAGGGTACGGTTTTCATAGCACAAATCGGGTCCATACTCAAATCACATGTCGCACAATGATAAAACATGTTGGACACAAGTCTTCCACAACAAACGCAAACCATATGCATTGGATGACTGTAAAGTCGTAGAGAATGAAAGGGGTGGGAAGGGTGTTTGATCTCAAGAGGAGACTCTACACATTCTTTGTGAAACTTCTCTTCACATTCAAGGCATGTATAATAGCTTACACTAAGCATTTCCATTTGGCATGCACCACACTTAAACTCGTGACGATCAGGTTTTTTATTATTGCACCAAAACAGAGGGACTACAGGGAGCTTACAGATACCATGGTGGTCGACGTCGCAGTCAAGCAAAGATTCGCCTTGTTGATCACCGCTTGTTGTGCTTGGGAAGTTAGGATAAGAATTGAATTGATGAAACTTGAAGAAATCAACACCATCATAGCTCTTCTCTACTATGAATTTATGAGATTTGATACGAGCATGTGGACAAAAAAATTGAGGTTGGAGACGGAGGTCATCACCACCAGAATCCACAGCTTGAGCTTCACCGGAGGAGGTTGGGTGGTCTGTTTGTGTTGATGTGTATACTAAATATGATTTTTCATCCATTTCCACTTTACGAAATACACCCATGGAACTCATGGCTGCTACAAAAGGGTATTGGATTTTTTTTGTGATATTATTCTTCCCAGTCTCTCCCTCTTGCAATATATTACACATACACTCAGTTGATCTTGAATATAAAACTTGGGAATACAGCTAAGCTTGGTCTTTTTATATTCTTTGTTATAGAAAAGTTTTCGATATTTGAGTTTGAGTGGCCCCAAAAGAGTTGTTTTTTTTAAATTGATTTCCAATTGCGGTACAATTTTATTACTATTGGTTTTCTTGGTAACCTCGTTTAGAGAAGATAACAAAAATAAATTTCCAGTAATCATTGATCTTGTCCCTAAAGTTTAGTTTTATATATTATTACAAAATCTTAGGTTCAAATAATTGATGTCTTAATCTTTTCTTGCATGCATTATTGCATTAGTAGGTAAAAAAAGGAGTAAACCACAATACATTTTCAATGTTCAGACTTCAATGAAAATTTCAGACAGTCCTTTGGACTTGCAGGTCTTCTAATCTCAACCGTATATGAACTGATCTGAAAGCTCAAAACATACATAAATTTGACTGTCAAAATCGATTTCTGTTTTTTCTAGGTGTTTTCTGATTGACATATCTAATAACTAGTCGCAGAAATGCCTAAACTCACATCACACTTCATCTCTATTCCTCTATACTACATCTGATAAACAACATACCGGCATGTCATTAACAATCAATTTGGACTAAGCACAAGGAAAGATGAATTTTCATACATGTCTACAAAAAACGATGATGCAGCTATAATCTATGTGGCTCATCCATCACTTCTGTTAGCTTTTTTAGCTTTCAATACATAAACAAGAGTACATTTGAAGATGACAAAATAAACGTCAGGAAGAAGAATTCGTTTACCAAAAGGAAAAGACTCTCAAGCACGTCTTTTGCTGAGACGCCATGAGTTAGGCTCGTGGTACCGGTCATACAAAGGCTCAATGCGTTCTTGGCGCTTGCGCTTGCTCATTTTCGTTGGGTCAGAGACTTTGAAAAACCTTGGAGCTAACTCAACAAGCCACTTTGGGTCAATCACAGTTACTTCCCTCATGTACTCTTTGGTCGTCATCACAAGATCATGATATATAACCCAGTCTGGTTGTCTCTGGAACAGCGCGCTGCTCGGGTGTATATACACCGGTTGATTCTCCACTAGTGTCCTGTAACCTTCCTGTGGATCTTTCCTTGCTCCATGGAAGAAGAATCCTGCCGTGATTGCTTTCCTTATCTTCGTGAAATTCTTCCCCGCACTCACCACATCTAGTTTATATCTGCAAAACAGAAAAATCAAACGTTCAGAAACTGGACTTGGATTGTCACACATTATCATTACAAGTTGAGCTCAATACTAGTTTAGTTACTTACTTGTCCATAATGCTGAGAAGTTGTTTCCTCACATCTTGAGCACGTCGTAACGATCTTGACTGAATGAAATTTTCAAAACACCATGGACCTGAGAAGTTTTTGGCCTTCCACGCCTCATATACAGCCAGTAATGTCAGGTGATCACCCTCGGGCTGGAAAAACTTTGCCCGTTTTTGGTCTGCCTGAGCTTGCTTCTCCCTCGGTCTATAAAATATGTTGCCCGTCTGGATCATAGCAATCATCGTTAAAATCTCATCGCTGCACCCGAGATCCACACTTGCTAGCAACATTTTAGAAAGCGGCGGTTCAAGAGGAAACTCTGCCATTTTTCTACCAAGCTTCGTCAACAAACCTTCTTCATCCAAAGCTCCCAGGCTGTACAACTGTTCCATTGCAGAGATCAATGCTTGTGGTTGAGGTGGATCCATGAAGTCAAACGATAGCAGGTCATTAATACCCATGGCTTTCATGGTCAGGGTTGTCATTCCAAGATTAATTCTTTGAATTTCAGGGATTGATGTAGGAGGCATCTCATTACGATATGCGCTTTCCGTGTAGAGACGGTAACATTTCCCGGGCCCAGTACGACCAGCACGTCCAGCTCTTTGCTTTGCCGATGCCTGTGAAATTGGAGTAATGACTAGCGATTCTAGCCCTTGCTTTGGATTGTACACGTTCTGCTTTGCAAACCCAGGATCAACAACATAGTATATACCATCTATTGTTAGAGAAGCTTCTGCAATATTTGTAGCTACGACCACTTTCCGTTTACCAGGAGGTGGAGGATCAAATATTCTAGATTGCATTTCACTAGGAAGGGCACTGTAAACTGGAAGTATGATGAGTTCAGGAACATTTTTACCTAGACCTTTCATTCTCTCATATAGAGATTGGCATGCAGAATCGATTTCTTCCTGTCCAGTCAAAAAGACGAGAATGTCCCCCTCAGGTTCAGTCAAGTGAATCTGAAGGACTGTGATCAGAGCCGCATCCAAGTAATCTGTTTCTGGCTGTTTAGTATACAGTATCTCAACAGGAAAGGTTCTTCCAGGAATGGTAAAGATGTTGCAGTTGAAGAAATACCCAGAGAACTTCTCTGCATCCAATGTGGCAGACGTGACAATCAGACGAAGATCAAGTCGACGTTTCATCAGCTTCTTTAGAAGACCAAAAAGCACATCAGTGTGGATTGTCCGCTCGTGAGCTTCATCAAGCATGATTACAGAGTATTGAGAGAGGTTTTCATCTATAAGAATCTCCCTAAGAAGCATACCATCAGTCATGTACTTGATCACTGTATCTGGTCCAGTACAATCCTCAAACCGAATCGCATACCCTACCTCCTCTCCTAAACGACAACCAAACTCCTCAGCTACTCTCTTGGCCACAGACATCGCAGCAACCCTACGAGGCTGAGTACACCCGATCTTTCCCCTTGTTGTGTAACCTGATTCGGCAAGATACTGAGTTACCTGTGTTGTCTTTCCAGACCCAGTCTCACCAATGACAACCAAAACTTGATTATCATGCACAGCCTGTATAAGTTCTTTTTTCAACTTGTATATCGGAAGGCTCTCCCTTTGTTCCTGAATAGAAAGCTTAGATCTCTGTCCAAAAGTAGGAGTTTTTCCAAAGGCATCCTTCTTCCACTCAGGCATGTCATAAGCTGATAACCCAACACCTCTAAGCTCTTGAGCAAGATGCCTTTCACCAGTTTCAGGCATAGGGTCTTCCCATGGACGATTCAGATCCTTGGGGATTGAGTCAAGCATTGTTCTTTGCTGCTGTTCCCTCATTTCTCTCCTCTCCTTGGTGAGGGCGGACTGAAGTGCAGCTGCGCGACTCAAGGAACCTTCTGGATTTTTGAAGATCTTAACCGGAGACATGTCAACAGAGTACCTAGTTTGCCCTTGTAAGAAAGCAGGTTCGTCTTCATTCATCTCAATCTCAAGTTCTTCTTCAGCACCTTCCTCTTGATAAAGCATCCCATCTCCGTCCTCATCATACATTGGAAACTCATCAACTCTCAAGACACCAGAGGCAATCAACTGTTTCGCTTCCCATCTCTCAGGAGAGCTCATCTTCTTCAATGGCCTACGTGAAGGTGCAACATCATTCTCCTCTACAATCCTGATTCCCGAAATCCCAGTCTTAGTTACTTGTCCATCCTTTGTCCTATACGAAGGATTACTCCTGGACGAATCATCCTCATCTGAAGGCTTCCTCAGAGGAATCAAATCTCTACCCGTATTCTGATCAACATCTCTCATAGAAAGACTTAACTTATCATTCGAATTAGATATCACTTTCACATAAACCTCCATATCCCGCTTCACAAACTCCTTAGGCTTCTCAACCCTTCTAGTAGCCATCTGAGAAACATGAACAAGACCTTCCTTTCCCCTAAATTTATCAAACTGAACAAAACAACCAGCATCCATAACCCTAGTAACCCTCCCTTTGTATACCTGATACAACTCAGGCTCATTCGCAACCGCACCGCCTCTATCTTCCTCCACATACTCATCCTTCGCACGCCTATCTCTACGCCTATCTTCTCCTTCCTCATCGCCACGACCTCTATCTCTATGCCTCCTATCACTTCTTCTATCTTCACCTTCCTCATCTCCACGGTGACTCTCTCTATCATCCCTATGTCGATCCCTTCTATCATCACGGTTCCTATCTCTACCTCTATCCCTATCCCTATCCCTACCCGAATCCCTCCGATCCCGACCCCTCTCTCTATCCCTATTCCCATCCTCGGCTCTCCGTCGCTCCTCAGCTTCTCTTTCAATCTCCTTCTCAAGCTCCTTGACTTTATCCTTAGTATCCTTAATCGCCAAACCTTTGAATTTAACATCCTCACCTTCCTCTCTCTTCTTCTCAGACTTAGGCTTCGGAGGATAAATCGCGTGGATTACAGTTAACAGCGACCGGACGAAGTAATCAGGCATCTCCGCACCTTGCTCCTTGAGCTTCTTATCGAATTCATCTACAGTCTCGG
>NC_025688.1:5356566-5412994 GCF_000633955.1 Camelina sativa
GCAACATCATTCTCCTCTACAATCCTGATTCCCGAAATCCCAGTCTTAGTTACTTGTCCATCCTTTGTTCTATACGATGGATTACTCCTAGACGAATCATCTTCATCTGAAGGCTTCCTCAGAGGAATCAAATCTCTACCCGTATTCTGATCAACATCTCTCATAGAAAGACTGCACTTCTCATTATTAATAGATATTACTTTCACATAAACCTCCATATCCCGCTTCACAAACTCCTTAGGCTTATCAACCCTTCTAGTAGCCATCTGAGAAACATGAACAAGACCTTCCTTTCCCCTAAATTTATCAAACTGAACAAAACAACCAGCATCCATAACCCTAGAAACCCTCCCTTTGTATACCTGATACAACTCAGGCTCATTCGCAACCGCACCGCCTCTATCTTCCTCCACATACTCATCCTTCGCACGCCTATCTCTACGCCTATCTTCTCCTTCCTCATCGCCACGACCTCTATCTCTATGCCTCCTATCACTTCTTCTATCTTCACCTTCCTCATCTCCACGGTGACTCTCTCTATCATCCCTATGTCGATCCCTTCTATCATCACGGTTCCTATCTCTACCTCTATCCCTATCCCTATCCCTACCCGAATCCCTCCGATCCCGACCCCTCTCTCTATCCCTATTCCCATCCTCGGCTCTCCGTCGCTCCTCAGCTTCTCTTTCAATCTCCTTCTCAAGCTCCTTGACTTTATCCTTAGTATCCTTAATCGCCAAACCTTTGAATTTAACATCCTCACCTTCCTCTCTCTTCTTCTCAGACTTAGGCTTCGGAGGATAAATCGCGTGGATTACAGTTAACAGCGACCGGACGAAGTAATCAGGCATCTCCGCACCTTGCTCCTTGAGCTTCTTATCGAATTCATCTACAGTATCGGAGTGACGACCGAGATCGATGATGAACTCTGCCAAAACTTTCTCCGCAGATCCTAGATGCGTTTCTAACTCGTTGCAGACATTGGATACGAGAGAGAGGTGATTCAATTTGTTAAGCTCTTCTTTCTCCATTGCCGAAATCGAAAGCAGTCACAATGAGAATCGAAGAAGACGAACTGGTTTCTGGGATAAAATCGATTAGGGTTTATTTGTTTATAGACGCAGAGAGAGAGTTAAAAAGGGGAATAGTTTATTTGACAAAAAAAAAGAAAAAAAAAAAGAAAAAGAAAAAAAAAAAGAAAAGGGAAATAGCCTTGAAACGCTGCGTTTCGAAATTCTGTAGCCGACCAAAGAAAAAAAAGAAACAGAAATTATAACATTTTCGTATTGTTTTATTTTTGGGCCGATGCAAAACAAATTTTAAAGTTAATGGGCTTTACTGTTACACCTTTCAAGCAGATTATAATAAGCGCTATTAGGCATTGGCGAAAATAATAGTAATCTGATTATATGATTGATGAAAATAATACTTTAGATTATTTTTACCAGTGTCTGATTGTTTAGTAGAAAATTTCCACCAACGTCAAATTTTTTGTTATTTTGTTTGTATAATAGAGATTTGAAACAAGAAAATCTGAAAAGAAAATTATAGAAAAATCGAAATGATTTTATGAATTTATTTGTCACTAAATACACAAAAATATTATTTAATAATAAATTTAATTCGATTGATGTTTGATTATGTACACAATTCGTACCATCACTCAATCACCGTGATCAATCGATCTAGCACGAGCCAACCACATGTCTGAAGTAAAACAAACTCTACCATTATGCATTGCAAATACTTCTCTTAACTTTTTCTTTTTTATCTCATATTTCACATATACATCATCAGCAGTTTTCCTACAAATGGGTTGGCATTCTGGATTTAAATATTTATCTCTAGTCCTAACTTTCTCATATTCGACATACCTAAATGGTTGATCATGATAGATTATAATTTCAGTAATCATCTCACGGTCTACTTTATGATCATATGGAGGTTTATCTATTTTCTTAGGCATCTTTGGACACTTTTGTAAATGGAGACCCAGGTAGTGTGTTCCATAGTTTCCATTTTGTTTACTACTTATCACTAATTTTGTACTACAATGAATGCACCTAGCCCTTTCTTTACCATCTTTTTCTATCCCTACTGAAACAAAATCATCCCAAACATGTGAAGTTTTGCGTCTCTTACGTGGAACTTGAGTCCGCTGACTTTGAGCTTGAGTCCGCTGACTTTGAGCTTGACTTTGAGTTTGAGTGAACCGTTGAATTTGAGTTTCACTTTCCTCTGTTGCTTGCAGACTTTGCACTGCATCTTCCTCATTCATTTCTATCATCTCATTGTTGGCATTGAGATATGCGATTGTTTCTAGAGACTCCAAATCCATCCTTCAATCAAAAGTAAAAAAGCTTCAATCAATATACAAATTCAATCAAAATATAGACAACAAAGTTCTAACGAAGTTCATAAATCTCTTCAATTCAATATACTCATGACATAATTCAATCTACAAAGTTCATAAATCTCTTCAATTCAATCAACTCATGATCAAAAGCTTTTCGAAATAAGTTCATAAATCTCTTCAATTCAATCTACTCATGACATACTTCAATCTACAAAGTTCATAAATCTCTTCAATTCAATCTACTCATGATCAAAAGCTTTTCGATATAAGATACTCTTCAAATCTCTTCAACGATATAAGATACTAACCTTGTAGCCTTGTAGGAACCCTAAATTGACAGAAGAAGATGACCCAAATCGAAAATTGAAGAGAGGACGACGACCCATATCCAAAAAAGCAGCAAACTAAGCAATCTTCACGTCGGAATCGAGATTGTTGCCGGAACTAAGCTCAGTCTCTCTCATTTTCTCGACTTGGACTCGTGGGGATTGGAGAAGAAAAGCAAGACATTGTTGTTTAACCTAAGTCAAAACGGCACCGTTTTGTTTTATGCAACCAAAAAAAAATGATAATAGGTACCTGTTTAGAATATAAAAGCCCATTTAATATGTGGGTTTAGTTAGATAAACCTATTTTATTCCATTAGATTATTTTTGATATATGGGTTTATATGGGTAAAATATTTTACACATACCAATATATTAAATGGGGGTTTTATACCCAAATTAACATCCCTAAGTATAACCATCATAAATACAACCATCATGTCAAATATGTTTACTCTTATGGTTGTAATCATCTCGCTTCTTAAATTAAAAATTAATACAATATTTCTCAAGACGATTCATTAATTATTATTTCTTGGATGGGGTATGTACTTGTAGATTGGTTCTTTGGTAAAAATGAGAATGAGTACAACAAATTATATTTGAAAAATGTTTTAGTTGTGTAGTTATGTCTCCAGACTAACGAGAAGAAACTCATCTTATAAAAATTTCGAACTGAAATTTACTAAAACCTATTCTAAAACGGAAAATATCACTTATTCAAAAGTTTCTAACCTCAAATTAGATAAAAACTTAAACTTATTTTATTTGTTAATTAATTATATTTGTTTTATGTATAGTTTTTTTTATTAATATTTTTAGCTTAAAACTAACAAAACATTGTTGGACTAACAATTTATATTAAATTTGTACTTGTGGGAAATTATTTTATTAACATTAATTAATGTTAAATATTTTTTTCATTTAAAGAATCTAGGAAATTAAAATACTAGATTACTGTAGAAAACTTAAATCTGTTTTTTAAATTTTTAATTATATTTATTTTATTTATAGTTTTAATTAAATATTTAAAAAAACTAACAAAGTGTTGTAAAACACTGGATTGTGGACTCCATAACCAAGCCCATACTCGGTCCATAGGTGTTCAAGACTTTAGGTCCATTGGACCAAGACCTATCGGCCATGTTCTCCTTATGTCGGTTTAACCTAAGACTTATGTACTCTACTATATATACTTGTGTAAACCTCGATATTGATTAATAAGACAAGAGATTTCGTCCCCTAAACTCTCTAGTTTACAACACGTTATCAGCACGATAGCCTCTAAACCCTAAAACTCTAAGGCAGCCGCCGATTATCTTCTTTCCCCTAAAAACCCTAAACCGTTTTTCTGTTCTTACTTCCATCCGAGACTAAACACCTTTCTGTTCGAAGATCTTCTTGTTCACGAGCATACCTTAAGCTTGTGATCAAGTTCTATCGATAACTTTATCGAGGTTCATGGTTCGCGGTTCGGGGGTGAGTTCGAGTGCAAGCGGTACAAGGAGCTGTTCGCGGGAAAGCTGTTCGTGGTTCTGTTCGAGGTTCGTGATCGAGAAAGAGGTACAACCGAGGTCTGTTAGCTCCCGGTTCATATCCAGTCAGATCCAAATCGGTGAAAGGTAAAATAAAGTTGAACCCTCTTAGAACCATATAACCGAATCTGAACCCTACCAGCTATTGAACCCTAAAACATCCAAGTATACAAACAAACAAATCTTAAGAGTTCTATTCCTGTAAAACTTTAAAATCGGTTGCATAGGACTGTTAGATTGTTTGTGAATTGCACCAAAAAATATCAAGCTTAAAATCCGATTGATTGATCAATTGTCTTTGCTTGCTTGATTATTTGTTGCATAAGAATCTAGAACTTAAAACTGTTAAAATCGAGTATTGTTAATCTAATTGTTCTAGGATTTAAAACTTGGATCATTCATGCATCATAACTAAAATCGGACCTTGTATAGGATGTTATAGAATCGGCTGCATGAATTCACTTTTAGGATTTCTTAAAACTCGAAAATTAATCTTGTGTTCTAGGATTGAAAATTCCGATTGAATTAAAACTTTTGTTAAGTTTCTATAAAATTAAAACATGAAATCGGAAATTAAAATATTGGTTAGGATAAGTTCCTAATTAATTATAGTAATTATCTAAAACTCTTGAAACAAAATTTACTAAATCCTAGAAAGAATAGGAAATCATAAAAAAAGGAAATCCTATCTAGAAATAAGGAAATTGTTGCATGCATTATCTATTTGCTTTTGTTGTCTTGCATGCATGAATTTAAACCACAAAAATCTATAAGAGGCAAGGCATGTTTCGGTCTCAATTACCGCATGGCCTAAGGCATGGTTTGGTCTCAAATACCTCATGACCTGAATCAATATTTGTTGCATGGTTCAATCTCAAATATCGCATGCTAACTATCGGTTGTCTATCCTTTTATGCAGATGGCAAACCTTAAGAGCCTAGACTATCCTATCTTGCAAGCTTCTGGAAAGAACTACTTGCAATGGGCAATTGACACCGAGATCCATCTGAAATCAAATGGCTTGCATGAGTGCATCGATGAGGAATTTGATAGCACTGACAAGAAAAAGAATAAGTGTCTCCAGCATATGCATCATCACATTGCTGAGTGTCTCAAAAGTCAGTACCTCTTCATAAAAGATCCTCTCGCCCTTTGGACACAGCTTAAACGCCGATACGGGCACCAAAAGACGGTGAACCTAAGGATCCAGGATTACAAATCCGTGGAGGACTATAACTCTGAGCTTTTTAGGATTGTCTCACTCCTTAGGTTGTGTGGAAAAAGAGGTGACTGAGAAGGAGCTGATAGAAAAGACATTGTCTAGCTTCAGCCCTAATAACAGAATTCTTCAGCAACAATATCGGCATCAAGGTTTTGCTGACTATGGGGAACTCATTGAATGTTTATTGCTAGCTGAGCAGAACAATGAGTTGTTGCTGATGAACAGCGCTATGAGACCTCCTGGTACAGCCCCATTACCAGAAGCACACAAGGTTGATTTGGGAAAGAAAAATGCATTAGAGCCTAAAGAGCTTAAAGAGCCTAATGAGACCAACTACGTCCACAGAGAAAGACACTACGGTCGTGGTCGTGGTGGCAGAGGACGAGGTGGTCGTGGAGGCCAGGCTGGCCGAGGAGGCCGCGGACGTGGCGGTAGGGGTCGTGGGTCCTTTAAACCACACACCAAGGCCAAATCGGTTTGCCACAGATGTGGTATGTCAAATCACTGGGCCAAGAACTGCAGAACTCCCAAACATCTCATTGATGCATATCAAGAAGTTCTAAAGAAGAATCCAGAAGCCAACTACGTGCATATCGATGACGAAGGAGACTTCGATCATGAGAAGGATGACTTACTTGACTATGAGACTTCCGATTGCCTCAAGAATGATGATTGAATTTCAAATTTTATTTTGGTTTAATTTCTATGCTTTTATGATTTAATTTCCTTCTATGTAATGACTTTGACTTAAATTCAATGGATTTTATTTTATTTTATATGATTGTCTTGTTAAAACACAAAATTATTGTCCTATTTATAGAAATGGCCGAGGACATGAGTGAACTAGTGGTGGACAGTGGTTCCAGCCACACTATACTAAAAGACAAAAGATATTTCATAAATCTTATAATGAAAAGTGCCAATGTTAGTACAATTGCGGGTATAGCAAATTTGATAGAAGGCTACGGCCAGGCTCACATATTGTTGCCTAATGGCACACACATTGAACTAAGTGATGCCTTATACTCACCCAGCTCTATGAGAAGCTTATTGAGCTTTAGAGATATAAGATCAAATGGTTATCATGTTGAAACCAAGGGTGAAGGAACTAAAGAATTCCTATACATTACAGAAATTGTAAAAGGACAAAAGAAGGTCCTAGAGTCTATACCTGCACTAGCCACTGGTTTATACCATGCTAAGATTAACATGATAGAAGCTAACTTGGCAAAGCACAAAATGTTCAAAGAACAATTCACTCTATGGCATGACCGGCTTGGCCATCCGGGTTCGAACATGATCCGTAAACTGATTAAGAGTTCTAATGGGCACAATCTTAAAGAGAGAAAAGTTATCCCTACAAATCTCACTTGTGTAACATGTGCATAAGGGAAACTTATCATAAGACCATCACAAGTAAAAGTCACAAAAGAGACTTTAAACTTTCTGGAAAGGATACAAGATGATATATGTGGACCAATACACCCACCATGTGGGACATTTAGATATTTCATGGTGATGATAGATGCATCAACCAGATGGTCACACGTTTGCTTGTTATCCACAAGAAACTTAGCATTTGCTAAGCTGTTAGCTCAAATCATAAGATTAAGAGCACATTTTCCGGACCTTCCACTTAAGACTATATGTCTAGACAATGCTGGTGAATTTACATCCCAAGCGTTTAATGATTACTGTATGTCCATGGGGGTGAGTGTGGAACATCCTGTGGCACATGTCCATACACAAAACGGATTAGCTGAATCCTTCATTAAACGAATACAATTGNATATTCACCATCCCAACTATTCTCGGGTCAAGAGCCAGACTTATCCCATCTCAAAACATTTGGTTGTGCCGTTTATACACCTATTGCTCCACCACAGAGAACTAAGATGGGACCTCAAAGGAGGATGGGAATATATGTTGGATATGAGTCTCCCACTATTATAAAGTATCTTGAGCCATTAACAGGAGATTTATTTAAGGCCAGATACGCGGACAGTCAATTCGTTGAGTCTGAATTCCCTACGTTAGGTGGTGAGACTAGCAAGCTGGTCAAGGAATTAACATGGAATCAAACATCCTTAAATTGGCAAGATCCTCGAACTCTAGCATGTGATGCAGAGGTTCAAAAGATTATACATTTGCAAAAGCTAGCTAATCAATTGCCAGATTCCTTTGCTGACCCAAATAGAGTAACAAAATCGTACATACCAGCTTGCAATGCACCAGTACGTATTGATGTTCAGAAGGAACACAATAATCAAGTTGCTACAGAGTCTAAAGCCCGTTTGAAACGAGGTAGACCATTAGGTTCCAAAGATAAGAACCCTCGGAAGTCTAAAGGTGCAAAACAGACCGAGGTTCAGGGAATTATAGAAAATGCAGACATTGCCGCGGCAAATCCTAAGGAGCCCAATGGAGTTCAGGACGCTGAACTTCAAGGTCCTATAGGTGTTGATAATAATGAGATATCAATCAATTATATAATGTCTGGAATTAAATGGAACCGTAAAGATGTCGACATCGATGATATATTTGCATACAAGGTAGCACTTGAGATAAATGAGGATCTAGAACCCACATCCATATTAGAGTGCACTCAAAGCAAAGATTGGCTTAAATGGAAAGAAGCTATTGATGTGGAGTTAAACTCTTTAAAGAAGAGAAGTGTGTTTGGTCCGACCTTAAGGACAACACCTGAAATTAAACCAGTTGGACATAAGTGGGTCTTTGTAAGAAAGAGAAATGAGAAGAATGAGATCGTGAGATACAAAGCACGGCTTGTAGCACAAGGATTCTCTCAAAGACCTGGCATAGATTATGAGGAGACATACTCCCCTGTGATGGATGCAACGACTTTTAGATATCTAATAAGTCTGGCTATAAGAGAAAAACTGGATTTGCGGTTAATGGATGTTGTAACTGCATACTTATATGGTCCAATGGATAATAAGATTTATATGAGATTACCATAGGGTATAGAACTCAAAGATAAGAGTGGTTCTCGAGACCAGTACTGCATAAGGCTAGACAAATCGCTTTATGGATTGAAACAGAGTGGTCGAATGTGGTATAACCGATTGAGTGAATATTTAGCTAAGGAAGGCTATAAGAATGACCCAATCAGTCCATGTATATTCATAAAGAAGTTTGCAAACAAAGGATTTGTGATAATAGCAGTCTATGTGGATGATTTAAACATCCTTGGGACCTCTGGGGAAATCGCCCAAACTATAGAATATCTCAAGAAAGAATTTGAGATGAAAGACCTAGGCAAGACAAAATTCTGTTTGGGATTGCAGCTTGAGTACAGAAATAATGGGATTCTTGTGCATCAAAAGGCATATACAGAAAAGGTACTCAAGAGGTTTAAAATGGAGCAAACTCACTCATTGACTAGCCCAATGGTTGTTAGAAGCTTAGACTTGGATAAAGATCCATTCGCTCCTAAGAAGGACAATGAAGAATTGGTCCTGAAGTGCCTTACCTCAGTGCTATAGGAGCGTTAATGTTCTTGGCTAGCCACACTAGACCGGACATATGTTTTGCCGTGAACCTCCTAGCAAGATCTAGTTCTTGTCTGACCATAAGGCACTGGAATGATATTAAACACGTTCTGCGTTACCTACAAGGAACGACAGACTTTGGTCTATTTTATACTAACTATAACAAAGATGGTTTAGTTGGTTTTGCTGATGCAGGTTATCTATCTGATCCACACAATGGTAAGTCACAAACAGGTTATGTGTTTACGCACGGTGGTACTGCGATCTCTTGGCGTTCCATGAAACAAACTCTTGTGGCCACATCGTCAAATCACGCGGAGATCCTAGCCATACATGAAACCAGTCGTGAGTGTGTTTGGTTGCGGTCCATGACTCAGCATATTCGGACAGATAGTGGATTAGAAGACAACAAGGAAGCAACCATACTCTATGAAGACAATACAACCTGCATCGCACAGCTCAAGGAAGGTTACATCAAGGGAGATCGGACAAAGCACATACTGCCGAAGTTCTTCTTCACACATGAACTACAAAAGGCCGGAGAAGTTCAAGTGGTGCAAGTTCAGGCATGCGACAACTCAGCCGATCTCTTCACCAAGGCATTACCGACAACAACATTCAAGAAGCTCACGCACCAGATTGGAATGCGTAGGCTTAAGGACTTAGAGTGATGCTTGAAACAGGGGGAGCAATGTGTGTTGTACTCTTTTTCCTTCACCAAGGTTTTGTCCCAATGGGTTTTCCTGGTAAGGTTTTAATGAGGCAGCATCCCCAAGCACATTGCATTGTACCTTTCCTCGCACTTGCATGGTTATGTCATCCAAGGGGGAGTGTTTTAAAACACTGGATTGTGGACTCCATAACCAAGCCCATACTCGGTTCATAGGTGTTCAAGACTTTAGGTCCATTGGACCAAGGCCCATCGGCCATGTTCTCCTTATGTCGGTTTAATCTAAGACTTATGTACTCTACTATATATACTTGTGTAAACCTCGATATTGATTAATTAGACAAGAGATTTTGTCCCCTAAATTCTCTAGTTTACAACACAAAGACAATTGTTTGACAATGTCGTATGAGTCGTATGAGTCTACTCGCAAGCACACTATGATTTTGATGCCTATGCCGACCATTGAGGAGGCTTTTAATATGGTCACCTGTGATGAGAGACAAAAGACTATCAAACCATATGGTATCAGAGCATTAATTTTTTTTTCTCATTCAAAAGTTTGTTACCATCTCTTTCTCGAGATGTTGTTTGGTAAAATGAGGATGGGTACACATATAAATCACTCTTTTAAGTCCTTCTAAAATCTCTCTACCTCTTATTACGAGATGTTGTTTGGTAAAATGAGGATGAGTACAACAAATAATATTTGAGAATGTTTTAGATATGTAGTTATGTCTACAGACTAACGAGAATATGATTGCTGTAAATAGTTGCAACTTTCAACTAAGTTGAAACTCATCTTATAAAAGTTTCTAACCAAAATTTACTAAGACTCATTCTAAAACGGAAATAGCACTCAATCGAAAATTGATTAGATGAAAACTTAAACTTATTTTATTTGTTTTATGTATAGTTTTTAGTTAATACTTTTTAGCTTAAAAATAAAATGTAACAAAACATTGTTGAACTAACAATTTATATTAAATTTGTACTTGTGGAAAATTATTTTATTGACATTAATTAATGTTAAATCCCTATATATTAAAAAATAAATATTGTGGAGAAAAAACTGACGTGTCATCACCAAAGAGCTCCATACCCAATTTATTATTCATCCTTTGTATTTCATAAAATTATATAAAACTGTCATTGCTATATATATTCTCAACTACCACTGATTACGCTAAACAGATTAAGTTGAATTAAAAATTAAGAAAAGCAATGCAAAATATTAAATGAAAGTGTTGTCAATTCAGATGATCAAAAAGCTAGGCCTAGAGAATTTCTCAGGAAATTATGAAATATTAAATCAATTAATAAATTAGTTAGGATTCAAGCAATTAAAAATCAGATCTAGGACTCTAAACACAATTGTAAAATAAATCAGTTCTCATTGCAAATATTATCTAAATTTAAAACCAGAAAATCCAAATATCTTTGTAAAATTATAAGTTAAAAATCAGCTTTTAAAAACAGGTTTAGATAAGTTCACAAAATTACTAAATCAAATCTCTTTGCAAGAAGGTAATTTTGCTCATCAAAGGTTTTAATCAGGAAAACCAATTATATTCCTATATCAATTTATTTTCCTAAGTTATTAATTCTAGGTGATCAATCAAGAATTAATATGAAGAACAACCTATGATGAAGATCTAGAAAGATAATGAATCTTAAATAAACAGATCTAATAAACCATAAAATCCCTGCGAAAAACTTTGAATCTAACAAGCAAACTACTCACACATATTCCATGAAAAATAAATCATCACTACAAGAATATTGAGTTTTAATAGCACTATAATAAAACCAGTTTATTTTAGATAGCGTTTGTATATTTGTAAATGTTATGATATATTGTTATTTTTGTTTCACGTGCTTTTTAGTTTGGATGGATTATTTTTAATAGCAATACCTAATTACAAATGTTATGATAGTGGTAGACGGTAAGCAAAAATTTTAGTACCGCCACACTTAGAAAAATTTAGGCTCCAAAACGTTTTTTCCCGAAAGAAATCCTAATCGACAAAAATTTTGAGACAATAAAATCCCCAAATACTCAGTTGCCTAAAATAAATCATTTTTCTTCCTCTCCCACACAAATCTCGATTTTGTTAGGGGGAGGTATTGGTTTAGGATTTAGAAAGAATTTTAATAACTTTAAAAGTTAGGTAAAATATGTTGTTATTCAATCAAGACTTTTAAAAATTCTTTAAAAATTTGGTGTTATTGGTTGTGGATTTGTAAAAAGTTATCTAAAATCTTGATAAATATAGTGTTATTGGATTAAGAATTTTATAAAGTCATTAAAAGTTTTATGTTATTCAAGTAAAACAAAAGAATCTTGGATTGTTAATAAATTCAAATTTTATGTTATTGGTTTAAGATTTTATATAATTTCCTTCATAACAAAAGTCATAAACTTATCAAGATTAGAAAAAACAAATCATCAAGATTTTAAAAAACTTCCTAAACAATCTTTTAGAATCCTTCATTTTTTATTTTTTATTTTCTATGATTCTAACAGTTAGCAAGAACATAAAGTCATTAAAAAAATTTCTAAATCCTAAACCAATACCTCCCCAGAATCTCACTCTCTCCCACACAAATCTCAATCACAATACCTAATCCCAGATCTAAAATTTTATGTTTATTCAAACCAAAACACTGTAATCCATCTTCCCCTTTTGTTCGATTGTTGTAGATTCTTCCTGCAAATCGGTTGCTCTCTCTTTCTCCAAGCTTGGAATGTTAAATGTTTTCCAGTCTCTTTGTTGAATCTTTTTTCTGCAACCTTTGATATTTTGTTTATGTTTAGCTTCGATGGGTCTTTTTGTTGATGATTCTATGTTCATTTGATTTCCTCTTTTAATAATAATTCACCTGTCTTTTTGTGCATTCCTCCGATTCGCAGAAAGATGATGAATATTATGGTTAAGGAAGCTTCCTCATACGACCTTAAGGATCTTGTTGCTAAGTTCATTCCCGCTCGAAGCTATTGGCAGGGAGAATGGCAAGGCTAGCTCAGAGCATCTACTCTCTTCATAAGGTTTTCATCCGTAAAGTCAAGATCCTCAAAGCACCCAAATTTGACCTTGGTAAGCTTTTGATTGGCTAATATGTAAATGTGAGAATCACAGTTTATTTTAATATTAACCGTTGATAAGATTAGATCCAACGGACACAAGTTTTAATGTTTATTTTTATTTTATTTTCTCTTGTCTTACTCGCCTCCGCCGTCTTCTCTTCTCCATCTTCCTCTGATTCTCCCTCACGCAGTGTGTAGCTTCATCTTCCTCCTCTTCTTTTCCCTTTTATTTTTCTCTTCAGTTCATCTCTTTCCTTCTCTTTCTCCCCGTCGCCACGGAATCGAGAATTTCATGTCGTTGCCAATTGCTGCTTCTAGATCTGGTAAAGAAAGATTTGTCTTCTCTGCAATTTAGTTTTAACAACTTGAATCTCTTTCTTCCATGTAAATCTAGCTTAGATTTTAGTGAACCTCTATGTATGTGTTAAGCAAATATGTCGTGTTCGTTGCAGATCCACTAAAAACCATTTGCAGAAGATTTGATTTGTGTTATTTCGAGTAAGATTCAATCAGTTGACTAATATTCTTTTTTTAAGCAGAATATATGAATCGATTTTTTTATTTAAGTGGGACTGTAAATTTATGTGGTTCAATGTGTTTGATTGTATTTGGCTAAGACTCTAATTTCTCTTGGTTTATGCAGGGAAAACTAGATTTTACAAGAGACATCTTACTTGGGAAGATTGGGAGATTCAGAAGAACTATGAAGTATGAACATCAAAGAGTGTGCAAAGGAGTCGAGATATGACAACATAAACTCAAAACAATCTTCAGAATCAGGCTCAAAAATTGGTGTACTTGTAAATTTTTATAACTAATAATATTCATTATTTTCTTCTTGTAAATTTAAATTGGGGTTTTTTGAATTTATAACTATGTACTGGGATAAAATAAAAAAATATAGTAATATTAGAAAATAAGATTTTACAAATCTGTTAATAATATCAGTAATAACAAAACAAATATGCTATTATAGAATTTAAGTACAGACGAAAAAATGCTATTGTATACGAAAATTCTATAGCGGAATAAAAAAAAACGCTATCTAAAGTGTCTGATCTACAATGACGGACGCAGATATAGCGTTTGTCAAAACGCTATGGTATCGATAGATAGCATTATTGACACGCTATTAAAAGTCAATATTCTTGTAGTGCATAATTCTGAATAATAAGCAATTGAAATTAAAAGAGTAAAGACGGAGTTTATGAATTCTTCTCTCAAAGCAGTTCAGATCTCTCTCTCCCAAAAGTTCTCAAAATCTCACAGGGTTACAGAAAGTAAAACTTGCTAGAAAATAACTTAAGGGTTTCTAAAACCTAAAAATAGTAAAATACTATTTATATGTCCAAAAACACGTCAGAAACTTGCAATTATGGAAAACTTTGGGCAACTTTGTAAAACTTCCAAAACTTGGCTTCTCTCGCAGACAAAACAGGGTGTCGATCGACACCATCACTCTGAATCGAATCCAACTTCTCTTCCTTGATGAATTGCTCCAAAATGATCCAAATCGCTTCACTTTGCTCCATCCATGCTAAAATCCTAGAAAACCTGTAAAGACTCAAAAACATCCTAGAAAACAAATCAAAAGATTCCTTATATCATGGTTAAAAACCACAAAAACCATGATATATCAACTCCCTCAGACTTAGTCTGTGCTTGCCCTCAAGCAAAACATAAGTTTAGACCTGTGAAAGAAGTTTGAAAAGTGGGAACTCACTCAACTGCATGATGATTCTTATTCGCACTCTTCATTTACCTGACTCAAGAACTTACTTCTTATACTTAACCATGCTAATCATCAACATTCTTTACTCAAACCCCACAATCCTTTGGAATCTCTGAAATCTCCATTGTCATCTCATTAGTCAATATTAAAGCACAAATAAGGTGAATTCTTACTAAGGGAATATCGATCAATGACATATGGACTCTCTTCAGACCAAGACATTCTTTATACATCTCCTCCCTTTTCTCACTTCCAAGGGGGTTTCTGTAGATCCGGAGAAGATTCAGGCTATCAGAGATTGAGCTAGACCGCAAAATGCCACAGAGATCAGGAGTTTCCTTGGTTTGGCAGGTTATTACAGGATGTTTGTGCAGGGGTTTGCGAGCAGAGCACGTCCTATGACTAAGTTGACAGGGAATGATGTTTCTTTTGTTTGGTCACAAGAGTGTGAGGAAGGCTTTGCAAGCCTCAAGGAAATGTTGACTACTACGCTAGTATTGGCTTTGCCTGAGCAAGGAGAACCCTATAAGGTTTATACAAATGCATCCAGAATTGGTTTGGGGTGTGTGTTGATGCAACATGGGAAGGTAATTGCCTATGCTTTGCGGCAGTTGCAGAAGCATGAGGACAACTATCCTACTCATGACTTGGAGATGGCTGCTGTAGTTTTTGCCTTGAAGATTTGGAGATCTTATCTTTTTGGTGCAAAGGTACAGGTGTTTACAGATCATAAGAGCCTGAAGTACATATTCACTCAGCCCGAGCTGAACTTGAGGCAGAGGCGGTGGATGGAGCTTGTGGCTGATTATGATTTGGAGATAGCTTATCACCCTGGTAAGGCTAACTTGGTTGCAGATGCTTTGAGTCGGAAGCGGGCGGCTTTGGCTCAGGAGCAGGATATGGAGTCTCTGGTAGGAGAGATAAGAGCGTTGAGTTTGTGTGCTGTTTCACAGGAGCCGTTGGGTTTGGTGGCAGTTGATAGAGTAGATCTGTTGAGCAGAGTGCGGTTGGCTCAGGAGAAGGATTTGGTGATGGTGAATGCCTCAAAGGATGTTGATTCAGAATATCAGGTTTCGGCGAATGGTACTATTTTGGTGCATGGGCGGATTTGTGTGCCTAAGGATGAGGAGTTGAGGCAGAAGATCCTGAAAGAGGCTCATACGAGCATGTTCTCTATTCATCTAGGAGCGTCTAAGATGTACCGTGATCTCAAAAGGTACTATCACTGGGTCGGGATGAAGAAAGATGTGGCTAGTTGGGTCGCGAGGTGCGTTGTGTGTCAGCTAGTGAAGGCTGAGCATCAGGTCCCAGGAGGGTTACTGAAGAGTCTTCCCATTCCAGAGTGGAAGTGGGATATGATTACTATGTACTTTGTGGTGGGCTTGCCAGTGTCCAGGACGTTTGATGCTATTTGGGTCATTGTGGATCGGTTGACTAAGTCGGCACATTTTCTGGCCATTAAGGAGACTGATGGAGCAGCGGTCTTGGCTAAGAAGTATGTGAAGGAGATAGTCAGGTTGCATGGGGTGCTAGCGAGTATTGTGTCTGATAGAGATTCTAAGTTCACTTCGGTGTTCTGGAGAGCGTTTTAGGCAGAGATGGGCACTAAGGTGCATATGAGTACAGCTTATCATCCCCAGACAGATGGACAGTCAGAGAGGACGATCCAGATGCTGGAGGATTTGCGGAGGATGTGTGTGTTGGATTGGAGTGGCCATTGGGTAGATCACTTGAGCTTGGTAGAGTTTGCTTACAACAACAGTTACCAGGCGAGTATTAGGATGGCTCCTTATGAGGCTTTGTGTGGGAGGCCGTGTCGTACACCGTTATGCTGGACTCAGATGGGGGAGAGGAGTATATACGGGCAGATTTTGTTCAGGAGACCTCAGAGAAGATTCCGGTTCTCAAGCTGAACATGAAGGAAGCTCAGGATAGGCAGAGGAGTTATGCCAATTGGAGGAGGAGAGATCTTGAGTTTCAGGTGGGGGACAGAGTATACCTGATGATGGCCATGTTGTGGGGTCCAAACAGGTCAATGACAGAGACTAAGTTGAGTCCGAGGTATATGGGTACGTTCAGAGTGATTGAGCGGGTGGGACCGGCGGCATATACACTGGAGTTACCTGAGGTTATGTGTGCTTTCCACAAGGTTTTCCATGTGTCTATGTTGCGGAAGTGTATCCGTGAGTATGATCAGTTGTTAGCTAAGATTCCTGAGGATCTTCAGCCTAACAACTTTGGAGGCGAGACCAGTGAGGGTGCTCGAGAGGTGGATCAAGGAACTTCAGAAGAAGAACATTCCTCTGATGAGAGTCCTATGGGACTGTAATGGTGTTGAGGAGCAGACTTGGGAGCAAGAGGCGAGGATGAAGGCAAGGTTCAAGAAGTGGTTCGAGAAGCAGGTCGCGACTTGAACTTGTCTAGCCTGGTCCCAGTTTTAGTCCGTGGCTGGAGTGGGAATGAAGTATTCCAGCCCATCTCTCTTGTTTACTTGGTCGCTTAGGGGTGGTTGGTTGTGCGACTAAGTAACAAGATGAGGTCGTGTTCGGAGTACAAAATTTCCGTGAGGCGGTGGTTTGAGGGAAAGTTTTCTGAAACAGAAGTTTCTAAAAGTGGAAATTTTTGAGAAGTGGAAAGTCTAAAAATGGAAAGTTTTATGTGAGTTAGAATTTTTCCATTTTTAGTGGTTGTGAGCCTTGGAGAGGTTGGTGTGGCCTTTGTGGCAGTTTGTTTAGTCGTGTGTGGCCTTTGTGGCGTGCTGTTTAGCCATTGTGTGGCCTTTGTGGCGTGCTGTTTAGCCATTGTGTGGCCTTTCTGGTGGGCTGTTTAGCCAATTGTGTGGTCTTTGTGGTGGGCTGTAGCCAGTGTTGCCTGTTTAGGCGGTCCTTCGGGACAAGTGGTCTTCGTGACGATCCTTCGGTACAAGTGGTCTTCGTGACGGTCCTTCGGGATGAGTGGCCTTGGTGGCGGTCCTGCTTAGGATATTTGTTGGCCTTTATGGCGGTCCTGTTTATGACATTTGTTTGGCCTTGGTGGCGGTCCTGTTTAGGACATTTGTTTGGCCTTGGTGGCGGTCATGTTTAGGACATTTGTTTGGCCTTTGTGGCGGTCCTGTTTAGGACATTTGTTGGCCTTTGTGACGACCCTAGTGGCAGTGAGGTGATCCATGTGTGGTCATGAGGTACTTTAGTGAGGGGATATGTGGTTGGTGGGACATTGTGTTCTTTTACGCGGGCCACGGGAAGGAAACCTGGATAAGGATAGGGCTTAGACGTGTTCAGAATTGTTTTCTCACGACTCTTGGGAGACTTTAGTCCTCCTAGTACTACCATATTCTGAGACTTTGTGGCTTGGGAGTATGATTGGTATATCGACTTCAGATGACGATCCAGGGGTGCTTTGTAGGGTGGCAACCCGAGAGACGAATATTGGACTTCCTTTTATATATGGCATGCAGGCTTAGGCCCGATGAGAAGCCAACATTATGGCATGCAGACTTAGGTCTGATGAGGAGCCAATAAAAACTCAAGGTTTAGGCCTATGAGTAAAGGAAAGTCCAAAAGTCGAGAGCAAATAATGTCTGAAACGTGAGTCTATCGCCTAGAGGTGACCTTTCAAAGATCGTTCGGAGGAGTGCAGGCCGTGGAGGTGGTTGCACGAGAGTCTTTGACTGATGGTTGTTCGAGATTCGAGGACGAATCTATGTTGGNAGGTTGGTGTGGCCTTTGTGGCAGTTTGTTTAGTCGTGTGTGGCCTTTGTGGCGTGCTGTTTAGCCATTGTGTGGCCTTTGTGGCGTGCTGTTTAGCCATTGTGTGGCCTTTCTGGTGGGCTGTTTAGCCAATTGTGTGGTCTTTGTGGTGGGCTGTAGCCAGTGTTGCCTGTTTAGGCGGTCCTTCGGGACAAGTGGTCTTCGTGACGATCCTTCGGTACAAGTGGTCTTCGTGACGGTCCTTCGGGATGAGTGGCCTTGGTGGCGGTCCTGCTTAGGATATTTGTTGGCCTTTATGGCGGTCCTGTTTATGACATTTGTTTGGCCTTGGTGGCGGTCCTGTTTAGGACATTTGTTTGGCCTTGGTGGCGGTCATGTTTAGGACATTTGTTTGGCCTTTGTGGCGGTCCTGTTTAGGACATTTGTTGGCCTTTGTGACGACCCTAGTGGCAGTGAGGTGATCCATGTGTGGTCATGAGGTACTTTAGTGAGGGGATATGTGGTTGGTGGGACATTGTGTTCTTTTACGCGGGCCACGGGAAGGAAACCTGGATAAGGATAGGGCTTAGACGTGTTCAGAATTGTTTTCTCACGACTCTTGGGAGACTTTAGTCCTCCTAGTACTACCATATTCTGAGACTTTGTGGCTTGGGAGTATGATTGGTATATCGACTTCAGATGACGATCCAGGGGTGCTTTGTAGGGTGGCAACCCGAGAGACGAATATTGGACTTCCTTTTATATATGGCATGCAGGCTTAGGCCCGATGAGAAGCCAACATTATGGCATGCAGACTTAGGTCTGATGAGGAGCCAATAAAAACTCAAGGTTTAGGCCTATGAGTAAAGGAAAGTCCAAAAGTCGAGAGCAAATAATGTCTGAAACGTGAGTCTATCGCCTAGAGGTGACCTTTCAAAGATCGTTCGGAGGAGTGCAGGCCGTGGAGGTGGTTGCACGAGAGTCTTTGACTGATGGTTGTTCGAGATTCGAGGACGAATCTATGTTGGTGGGGGAGAATTGTAACATCCGCGAACTGAAATCCCTGTTTAGAGGGTGCATCGGTCGATGCACTATGTGTATCGGTCGTTGCAAAATCGGTTATGTTCGGACGAGTTTAAGTTAAACACTGCGTTTTGGGTTAGGGAAAACCTTTACCACGATTTTTTGTCTCATTCGACGAGTTTAGCCGTTTTGAGAGAAAAGAAAGAGAGAAAAGTGTTCTTGAGTGTTCTTGAGGATTTTGGGAGATTGGAAGCTGTTCCTGTGGAGATTTGTAGCTGGGATCTTTGTAAGAGCTTCCTGGAAGTGTTTTCTTGCTTGTTTAAGGTTCAGAATCGTCTTGGCAAAGGTAGTGCATGACCATGGCTTATCTAAGCTAGAGATTTCTCTGATCTGCTTGTTATGTGTTGATAGGCTTGTTAGAATGTTATTTGGGACGTTAGGAAGCTTTCTTGTGGCTTTGGATCGAGTTTTGTGGTTGTAGGAACGAAGATCCGGCGAGAAACTTTGGGGGAAAACGATGCTCGGCATGTGCATCTGTCGATGCACTTGGTGCATTGGTCGATGCAAGTGCGAGGGCGGCGTGTAAAACCTTAGGGTTTTCATGCTATATCGAGCATGCATCATTCGATGCAATGGGAGTATCGGTCGATGCATATTATGCGTCGGTCGACGCAACCCCAACTGGTGTCGGTCGATGCATGCTTGGTGTCGGTCGATGCAAAGTCATGGTTTATTATTGTTGGTTGTTGATTGTTGGTTAATGGTTAGAGATGTCTCTATTGCTTGTGTGTATAGCCCAGTAGATGGGAGGATTGCCTTACTGAGTGTTTATTAAATACTCATGCATTGCAATTTGTGTTTGTGGTGCAGGTAAAGGCAAAGTGTGATCATGAAATCAAGGCAATGAATAGGAAGATGTTCTAGGGACTCGATTGTTTGTTGTCTGGCATTGATAGGTTGCTAGAGTTGGGTCATTAGAAACATTGCTAGGTTACTGGTTCTATGATTCCTATTGGTTGATTTTTGGATATTGTTTATGTTATAATTATTGGAGTATTATTGGATATTTATTATTGGTTATTTGGTATTATGATTTCCGCTGTTTGGTGTGATTGTGGTTAGGTGGATAGTGGGTATGAAATCACTAGTTGTAGTGAATATTATTACTATTTTTTGCTATTAAAAAAAAAACGGGTCGGGTCATTTCAGTTCGGTATCAGAGCCCTTACGGTTCTAGGTTTGGGTTCACTAGGTTTTGTGCTGTAGATGTTTTGGATTTTCATGCTTTGATTTATTATGTGAGTTAGTCGATTGTGTGTGGCATGGGGTCCTAGAACATCCTTTTCGAGCCTACTGTGTGATTCCATGGTGAGTAAATGTTTTTGTGTTTGTATAATTGCGTGATTAGCCTTCTGTTCATGGTAGTGCAGATGGATAGAGAGGATGGTGTTGCTGGTCGTGGTCGTGGACGCGGACGTGGTCGTGGTAAGGGCAGAGTCCCAATGGTTAGTGAGACTGCGGACCAGAGTGTGACAGTTGAGGGTGTTGGCGGGTCATTTCAATCCCCTACATATTTTCAAAATTAAATTAATTTCACTATGTATTGAAATATAATATAACTATATTATGAAATGTAAAAATATATATATTTAAAATCATATCTTCAAAAAAATAAATAATGTTACCTTTTTAATAATTTTATAAAGCTCTAATGGTGAAAGAATTGAAGATCATTCAATATAAGTGATTTACATTAAATTTTCATTAGTCTAACTAAGGAATATTTCATTCAAAAATTGAAGGAAATCTATACTATTAATTGGGGAATACACTTAAAGGTTAAACAAAAAAAATAATATCAAATCATTTTGCCAAACTTACTCAATTTACATAGTAAGAGGAATATTAAACAACAAATTTATTATATTTTAAAAAATCGTTCAATTTAGTTCCATAATAATCAGGTTATGAGAATTTTGTGTTGGTATATTCATGTATGACAAATACGGGACGAGAATTTTGGGAATAAGAATTCAAGCACAACATATGCGGACATACTATTTACTCATATGAATTACAAGAAATGGGATTTTTCGGGTCAAAAAAAAAATAAACGTTGCAATCAGACATAATTAGACGGGTTTGATCGCTTGACAATTATATTTAGGTCATCTGAAAATTCTATGATATGCAATGGGATGGGTATGGACAACTAGGCATGACCACGGGTATGATTACGGTTTATTAACTATAGGTTATAGTTATATACGGTTGTGGTTATTTGACGATATGATACAGTTGATATTATTTGATGATATGATATGGTTGATATTATTTATTTTTAATTGATATGCTCTTTCAGTATAATCATATATTTATATTTTATATTATCTATCATATATCATATTAAATAAATAATTATTAGTATATTTATTATATTTTAAAAATAGTTACAGTAAAAAAATTATAGTTTAACTATCCGGTTGACCAACGGTTTTGATAGGATTACAGTAAATTAACGGTTACAATTAATATACATTTAACCATATATTTACGATTAACAGTTAAGATTTCTAAATGTTATATACGGCTATGGTCCAAAATAGGGTTATGTTTTAGTTTTTATCATGCGTAAGGACAAGATCATTTTCTCTCATTGTCTTTCTATTTAGTTTTTAGTTGTCTTCTTTATTGATATTTAAAAAAAAATCAGCATTCATTTGTGTCTGTTCAGAAGTGAAACTAAACCAAATATCAAACTGCTATGCATTCAAATAATTATGTATGTTATACCAGATAAATATTTAAAGTTAATAAAAATTAAATTTATAAACAGTGAATATGGGTATTCGGTCTAAATCTATTATAATAAATATAGTCGAACATGTAATTATTTAAACGAGAACGGTTATGGAACAAAAAATTTTGACGCATACAAAACAAGACAAGTATCTCATTCCAAAATATATACATCTAGGTTAAATACATGAAATAAATAAAACTGAAAACCGAATCCAAATTTGATTTAGCCCCTGAACAAACAGTTGGAAATATTTGGATTAGTTTAGAAGAATATACACGTAATATCACTTATCTAAATTATATCTTAATTTTTTCTTATATATATCACTCATGCAGGTCTGAGTATAGGTTTACGTAAAAAAATTCTAATTTAAAAAAAAAATATGCAAAAACAACCCCGCACGTACGTGCGGGTCCGAACATAGTATTTTCTTTATCAAAGAATCTAGGAAATTCAAATACTAGATTACTTTAGAAAACATAAATCTGTTTTTTGATTTTTTAATTATATTTATTTTGTTTATAGTTTTTAATTAAATATTTTTTAAAAACTAAAAAAGACGATTGTTTATGTAACATCTGCGAACCAAATAGTCAGTTTTGGGGGTGGTTGTCGATCGACACCAAGAGGAGTGACGATCGACACCAACAAATTCCGGTTCGACCAGGTTGTTTTAAATTGTCGATTTGGTTCGGTTTGGTTCAAGTGGAATCCCTAACCGACATATTTAAGGAGGAAGTCGATGTTTTGGGTGAGGGAAAAACCTATTTTTGTCTCCTCCTTATTTTTTGTCGTTTACCGAGAGTTTGAGGAAAAGAGAAGAAGGTTCTAGAGAGTGTTCTTGGGAGATTTTGGTGCTTTTTCTTGAAGATCTTTATGTGGGAGTGACGATCCAGGGCTAGAAACGTGTTAGAAAGATTGCTTGGGTGTTGGATTCGTCGTTATTGGGTCAAAAACTTCCTGCAAAGAGGTGAGTGTATGACCATGGCTGATCTAAGCTTGAGAATTCTATGTTTTGGTGTTCTTTGGTTATGTGATTGATTCCTTGCTTGCTTGTGGTCGATTTGTCGTTCCTATGGCCTTATGTGGCTTGTGGGAGAGTCTCGAACGCTTGGGAGACGTTTGGAGGTGGAGATCTGTGCTGGAGCATCGAGGTGTCAATCGACACCAGTGCGAGGACGGCTCGAAACCTCCGAGGAGTGTCGATCGACACCATATGGTGGTGGTTGTTGACCCAACTAGAGATTTTGGGAAATGTCGAGCAGGTGTCGTTTGACACCGGGAGGGTGTCGGTCAACACTAGGTTGTCAGTGTTGATCGACACCAACCTTCGTAGGATCCAGTGTCGATCGATATTGAGTGTGTGTCTGTCGACACCAACGTTCAGCAGACGATTGTTACTTGCTTTTTCTGGTTTGATTGTGTTTGTTTGATGATTGTTGTACATTGGATTCTCAAATGCTTGTGTGTATAGCCCAGTAGATAGGAGGATTGCCTCACTGAGTGATTATGACAATACTTATGCATCTTAATTTGGGTTTGGGGTGCATGTAAAGACAAAGTGTGATCGTGGAATCAAGGCAATGAAGAGGAAGATGTTCTAGTGGCTTGATTGGTCGTTATCTGGCTCATGTTAGGTTGCTAGAGTTGAGTCCTTAGAACATTGTCTAGGATTGTTGGTTCTTGATTTATGTTGTATTGGTGTAATGGTTTAGTTGTTATGGAATAAATAATGGTTATTTGATTATTGGTTAATTTATTGGTTTAAAATTTGGTTATTTCGCTGTTTGATTTGAATGTGGTTAGGTGGTTAGTGATTATGAGATCACTAGATTATTATTATTATTATTATTATTATTATTATTATTATTATTATTATTATTATTATTATTATTATTATTATTATTATTATTATTATTATTATTATATATAAACAGGTCGGTCGTTTCAGTTTGACTAACAATTTCTTTTCTACCTTTGGGAAATTAATTTTATATTAGTTAATGTTAAATTATTATATACTATACGCTCATCAAGATTTTTTGTGATAAAGTATTTATATAAATAAGAATTAGTATTTTTTTTTGTTAACTTATTATAATTTTTAAATTGAAGTCTAGAACTTTGGATATGATGCCAAAAACAAATATATATATATATATATATATATATATTATGGATATATTATTTATATTAAATTATTATATTTCTTTGTATTGAGCTATTCAATTTAACAATCATCATTTAGCATACTGTATTATTATTTTCTCTACAGCTTATTCATCTCATTCAGTTTATTTCGTCCATCAATATTCAGTTTATTCAACTGGCACAGTTTGTTAATCATCATTTGCAGCGAATGGGTGAAGGTCAAGGGTTTTATCAAATTTCATTTTCAGGATTATGCCATTTGTTTGAAGTATGTTATGTTTTCGTTCTATAACAAATCTTTAAAAAATGGTGATTATTGACTGCTACATTATATTCATGAATATGAAACGAACGACGGAACTTTTAGTTTTCTACTAATCTAAAAAGCAAGCTTGAAAGACCAATCAATTTACACCAACGTTGGTCTCAAGTTACACCAAATTTACACTAATTTGAGGCAGAGACGGTGGATGGAGCTTGTGGCAGATTATAATTTGGAGATAGCTTATCATTTTGGTAAGGCTAACTTGGTTGCAGATGCTTTAAGTCGGAAGCGGGCGGCTTCGGCTCAGAAGCAGGATATGGAGTCTCTGGTAGAAGAGATCAGTGCGTTGAGTTTGTGTGTTTTATAAAACACGTCAAGAAATAGAGCTTTTGGTCATAACTAAGAGTTTTGGTAAAAAAAAAAAAAATATTTTACGGGTCACAAATAATATATGTATGTATTTGATCCGATCATTATCGTTTAAAATATTATATGAAGAGCAGTCTTTTTTTTTATTCATCTGAAGATATATATATATATTAAGGATTGTATGATCAACTGTACAAGGCAAGTGGTTAAAAGCTACAACTAAAGCAGCTTTACAAAAAATAGGCAAAATTAACCACCTAGGTTAGAACTAAGAACTAACAGAGGGAGACACCATCTCACTGACAAATATATCTTTGAGCCAACAAGGAAATCCTGTTTGAACGTAAGAGTGGCATCGGTCAGATTTGGTGACACTTTGGGCAATGTGATAAGACCCTCTGTTAGTTGCTCTTGATTCCGAAACCACCTTCCGAAACAAAAAAGGGGATAGGGCTTTCTTCATTTCTGAAACTTGGAACCTATAGGACGGCTATGCTTTTGGTATGTTAATAGCTTTGACCAGTATCGATTCTCTAAAGCAAAAAAGATCTGATTGTACCTATGGCTAAACATGCTTTCAGCTGCCCACATAAAACAGACCATATAAAGCTGCCCACATAAAACAGACCATATAAGCTTCCGACCAAGAGTTGATATTAACAAAAGCCCTCCGGCTATGCAGCTTGACTGATCCTGACGCATCTCTAATGACCCATGATCCTCCAACCACGCTTTTCTTCTTGTCCCAGGATACCCCTATGTTGCATTTGTCCCAGGAAGAGGGAGGGGATATCCATCGCTTTCTTTCTGCTCTGTTTTGATCAGAGCTACAGTTTTGCGTTTCATTAGCTACCTGTTGAACTAGGAACCAATCGAGGACATTATCCTTAATCTTTTTCAAAGTTTCCAAGACCTCAAATTGTCGACCTTCTATGGAGAATTTGTTTCTATTTTTCCAGAGGGACCAAAGAATCCAAGGATAAGGTTTTCTTAGTTCCAAATCGAAACTAGGACTCTCTCCCATGGTCAACACAAACTGGATATTTACATAAACTGAGTGTTGATTGAAACCATTCTCCGGATGGGGGAATAGGGAAAGAGCCCAGACCTGTCTCGCAATGACACAAGTGAAGAGAACGTGGTTGATATCTTCTCCTTCAAAACCACAGAACTGACATCTTCTGTCCACTCGCATTCCTCTTGTAATAAGTCTCTCGACAACTGGAAGGGCTCCACTTAAAGCTTTCCAAAAAAAAGTTTTGATCTTGGGCTCCGTCCAGTCTTAAATGACATATGAAGAGCAGTCTAGTTCTAGAAAAATTAGAGATTGAAATACTTAATAATAAGAGATATGTTCAGTAGGCCTGGGCACTAATACTCGTTACCCGTATCCGATCCGTTACGCTGCTCGTAACCGTTCCGAAAAAAGGGTACCCACAGCTTTAGGATCGAGTAAAGGGAATTATAATTATATTACCCGTGAGTAAGGGACGAGTATAGAGTATTAGTTTAGTTTTCAATACCCTTCCCGTTACTCGTCCTTTTACCCGTTTTGTTACCCGACCCGTAAATACCCTTTAATATTTTGTATTATTCTTATTTATTATTAACTTATAAATATATTATAGAGTTAAAGTTAAAACTTAAGCTCAACTTAGTCCAACTGAAATGATATATATGACGCCCAATTGAATTAATATTTTATTTTTATTTTTAAAGTTTGTAGTTTTCTAATTTTTGGACCTATATGTTGCATACATTTATGAATTTTTCCTTTTTCGGATTTTGGAACATGAAATTATTATTGTGATTATTGACAATTATTTTATCGGATATTTATTTTTCCGGGTAAAAGTAAAGGGTCGGGTATTTAAAGGGTCAACTATTTTTTACCGGATACCCGTTTTTCCGGGTACCTGTTATTTAAGGGTCGAGTACGAGTAATTTTTTTCTATTACCCGTTAGAGTCAGGTCAGGTAAAGGGTATGAAAAAATTCAAGGGTACCTGTCCTATGCCCAACCCTAATGTTCAGTATTATAAAAACAAATCTATAATATCATTAAATCATACTCTCTTTGTTTCATTATAAAAATGATTTTGACAAATTTCACTCATATTATAAATCATTTAAATATACAAACAATGTTATATAAGACTTAAAATTAAAACCATTTGTGTCAAGCAAGCTTATTTTTAAAATCTAATTCCCAACAAAGATAGAAAAAGATCTTAAGAATTGCATCTAATTCTATTCTTTGACTACACATCCAAAGAACAAAATTCCCAAATCTTTTCTTCTCTCGTCTTTTACAAGTGGGCATTTGTGAGGCCCAACCAGACAGCCTCGCTCTCTCTCTCTATTACTCAACATTCCACAAGAACCACACAAGTTCAAAAGTCTCACTCTTTAGGCAAGAAACATCCAAACACAATCCTCTCACCTCCACCTCACATTCCCCGGTGCCACCAACACTTACCCTTTCTCGTCTCTCCTGAAATCAAAATCCCATTATGCAAATCCATTTTCATCATCATCACCATCTTCATTCTCATCATCCATGGCCCATATCCCATTTATGTAGATTCTCATCTCTTTACCTTCATCTCATTTTCTTCTCCTGATTCTCAAACAATCTATACCCTCTTCTCCTTTTCAGTCATGACTCTTCCTTATCGTTTCTCTTCCGTTAGAAACAACTCGCTGCTACTTAAGACTTCTCCTCATCTCTGCACACCCAGATCAGCTCGCGGTTGTTTCTCTCCCAAGGAATATCCTTTATTCAAGAAGAACACTTCCCGATTCCTTTCTCCTCAGAAACACACTTCCCTGCCTCTGAAACTCGTCTGTCCTTTAGCTAGTTTCTCTTCTTATGCAGATTCTGAGGGAGACGAACAACACCATGCTGATCAACCAATACAGAATTCTCACGAATCTTCTACCGATTCAAGCGGATCCGATGGGAAAGGTAATGCAGAAGCAACTGGAGACTTCTCTGGAATGGCTCAAGCCTTTCACATTTCGTCTACCACAGCTAGGGCAATCTCCATAGTCATTGCCTTCTCTGCTCTCTGCCTTCCACTCTTCATGAAGTCCCTGGGACAAGGACTGGCTCTCAAGACCAAGCTACTCTCTTACGCAACACTGCTCTTTGGTTTCTACATGGCCTGGAACATCGGAGCTAATGATGTCGCCAATGCTATGGGAACTTCTGTTGGATCCGGAGCCCTGACAATCCGACAAGCTGTGATGACGGCTGCAGTTCTTGAATTCTCAGGTGCCCTTTTGATGGGAACTCACGTGACGAGCACGATGCAGAAAGGGATCATCATGGCTAATGTATTCCAAGGCAAAGATATGTTGCTCTTTGCTGGTCTTCTCTCTTCATTGGCTGCTGCTGGAACTTGGTTACAGGTTCCAACTTATCTTTTGCTTCTTCCTCACTAGCTTCAAGACATGATTTAGTAAAGTTAGAACCTTTTTAGGATGGCATTATCAAATGATACAAGTACAGAACCTAATTGAGAAAACGATTGTGTAATTGTGAATTTAACAGGTGGCTTCTTACTATGGATGGCCAGTGTCGACAACTCACTGTATTGTCGGATCAATGGTTGGGTTTGGCCTTGTCTATGGAGGAGCTGGTGCTGTTTTCTGGAGTTCTCTAGCTAAAGTGGCTTCATCTTGGGTTATCTCTCCTCTATTAGGAGCTCTTGTCTCCTTCCTTGTCTACAAATGCATCAGGAGAGTAAGTAAAACAAACCAAGAAACTAACTTTCAACTTCTGATAAATCACTGAAGTCATCATACTCAAGCTTCTTTTGTTCTGTGTAGTTTGTTTACAGTGCACCAAACCCAGGACAAGCAGCTGCTGCAGCTGCTCCTGTCGCTGTATTCGTAGGTGTGGCTAGTATCTCCTCTGTGGCATTGCCTCTAAGTAAGATTTTTCCAATAGCATTATCACAAGCCTTAGCTTGTGGAGTAGCAGGAGCCGTAGTCTTTGACAGAATCATCAGGAAACAGCTCGGTCACCTCCTAGCTAAAACCAAATCACCGGAAACATCCCCAAACCAGCCCAAAGCCATCGGATTCCTCTCCGATATCGCAGGACCAACAGGTACACAGTTGGAGATAGTCTACGGAATCTTTGGCTATATGCAAGTCCTCTCCGCTTGCTTCATGTCATTCGCTCACGGAGGCAACGACGTATCCAACGCAATCGGACCATTAGCCGCCGCGTTAAGCATCCTTCAGAACGGAGCAGCTGCAGGAGGAGCCGAGATCGTGATCCCCATGGATGTTCTTGCTTGGGGAGGATTCGGAATCGTTGCTGGTCTCACAATGTGGGGATACAGAGTGATTGCAACGATAGGTAAGAAGATCACTGAGCTTACACCGACAAGAGGATTCGCGGCGGAGTTCGCCGCCGCGTCGGTGGTTTTGTTTGCTTCAAAGTTAGGGCTTCCGATATCGGCGACACATACGCTTGTTGGAGCTGTGATGGGTGTTGGATTCGCTAGAGGGCTTAATAGTGTGAGAGCTGAGACTGTGAGAGAGATCGTTGCTTCGTGGCTAGTTACTATTCCCGTTGGTGCTACACTCGCCGTCATCTACACTTGGATCTTCACCAAGATCTTAGCTTTCGTGTTGTGAGTTTCTGATTTTATCAGTTTTTTTTTTTTTTTGGTTTTGTGATACGAAGAACATGAAATTGATCTTCTTCTATGTTGGCTTGAATGATTCGGATTTGATAAACCCTAAAGTTATGATCTTTCGATTCAAAAAAAAAAAACTGAACTTTTTCACCCATCGGTGAAGTTACAATGATGTATTATCATTCAAATCTCAAAGCTTTCTTGTTCTGTTGTTCAGTTTTGGTCTCGTCGTCTGAGTAAACAACTCGAATCAGAGTGGGTGACGTTTGTTTCCTTTGAAAACGTCTTGGTGTTTGGTTCCTAATAATAAAAACGTCATGATTATTTAAACGACGCCATTGATTCCGTTTAGTAAACGTGAGACGCGCGCATCTTTTGCTTTTCGTACACGCGTCCTCGAAGAAAGCTCGACATGATTTGCTTCATGAATGACGAAATTACCCTAACACGCATCGTCAGTGTCAGCGATCTTAATCCAGAGAACTGAGGGTATTTTAGTCAACTCAACAATTAGAAATATCTCTCTCTCATCTTCTAAGCTAATCTCTTTGCTTCTCTGGTTCCTACTTCTTCCCTCGATTGTGGTGGCTCTTATGGCGGCGGTTATCGGAAACGTGGCGTTGTTACTTGACGTTAACTCTCACCGTACGGTGGTAACTGATCGGAGAATTCGTTTAACGGTGGTTGACGTCGTTCTGAATCTACAAAAGAGAGATCATTCGTACAATCACGTTTCTCACTACGCGGCGGCTCGATCTTCCAATAAGCCTCTCGAATCTGACGGAGAAGCTAGGAATCGCCGGTTTTTGACTCGCGGCAAGGCGAACTCCAGGGCTAACGCCGTCGATTTCGACGACGCGGGATCTAACGACGAGGACGGTGGTGGTGGTGACGGCAAGGAGAATGACGAGGAGAAAGCTAACGATAAGGAGAAGGAGATGAAGAGTAGAGTAAAGGAGTATCAGGATATGAAGGAGCTTGAGAGGAAAGCAGAGGAGTTACAGTATAAGATTGATGAAGAAGGAGACGATTCAGAGGAGAAGAAGAGGATGAGAGTTAAACGAGAGCTCGAGAAGGTTCGTTTTGTTTCGATTGAACTGAGACAATACTTTGAACATTTCACATTCGTATTAGCTCATATCCTCTTGGAATGTGTAGTTTTTGGCCTTAGCAACACTCTTAGATTAGTGTAGCTTATCTTAGTGTTACTGATGTGAGGATTCAACTTCGAATTGGCTAAGTTGCTGGTGAAATGTTAAAGAGTTGATGTGCTTATGGAAGAGATTGGTGAGAGCAGGTAGCACAGGAGCAAGCAGAGAGGAGAAAAACTGCGGAATTGATGTTTGAATTGGGTCAAAAGGCTTACGGTAAAGGCATGTATGGACGAGCAATCGAGTTTCTTGAAGGAGCTCTTACGATTATCCCAAGGCCAACACTCTTTGGTGGTGAGGTTGGTTGAAAACAACACCAGTTTTAGGTACTTGTTGTCTTTTGGTTTTTTGGAATTTGGTGTGATTGCTAATGTTCTCTGGTTGGGGGGGATTGATTGATTTGGCCAGATTCAAATTTGGTTAGCTATGGCATATGAGGCTAATAATCGCCACGCTGATTGCATTGATCTTTATCAGCAATTAGAGAAGAAACACCCGAGTCCTGGTATCCGTCGTCAAGCTTCTGAGCTTCGGTATATCTTGCAAGCTCCTAAGCTTAAGATATCTCAGGAGGAAATGGTTACTATTCCCATGATTGGTTCAAGTTATGACAGGTAAAAGGAATTGACTTCTCATGGATGATGAATGTATTGACATCACTTGAAATGGTCATTGTGTTGTGTGTACAGCTATGCAGTGACATGGACTGACAAAGACAGGGATAAGGAGCGGCGAATGAATGAATCGACTACGAATCAGCTCAACTCGAGTCAAGACGACTTTCTAGGGAAGCTCTTGGTTTGGCGACAGGTGGTTGGCATGGAGAAGAATCGAGTCTTTTGGCTTGCTTTGACACTGTGGTTCGGTTTGGTTGGAGCAGCACTCATCTTACAAAGATAAGTAGAAGACATGAAGAAACGTTTTTCATCTCTCTTTCAGTTATTGTTTGGTAATGTTTCTTCAACATGTCTTGTTATTATATTTTGATTTCATGTATAAATTTGTAAGCAGACGAAATCGTATTTCATTGTATATAAAGTATTTGACGGAAATATATATAACGTTGTATACTTGATTTGTATGTGTTATATCTCTTCATAGTTACATTCATCTTCTTACTACCTAAATTGGTTGTTTTAACATCTCGTTGAACATAGTCATAACAGGTAAATCTCAACTACCAAAATTGGGAAACTGTCTTGTTCGAGTGTGGTGGTCCTGGTGGATGAGCACCTCAAAAAGTTCAAAACCTTTTCCTCTTGAAAGACCACAAGTCACAACATGTAATTACTACTAATAAAAGGGACAATTTGAGCTTTCTGAGAATGTCTACCTAAGCCTAAAATTCTTCTTTCTTAGATTGCCACGTAGTGTTCTCTAAAACTTCTTTTTTTAAAAAGTTGCGTGTTTTATGTATTCAATCTCTTCGTCTTCTCTTTAGCAAAATACTTGATTCATTGTATAAATTTAATTAAAAATTTAATGCAATCTTACTCCTACATACATATATTCATAAACTGATCCACTTCCATCTCAACTGTTTCATTACCATTGGCTATTTACGGTTCAACTATCTCCTCTTATTCTTTGAATTAAACAGCGACAATACACTAATACAGCAAGAATGTTGCAAGTCAAGTTGGTGGCAGATTGCGTGAGAAGATTACTATAGATTGGTGGTGGAGGACGTGAGACTGAATGAAATTTTTGGGAAAAGATCTCGCAAAATCAATGTCGGATAGAATGTCATTGATATCAAAATCCCTGCTCATTAAATTACCGGTGGTTTGTTTTCTTCATCAACTTTTACATTTTATTCAATTCAATTGTTGTTAGGTTATTTTCTCAATCGGGGTTCGATGAGTATGTGTATTGGCTCTTGGGGTGTGGCTTGCAGTTTTGACCATCCTCAGTCTCATCTATATTGTTTGGCAATCGTTCTATCTGTCAAAGATAGTATAATTATTCAAATGATTATCAATAATATTCAACATTACGTATAGTTTAAGTACTACAAAATTAAATCTGATTCTTTTTTCTGTTTACATTTCTTCATTCAAGTGATCTCTCTTTTTATCAGGTAGAAAAACTTATCATCTTACAAGGGATTTGCATTAAATCAATCTGGTTTCTTAATCAGTTGTGGATTCATCCTCTTAGATGGCTCCACCATATAGGTAATAAAACATTTTCTCTCTTGATTCTTAATTTCGTTAGATGAGTTAGTTAAATTTGGGACATTCTGTTTCTGCAGGCTGTTTAATTATATGTGTGTTTCAGACTGAAGCAGATGAAAGCTGTGAAAAAGCAATTCACCCGACATACTTAGATTTTCAAACTATCTAACGTTGGTCATAGACTCCTCCTATATTACAATTGCTCTTAATCGTTGCATATATGGGGGATCCAACCTACATATATGGGGTTGACAGAATTTATAGATTAAAATACTTTTACCTAACACATAATTACCTAATCATACCCTTATAACGCGTTTAAAGTGGTTGTTTTAGAGGTTGGTTCATTATCTGGTGTAGTTCTTATAATTGGTTTCCACTTTTGGAACTTTAATACTGTAAAAATTGATTGATTAATTCGATCAAAATCAGTTGATTGATTTGTTTAAGGATCTTAGGAAAAGAGCCAAATTTAAATGAAAGACAAAAGGATCCCAATTAACCAGAGGAAGGAAAACAATCAAGTTGAAGAGAAACAAAGTTTACATGTGTTAAAGTGTTCACAAAAATTGATTTAGATTGAAATATACACACGCATTCATGTTACACCATAACTAAACAATCTACAACATCTACGGACACGAGTAAATCATGTAATTCTCAACATACTAGATTTTAACCCGCGGTACACCGCAGCATTATTTCTTTTACTAAAATCAATAAATTTCAAGTTGTAATTGTTAATTAATTTTATACGTTTTATTTGATGTTTAAGATTGCATAGTTGTATTTTGATTGTTAATTATATGATTTAATCTGCAGTATAATTTATTTTTGTTATAAATTAATTTATAGTATTAATATCCTTTTATATTATTAAGTTGTACCTGTTTGTTTATAATAATCATATATATAGAGGTGTCAAACAGGTTGGTTCACATTTCTTTTTTCTTGGATCGCAGCGGGTCAACCCGCTAAGACCTAAATTTTATATTAATTATTCTTTAAAAATTTAGTTGTAAAGAAAAAAATAAATTTTAAAATAACTTATAATATTAATATTTTGTAAATATCTTAATTGGTATAAATTAAAGTTTCTCACATTATCACATATTTCACATAATTATAACTATGTAAAAATATTACTTATACATAATATATTTATTTTAATCATATATTTGTAGTTTTTGGGACAATCCACCCACCGCAGACGTACCTTCCTAAAATCCGTAATCCCGATAGACTTAATTGTGAGGACCATCTTTTAACGGTACACAACATGCAAGCCTATATTTTCTATATAAATTATATCTATAGACATTTATTACTTTTTAGTATATAAAACTGATTGTCGTAGCCATGGATTATTGACATTTTAAATTTTATAATAATATCAATCATAACCCGTCCCATAATAATTTAAATTTATTAAAATTTATTAAATTAATTTATTTTAAACCTTTTATAAAAATTAATTAGCTATATAGATAATAATATTAAAATTTTAGATAAAACTAAAAAATTTGAAGTAATTGAATATGATTGATTGGAGCGAATAAAGATTTCCTTATATTGGAATGACAAAAATTTTGTTTAGTTTTGCAGAAAATTAGGTTCAGAGATGGAGATAATTTAGGAACATTTTACTTGATTGATAGGATGATATTTAATTCACATACCTTATTTTGCATATTTCGATTTTATCTTTTATTTAAAAAAAAATATTTTAATGATAATGGCATTGGTTGTAAATACCTTCAAACTTCAATACTACTTTGACAAAGCTGCTGTAAAAATGTTAATACAGATAGAACTACAATAAAAGCTCATAAAATCTTCTTCACAAATACCAGCAAATAATATACGGCTTCACAATACTCTATGAAACTAAATATAAAAAGCTTTGTAATTCAGATCTCTTAAGGATCTTGAATTTGTAGTAAAAATTTGATTTGTTAAATTATCTCAATTCATATTTTGTTTAAGGATTTAAACAATTAAAAAATATCTCTATAAGTTAATAAATATTAATTTAGAGTATAAAATAAATATTAATTTATAGATAAATTAGTATCACTAAAAAATTGTAAAATATCATAGTTCCAATATTATTAATTTATATAGAGATTTTACTGTACTAAACACATAATGACTCTTTTGATAATTGAGCTGGTTTCATTATTTACAACTACATCTAAGTTTTGAGTTTTACCAGAATGTTATGGCTGCAAAATATAGGTGTATGAAAAAACTAACAAAAAAATATGTAGTTTTCTAATAAAAATCACACCGCGCTACATCTCTAGCTTAATTGTCAAATGTCTTTTCGGGCGTAGCTTGGAGTTTCACAGTCATCATCATCATCTCGAAAGAGAAGACAAACCTCTGTGACTTTTAAGCAGCTAAAAAAAAACATGGATGCATTCATTTATACAACTATTACACCTTCCAAAACAAGGCAACCTTTAATTACAATAATCCATACAATAGAAAAAAAAAATATTAACAAACTAAAATATAAAAAAAAATCATCCAAAAAAAAAAAATACAAAACCAAAAGGGCATTCCTTGAAACAAAATTTACAAACAAAATGTAATCAAACGCATTATATAAATTTTAAACAAATCAATTTTTTTAAATATATATATATATATATATATATATATTAACTAACCACAAAATATAAAAACAACAAAAAAATACAATTAAAAAGTATAACTAGCTATGCAAAAAAAACACTGGCCGGCCAAGCTCAGAAAAAAAAACCAATTACATTTACATATAATAAACCCTAATATATATGGAAACAAATCTTCAAATGTAAAACAATCAACAACAAACAAAAACAAAACTACATTCCAATTCTATAGTTTTTATACAAATAAACATGAAACAAACCCGCGCGTAGCTCGGTATAATCCCTAGTTAATATAACAAGAGGAAGCAAAGTGATGGAAACAATCTTAAGCTAAGCTAAAAAATGTGGAAATGGCATTGTCGAGACAAAAAATTCTTGACCTCTTAGTTAACCAATCAGAATATAACAAGATGTCATGTCATATTATATTTAAAAACATAAATCAAAACTAAAATAAAAATACAAAACAATTTAAGAAAACAAATTATGTAGATCTTTTATTAAGGAAATTATGACGGTTTGGGTTTATAAAAGAGGATTAGAGTTTAAATTTATAATTTTAAAAATTATATGTCGGTTTAGATTTATAAAAGAATGGTTAGGATTTAGATTATACAATTAAACACAATTATATATCGGTTTGGATTTACAAAAGAGTGGTTAGGGTTTAGATTTTACAATTAAACGAAATTATATGTCGGTTTGGGTTTACAAAAGAATGATTAGGGTTTAGATTTTACAATTAAACAAAATTATATGTCGGTTTAGGTTTATAAAAAAGTGGTTAGGGTTTATATACAATTAAACAAAATTATATGTCGGTTTGGGTTTACAAAAAATGGTTAGGGTTTAGATATCATAATTAAAAACTGTAATATAATATTAGAACTAAAAATTTTAAAATTGATTGATCTACATAATTTGTTTTCTTAATTAATTTTTTTTTTGTCAGCTCTTAATTAAATTTTGTTTCTTTAAAATTAAGGGGTTGAATAAGAGAGGTTTAACCCAAAAATTGTCCTAGACGAAACACTGGTGTTGGTACGAGTATAAAATTAAATCCAACAATAAATATTGTAAATGGCATTGGTGGCCACTGGCCTGGCCAGACACTTGATTGGTGCAAGTCTAAAATTAATACCAACGATAAATATGAAGAAACAATTATCAAAGGACAATTCCATTTATAAATTAAGAAGTCCTAATTATTAGATTTAACTTTAGTGTATGAACGTGTGGACTGTACATTAATTAGTAGACAGACTTATATATATAAGTCCAATGAGCGGATAAGTTATATGCAAAGCAATTTGAACCAAATCTCCAAGGTGAACATGAGCCTTGTCTTAATATAGTCACTGATGAAACCAACATAATCAATAGATTCTCTCATACTGGTTTGTTCAAAGGTAAATTACTGAGAATTAATTTCCAACGTGTATTTGTCGGCACATAAAACATTAATAACAAAAATAATACCTAAATGTGTAGGTAGGAAATATAGATGAACCTAATTCATGCTCAATAAATCGGAAGTCTCAATCTGATATGATTGTTGTACTTTTCTCAATTCATGAAACATAATCTAGCTAGCGCCTTATTATTAGACTTAATCTCTCTATCAAAGAGTTAATATAGCTAAAACAAATACAGGACCCTACTGTTACCAAAATACAAAGGGTGAAGATCTTTGATTTTAAAACTAAAATGTGATTTGAATAACTTGGCCGGCCTCTGATCTCTTTTTTTAGGTTATGAGTTGCTTTATTTCAGATGCTTCTCCTCCCCATTCTTTTATCCTATCCTCAGCCATTGAAGCCTACATAATTATACAACACATATATTGGTTGCATGCATTAGAACTTTGAAGGCTCGAGTTTAGACATGCATACATCGATTGATATTTAAAATTCTTCTTCTTTTTTTTTTTACTTACCTCTGTGTCCCAATTCGTTTTGCAGATCATCCATGTTAAGACTATTGTCTGAACCACTGTTCCCGTCAACATCCCGCACCAAATTCCCTAACACATCAAAGATTTTAGCATTAACGGTCTGTTAGTTATGGTTCTTTTATATTTTCACGGATTTGTATAATGATAGAAGATTTGAGTTTCATTACCGTTACACCAAATTTAAACGTGTATCCTAATAGTAGACCAAATGGGATTCCAAACAAGTAATAGCAGGCGATGTTCACGTACGCCACCACTGCTTGCCATCCAGCTCCCACAGCCACCCCTGACATTTCAGTATATTACCATAATGCCATCAAAATCATTATTTAAGCTTCTCAAATAACCAATGTCTTAATCGAGTTATAGTTGTAATTATGTAAAACTCCGTGAAAAGAGAGATAATGTTTACACGAGATATGGTAAAATCTACATAGGATATACATAAATATAAGATACGTATATATTCTCTCTAACACCCCCACAGTCAGAGCCGGAGGTGACCGAACGCTCAGGCTGGAACAAAATTCTTGAAATAGCGTAGTAGGAAGGCCTTTGGTGAAGATATCTGCGTACTGGAGGGTAGAAGGAACATGAAAGACCTTAATGTATCCAAGGGCAACACGTTCTCGAACAAAATGAATATCGATCTCGACATGTTTGGTGCGTTGATGCTGGACCGGGTTGGTCGCAAGATAGACGGCACTGACGTTGTCACAAAAGACAAGGGAAGTCTTTGGTATCGGAACCCGCATTTCCACACAGATTACGTAGCCACGTAAGCTCGGCAACGGCATTACCGACACCTCTGTACTCAGCCTCAGCACTGGACTGGGAGACAGTGTGTTGTCGTTTCGCAGACCAGGAGATGAGGTTGGGACCGATAAACACACAATATCCGGACGTGGAACGACGTGTTGAAGGACATCCCGCCCAATCTGCATCAGAATAAGCAACCATAGCCGTAGGAGAGGACCGATAGAGCTGGAAACCATGAGAAATGGTGCCCTTGACGTAGCGAAGAATGCGCTTCAAGGCATTGAAGTGAACCTCACGTGGATCATGCATAAAAAGACACACCTGCTGAACAGCGTACGAGGAATGCATTCTTCACATCAAGCTGACGGAGCGGCCAATCATACGCCGTAGCCACGTGTAAGACAGCGCGAATTGTTGCTGGTTTGACCACCGGACTAAAAGTCTCATCACAGTCAACGCCAGGGAGTTGAGAGTTGCCATTCGCAACCAGTCGAGCCTTGTAGCGAGACAATCTGCCATTTGAGTCAAACTTGTGCTTGTATAACCACATGGAGCGAATGATATTAGTATTCTTGGGCCGTGGCACAAGGCACCACGTCCCCATTTTAATAAGAGTACTATATTCCTCTCCCATTGCCGGATTCCAATTAGGATCCCGAGCCGCCTGTATATGATTCAAAGGTAGAGGGGATACGGTAGAGGTGTGGAGACAAAGTCTATGAACCGGTTTTGTAATGCCAGATTTGTCGCGTGTCTGCATGGGATGAGAAGGAGCGGGAGCAGGAGGTGGTTCAACGGGCGGAGTGACCACCAAGGGAGACGACGGAGAGAGAGGAAGTGGAGGAAGCCGAGGAATTGGTGTCATGGGGACAAAGATTTCCTCTGGTGGTCGCGGTGCCGGAGAGTGAGCGAACGGGAAAACATTATCGCCAAACACCACATGGCGGGATAGGATAATACGCTTGGAGTGTATATCAAGGCAACGAAACCCCCGTTGATCAGAGGGATAGCCGAGGAAGACGCATGCAGTAGACCGTGGAGCTAGTTTGTGGACGGAGGTGGCGAGAAGGTTAGGGTAGCAAAGAGACCCAAACACACGGAGGTGGTCGTAGCGAGGTGTTTTATTGAAAAGGCGAGTAAATGGGACCTCATTATTGATGGCAGCGGATGGTAATAGGTTGAGGATGTGTGTCGCGGTGTGTAGTGCTTCCACCCAGTAACCGAGTGGCATGTGAGCATGAATAAGGAGGCTGCGAATGAGATTATTGATTGTGCGTAGCATCCGTTCAGCCTTGCCATTCTGTTGAGATGTGTGAGGACACGAGAACCGGAAACCAGTACCGGTAGAAGCAAGATGGTCACGAAAGTGGCGGTTGTTGAACTCACCACTGTTGTCACATTGCAAGAAGGAGATGCCGTGGTGAAACTGTGTGCGGACGATAGCCGAGAAATGAAGAAACCGACTGAACGCATCACTCTTTTGTTTGAGAGGGTAGACCCACACATAATGACTAAAATCATCAAGAAAAATAAGATAGTATTTAACACCACTAATACTCGAAACAGGGGATTTCCACAAATCGGAATGAATCAACTCAAAAGGGGTGGAGACAATCGAATTTGAATTAAAAAATGGTAAACAGACGTGTTTTCCTAGTTGACACGCATGACACAAATTTGTCAGGTCTGTCTTTGAAAAATAAATAAAACCCGAAGAAGCAAGAGATTGCAGAGTGGAGATGCCCGTGTGGCCGAGACGGCGATGCCACAAGTCCCCTGTAGGCGCTTGAATGGAGAAGGCGTAAGCAGGTGAAACTGGTGGCGTGATGGTGTACAACGGGCCATCACTGTTGCAGCGCAGGAGCTTGGTCCGGGTCCATAGATCCTTAACATAAAACCCAAACGGATCAAATTCCACAGAACACATGTTGTCAGTAACAAAACGGCGAACCGAGATAAGGTTCTTGATTATGGACGGGCTTACGAGAACATTGTTCAAATGAAGGGGACAAGAGGAGGATGATAGGGTTGTCGAACCAGTATGGGTAACAGGGGCAGAGGATCCATTTCCAACAATAAGAGAAGGTACAATGCTTTTATTAAAAAGGGAACGTAGCATACCTGGCTTTGTGGCAACATGATCAGTAGCACCGGTGTCCATAATTCATGACTGACCCGCTGGATCCTGCAACGTCATAGTGCTAAAAGCCTGTGGCAAAGCAGTGAGTTGTGGCGTGGAAGCTGGTTGAAGGAAGTGAGCTTCATTATGTGAGCGAGGGGGAGGAGAGTAGTGAACCGGAGATCCTCCCGGTGCAGCATACAGTGTGGAGTAGGCATGGTGTAATGGTGGAGGTGCATACGATGGTTGTCCGCCATATGGTGGTTGGTACGCCCAAGGAGGCAGGTTGTACCCCCATGTAGGTGGATAACCAAACTGATTGGAGTTCCAGTTGTTACGACCACGACCACGTCCTCTTTTCCGGTTGTTGGTGTTGTAGCCGCGTCCCGAGTTGTTGTTGTTGGTGTTGTTATGGTGATAGTTTTGCGAGTTGGAATGTTGTTGGTGATCCGAGTTGGTGAACAGGACTGTTGGTGAGGAAGTGTTGGTGGTGTGTTGTGGAGCAGGGCGAACTTGCTTGTCAAGTCGCTTTTCTTCCATCAGTAGCATTGAGCGGGCCTTGGTGAATGACGGAAAGGGAGTCTGGTGTTGAATGACATTGATGATGCTGTCAAACTTTTCGGACAAGCCATTCAGCATATGCATCACCAACGCGGGATCGGTGACGGGTGAGTCAAGGTTGGCCAGCAGATCAGATAGGGATTTCAATTTGTGACTGTAGTCGGTGATACTCATATCGCCGATCTCAAGAGTACGGAGTTCATTGTCATACTGAAGTGACCGTGCCTCCTTGTTGTCACGAAATAACTCTTCAAGCGTGAGCCATATGTCACGCGCTTTGGACTTGGCCTTGAGGATGGTGTCGAGGAGTTGTTCCGACACGGTGCCATAGATCCACATTTTTACAAGCCCATCACGTTCTTTCCACTGCTTTTCATCATCATCAGTTGGCACGGAAGAGCCATCGAGATGTCCCAAAACACCAAAGCTGCTGCAGTGGGTCTCGAACAGCTCGCGCCAGACGTCGTAGTTCAGCTTGTTCATGTCAAGCTGGATGGGGATGTAGCCTCGAATCTGTGTGATTCCAAAGGGCTTATCGGTGTTGGGAGTAACGGCGGTTAGAGAGGAGCCAGTCATCTTCACCAATCACGAGTGTTTCAATAAACAACGGAAGAAAAGAGAAAAAAAAAAAAACAGAGGAGCTAACGACGGAGATATGAAAGAGAGCGGAGTAGGATCGAAGAAAGCTTTTTGAGATTAGCTTAGCTCTGATACCATGTAATTATGTAAAACTCCGTGAAAGGAGAGTTATGAATTAGGAGAGTTAATCATACCAAATTTTAAACGTAATGGTAACAATATAAAAGAAACCTATGGTCGATCTAAGACGAAAACCGAGATTGTTTCAACCCGAGTTGAACTAGATATGATTTTAATTTGATGAGTTAAATAAATTACCTGATAAGACAGGCTGGACGTTGTTGATGACAATGGAGAGTGCAAGTATTGGCGTGAGTTCTTTAACAAGAATGATGACTTGTTCGTCTTTCACAAAAAGAGATGGATATTGGTCTCTAAAGATGAGTAGAACCATTGATACAATGAATCCTATCAGCGTCGATGTTATCACTGCTACCAGTAGTGAGAACTTCGCGGTTCTTGGATGGTTAGCTCCTAATTCATTAGACACTCTCACACTGCACCATTTCGAGATTAATTGTTTTAGTATCTAGTATATATACCAAAGTGAGAGGTTTTGACAAAACGAGTTCGACTTTTGCACGTGGTTAATTACCTTACGGCGGTGTTCATCCCAATAGCAATCATTGCCGTCCATCCCAATATATTCATGCTTCATTTTTCATATCGTTACCAAAAAAAAAAAGGTTTAGACGTATAGTGGTGGACCAAAATACAGTAATTATGTCTTCTTACATAATATAAAGATTTAACAATAAATAATTAGTACTATAATTTGTTTTTGACAGCAATAATAATTACTATATGTATATGTGTTGAATTAAAGTATAGTGGGGTCAGACTAAGGAAAAATTATCAACTACTATAATTCTTTTAATTTTATTATATATAACTTTTATATTGATTGAACCTGGTCAAATATGTACACTACTACACTCCCATGAAAAAATAATGTTGAACAAAAACATAGTATATACACATTTGACAGTCGATTTTAGCTTTATATTGTTCTTTTTGGGTGTATTTATACAACTATATGACTAAAAACAAAATGTTGCAGAACAAAAAAAAAGAAACTAAAAAAAAATAGAAGAAGAAGAATAATACTATATTAATGCGCAGCAAATTATTTAACGTAGCTAGCTAGGGTTTTCACTGCCCAAGACCACCAACCAACGAATAACGATTAAGTCTACTACGCACGACGGATCACAGTGCTAATTCCTAGAGATTCTTGATGATAACATTTTTAAAATAAAGAAACTGAACAAATCAGACAGGGAATCTTAATAGGATAATTCTTGGGTCTAACCCTTCTTATTCAACCCCTCTTAGTTAAGGAAACAATTATTGATTAAGACAACAAATTCTGTATATCAATTAATTTTAAAATTATTAATTCTAAACAGTATATTACAGTTTTAAATTCTAACATCTAAACCCAAATCACTCTCTTTATAAAGCTAAATTAAAATATAATTTTTTTTAATTGTAAAATCTAAACCCTAACCACTGTTTTATAAACTCAAACCGACAAATAATTTTGCTTAATTTTAAAATCTAAACCCTAACCACTCTTTTGTAAACCCAAACTGATATATAATTTTGCTTAATTTTAAAATCTAAACCCTAACCATTCTTTTGTAAACCCAAACTGATATATAATTTTGCTTAATTTTAAAATCTAAACCCTAACCATTCTTTTGTAAACCCAAACCGACATATAATTTTGTTTAATTGTAAAATATAAACCCTAAACTCTAACCACTTTTTTGTAAACCCAAACCGACATATAATTTCATTTAATTGTAAAATGTATCCCCTAAACTCTAACCTCTCTTTTGTAAACCCAAAACGACATATAATTTTGTTTAATTGTAAAAACTAAACCCTAACTATTTTTTGTAAAAAACCGACATATGATTTCATTTAATTGTAAAATCTAAACTCTAATCGTTGTTTTATAAACCTAAACCAACATCATTTCCTTAATAAAAAAACTACAGAATTGGTTTCCTTAACTTGTTTTGTTTTTTTATTTTAATTTTGATTTATTTTATAAATATGATATGACATAGCAATTTGTTGTATTTTGATTGGTTAATTAAGAGGGGGTGAATAAGAGTGGTTCACCCTGGGGTGAACCGAAGAATTTTTCATCTTAATAAACCTTAAATTACTTTTAAAAATAAAAAAACGTACTTGTAAAAATACCAAAAAAAAACATAAATAAATTTACCAGATGGAGAGGGCGGCTACGGAGATTTCAGCATCCTTCAAATATCCAGCAAATAATATGATTGCCATAAAGTACCATACCTCCAAACTTCAAAGTAAAGTAAAAAATTCAATCAAACTACTAACAATAACAAAACAAAACAAAAACAAAAAAAGCATAAGTAGGGTTTGGTTATAGTAGACTCACCAGAGCATAACAGCAGAAGCCAAAGACAATCTAACGAAACTCCATAGATGATGAAAAGCCTCCCACGATAAACCAGACCAAGCCTCACCACACGTACCACTAAATATGTACACGAGCTGAGCCGTGACAATTAACCACCACGAGAGATTAAGCACGACGGCTAGACCCGGCATACCCCACTGGAGCCTCTCAATGACAAACCACGTGAGGGGCACGTGTACAACAAGTGCAACAGCCGAGATCGCGGCCATGACCATGATCTTGCTTTGCGACTGTAAGAACTTAGCGGTTGGGAAGTTAACGGCGTAAGCAAAGATTTGAGGGATCATGTAGATGGAAAATATCCCGGCGGCGCTAGAGATCGCGGCCGTTTGGCCGATGAACGCGAGGATTGGGGCCGCGAAAATGTAAAGGAGAGTGAGGATAAGAGCGGTCACGTTTAGGATCACCCATGATCGTTGTAAGTAAACGCCAAGCATTGACAATTTCCCCGCTCCAAACGCTTGTCCACATAGCGTTTCTAACGCACTTCCCATTCCAAGCTAGTTGTGTACCACGCACACATTACAATTCAGAACAAAACAGAGGAAAGTTCTTTCAAAATATAAATATAAAAGTATAAAAAAAGATTTTAAACTATATTTTAACTGAATAGAAATGGTCTTTTTAATAAATAAATACTTTGACAACAAACCAAATAGTCACGGATTTATTTGTCTTTGTATTTTATATCCTAGACCAAAATTTAAATGATAATATTTTTTTTCGTATAAAAAATGTAAAATACGAATATCTCCCAATTCTTGGATCTTGTGGATATTTAAGTATTTTAAAATTGAGTGAAACAAAACGTAATCTTGAATTAGAAAATGCACACCACAAAAAAGGAAAAAAATCTTGAAATAATAAATACAAACTACACATGTTAAACGACGAGCTAAGAATGTAACTTACCATGATCCCGAATGAGAAGCCGGCGACGACTGAGTTTTCGACGGAGACGGCAGCAAGAGAGACGGTGCTGATGTGACCGGCGAAAACCTGAGTTACAGCGCCGAGAGAATATTGGTTCATCGACGTGAAAATGGCAGGGCCGGCTAAGTACCAAAGCTTCTTGGTCTCCACGTTAAACTCCCTAACGAATCCACCAACGGTTGTGATCGGAGATATATCGTCGGCCGGTGAGAAAGGAAGATCAGCAGGACGTTCATCCGCCGTAGAGAGAAATGTCTCCGTGAGATTTTTGTCTTTTACCATCTTGAGAGAGAGAGAGAGAAAGATGTGGAGAGATTAAAGGAGGTCAAAGACTATATAAAGACCAACGAGTGAGGATCTTTGGGTTTAATCATTCATGAATTATATAGAAAAGACTAGTTGATGTGTTTTGACAAAAAGATGCTTTAAGAAAAATCAGAGTTGTATAGCAATCAAGTAATAAAAAAAACTAATATAGCAACTAGCATTTAATAAAAAAATTGCTACATGTTGGAAAAATATCGCTGTGTTAATCAAATTATAGTGACATTTTGGTTGAATTACGTCCACATGTGTTTTGTTTTGGTCATATTATTTAATGATACTTATGTGTCAGTATTTTTTTTTTGATTAAAACTTGAGTCAAATAATACTATTACTAGTCTATATATATTCCCTATATATTAATAGAGAAACATTCTCAAGAAAATATTAATATGTCGTTGTTAGAGAGTTCAGGACACCAATAAATTTATTGCCCTCATTTTTATAGTTATTTTGTATTTACACATAATTGCTTTTGAATGATTAATTACATTAACATGCTATTATATTTATAAAAAAACAATTAACTCAATAATAATTAGATATGTCATCATTTCTCATACAAATTTAAATATCACATATTAAAAATAATTAAATAATTATATACTATTTAAAGCCAAAATTTCACTAAAATTTGCTTACAAATATACAAGTCAAATTTATATTGATTTTAATATTGATTTCTTAAAATCAATCTAAGTAAAATATTTTAAAAAGGCTATAAAAACATATAAAGTTATAAAAATTAAGAACATATAACTTATCAACATAATAATAATATAAAAACAAAATGTTATTTTTCTGTTAGTATTATTACCATATTAATTTAAATAACAAGCTTTCAATAGTTATTATGATTGATTATAAAAAGCAGAATATTACCCCTGAATTATCTCCAACTCATTAAAAGAAACTTAATTTCCAATAAATATAGATTTATATATATTCATAATTAAACATAAAAATGACAACAAATTCGGAGATATCATGATGTATGATTATTTTAGATATATATATATATATATCTAAGTATGTAAACAAATTTATCTCAACATTTAGTGTGATTATTTATTTAGATCATAGAAAATAAATTTATACATAACTCTAATTTTATCTGTATATATATATTCCGCACATATTGCAGGTTAATACCTAGTATATATATATATATATATTCATATCATTTTCTCTTATATTTATATTTATGTTAAAATTTTAACCATCTTGAATAAGAAATCGTGATGCTGTTTTATAGTATATAGTATAGCAAGAAAATAAATTTGTTGTTTTTGAAGTCATAAGTCATAAACGAACCTTGTTAATTATATAAATTGACTGACAATATGGTTATCGATTAGTTAGTAAATTTTGTCGGGATAATATGTATTTTTAATTAATAAATTAATTTTAGAGACTTAAAAACCTTACATGAGTTTTTAAAAAAAAGTAAAAAAAAAAAGTCAATCATTGGCCTTTTTCCTTTTAACCAACTACAAATTATGTTTCGTCTTTCTCAAAAGCTATAATATATCCATCAAATAATATTTTTCACTCTTCCTCTTTACAGTTTTCAAAACCCTACGATGCAGAGCAGAGCCGGCCCCTAGGATAGGCCGATAAAGTTCATGTTTTTGGTAAATTATTTTATATACATATTTTGATCCTCAATTCCTAAAAATTGTCTTAATCTAGTGGTTCACCTTATGAGGTTGCAAAATTGCTTTCATATATTTTTTTTCTTCATTTTCTTTCTAATTTTAACAATGAAGTCGAAATTTTTTCCCCCAAATCTTTGCACCGGCTCTAATGATGTAGAGTACTTACATTTTTTCCATGAAGAAAACACCAATAAATGATTTTTAGTTCTCAATATTTTCAGAAGTTGATTAAGAATATGGGCTGAACTAAAATACCCACTACCAGAAAAACTAAAATCCCAAGATTTTTTTTTTACTAAAAAAAAAAAGGAGAAGATTATGGTAAAAACAAGTATATATGTTTCTTTTTGTTGTGAACTATATTATAAGCTTGGAAGTAACATGATGTTTATTATGAGGAGAATTAAAAGAGAAGAGATCTAGAGAGCTGAGTGTATGGAATGTAAGAGAAGCTAGAGAGAAACTAGAGAAAATGGTAAGACTTCTCACTATATTTTTCTCTTGTACATAACACCTATTTATAGGGGGAAAAGACAAAGACAAGTATAGAGAAGTTGGTGACAAGTGGTGAACAAGTGTTATATGCAATGCATGAAGGAAGACACTTGTAATGGATTACATAAGAAGGGACACTTATTGTGATGTATATTCACACTAATTTTATAACACTTTTAACCCTACATGAGTTAGAAGAAAGTCAATCATCCGTCTTTTCCTTTTAACCAACTCCAAATTAGTTAAGCTTTTTCATATGTAGAAAGAAGAAAAATCTATGTTTCATCTTTCTCAAAAGCTATCATATATATCCATCTCACTTCTTCCTTAGTTCCTCTTTAGAGTTTTCTTTTCTTTTTTTTTTAAAATGTAAAATTTATTCGAAATTTTTTCTTACTTTGTCGATTGCTTAAACTTTTTTTTTAGAATACAGTGGTCTAAAATAAATCAAATCAAAATGAGTGTCTTTTCTTATTTTGATATGAACCAAATCGCCATACATGATACATCCATCATGTCTTCTATCTCTTTGTTCTCGAGAAAAGAAGATATTTTGTTTCAGATTCATATTTTTTCGTCAAAATCGCAAAGTCACATTTTCGCTAAAATCGTAAAAACATATTTTTCTGCCAACGTAAATTTATATTTTCCCACCAAAAATGAAAAAATTACATTATGTCAAAAGCACAACAAAAACTTCATGAAATTAAAATTTATAAATGCCAAAATAATAATATTGGTATTAAATATTCATATATATTTTAAATCAGTAATTAAAATTAATATTAAAAAAATATTAGATCAAAACATAGGCATATTAGTCATTTTTTTATTCAAATCTATTTAGATGAGAATGTAATTAAACCAAACAAACTCATTTGCATTTAAATGCATCATCCAAATAAATTATTTTTTTTATTTTTTTTGTTGGATCATTTGACATTGAAATGAATCATTGAAATATATTATTTAAATAGATCATTTAGATGAAAATCAGTTAAGATGATGAAACTGGAACTTCTCCATGACTTCTACTAATTTCTTTCTCTCCATAATGAATGAACCGTGAGTATGGGCTGAACTATATATGCCCACTACCAGCAAAAACTAAACCCACGAAAAGTTTGTTTCTTTTAAGGGTTAAGCCCACGAAGTATATTGAAAACTCCACCAAGCCTATTTGAAAATCTAGAATCAACCACTCACAAGCAAAACGCCACATGCAGCAACTTAATAACAACATCATAGCAATGATTATAACCTAAACCTACACACTTTTTCCTAGATTTTGTTTGTGTATTACATAAGCAACAACATAAACTTATCGCATATAACAACAATATGCCCAATTCCTAAAAATGATACTACCAAGAATGTTTGTTAAATCTCGAACTAATGACCCCTACGATTAACTTCATTAACGCTTCTTAATTCTGTATTGTATTTAATTTAATCTTTCCCCACACACATTAAATTAAATTTACTTAAAAAGGAAACCAACCACACACGTAAGCCGTGAACTTCACGCGCCGGTCAAAATCAGAAAGAAACTGTAGAAAAAAAGCAAAAGAAAAAAACGGACTTGACTTGACTTAACTTAACAATGGCGAATACGACGATGAACCTACACTAGCCACCACCACCACCAGCTTCAAGTGTGAAAAAAAAAAAAAAAACCCTAGTAATCGAGAGAGAGAGAGAGAGAGAGGTGGGAAGAAGAGCGACTCTTTTAATGGAAGAAGAGAGTCGAATTGGAGACGAGCTCTCCAGTTTGATAATCACGGCGGAGCGACTCCGTGTAGCGGTGGATGAAGCTGAATCGTTCAAAACAGAGTGTGGTGAGCTTGGTAAACAAGTGGATCGTCTCGCTCAAATGCTTAGAACGCTTGTTCGGTTCGTCTCCGGTTCTCCTCAACCGGTTTACGACCGTCCGATTCGTAGAGTCATCGTCGATGTTAAGAAGAATCTAGAGCGAGGTTTCGCTCTCGTTCGCAAGTGTAGGAGACACAATCTGATCCGGCGGGTTTGTACTATCATCAACGCTGGCGATTTTCGCAAAGTGGTTAACCTTCTGGAATCTTCCAACGGCGATGTGAAATGGATTCTGAGCGTGTTCGATTCCGACGGTGACGGAAGTTTCGGCGGTGGTGGGATTGTGATTTCGCTTCCTCCGATTGCTACGAATGATCCGATTTTGCCTTGGGTTTGGTCTTTGGCTGCTTCGGTACAGATGGGGAAACTGGTGGATAAGATTGACGCGGCGAATCAGCTCGGTTCTCTTGCCGGAGATAATGATCGGAACAAGAAGATTATTGTTGACGAAGGTGGTGTTGCTCCGTTGCTTAGGCTTTTAAAGGAGAGTTCATCAGCGGAAGGGCAAATCGCGGCGGCTACGACGTTAGAGTTATTGGCTTGTGATGGGGATAAGGTTAGGTCTATTGTTAATGAACTCGGTGTTCCTATTCTTGTTCAGGTTCTTGGTGATTCTTCTGTTAGAGTTCAGATTAAGGTAGCTACATTGGTTGCAAGAATGGCTGAGCATGATCCTATTGCTCAAGATGAGTTCGCTAGGCAGAGTGTGATTAAGCCGCTAGTTACGTTGCTTTCTTTGGATGTGTTTGTCGATGATCTTCATTTGAGTAAGCATAGTAGTATTCACTCTCTTGTTCAGATGAACAAAGATATTGAGAAAGATCCGTCTTTGAAAGTTTATAAGCCGTTTAAGAGTTCTAAGTCGAATGTGTATCGTGACATTGGCGGTAGTGGAAGTAGAACAGGGAATTTTAAGAAAGAAAGGGATAATGAGAATCCTGAGGTGAAACTTGAGCTTAAGGTTAATTGTGCGGAAGCTTTGTGGATGCTTGCTAGAGGCAATGTAGCTAATAGTAGGAGGATTACGGAAACGAAAGGGTTGCTTTCTTTGGCCAAGATTGTGGAAAAAGAAGTTGGTGAATTGCAGTACAATTGTTTGATGACTCTGATGGAGATAACAGCTGCTGCAGAGTCAAACGCTGACCTTAGACGAGCAGCTTTCAAAACCAATTCCCCGGCTGCTAAAGCTGTTATTGACCAGATGTTATGGCTAATCAAAGACGTTGATAGCCCGATTCTGAAAATCCCAGCGATTCAATCTATCGGGTCGTTGGCGCGGACATTCCCTGCAAGAGAAACGAGAATGATCGAGCCATTGGTCCAGAAACTCGGTAGTAGCAATCAAGAAGTGGCGATAACAGCTGTGATTTCGTTGCAGAAATTTGTCTGTCCCGAGAACTTCCTCTGCTCACAGCACTCTAAGAACATCATCGAATACGGGGCGATCCCGTTACTGATGAAACTGATAAGGAACTTCGAGCAGCAAATGCAGCTACAGTGTCTAGCGCTGCTTTGTTACCTTTCGATTAACGCTAGTAACCACGGGCAGCTGGAACAAGCCAAGGTTTTGACGGTGCTTGAAGGTGCAGAACGGTTGGCGGGTTTGCAGAACATGGAGTTGAGAGAACTTGTATCGAAAGCGATATATCAGTTGAGTCTATACAACGCAGGAAGCCATAGTCAAATGCTATCGTATGGTGGTCCTTAAAAGCCAAGAAGATACAGCTTACAGTTTGTTGGATTCATGGTACAGACAGAATCTTCATTGTTAGATTTTTACAGAGAAAGAGCAAAAGCAGAATCTCTCATTTTGTGATCGTTGATTGATCAAAATCCTTCATTGTAAATGAAACGAAACAAAGATAATTAGATGGAAGGGTAATAAAACCTGCTTTGCCCTGTCTGATTTGCTTGGAAACCATAGGATTTTAGTAAAAAAGAAAAATGAAATTTGCTATGCTCGAGTTGTATCTTATGTCGCCCAGTCGAATATTACAGATGCGTGTGTGGTTGTCTTAGCCGTCACAAAATTTAGCAAACAATGGATCTGTGGTCCCATTTAGCTGCAAAATTATCATTTTAGTAGACACAATATTTTAATCAAAAAAAATAAATAAGTAGACACAGTATATATTTGCATTTTAAAGTAACGAAAACTATTAATTAAATCTATATTAGTATCAAACCTTAAAAAAAAACGTAGACATATCTATCATGTCATAGATAGTAGTATATTTTGAGTATATTTGTACTTGAAAACGAAGTTAATTTAGGTTTAAGCATTTTTATCGGTTTAAATCTTGAAACTCTTCAAATGGTTTGCCATTTTCATGTTTTCTATCACTCCATTCAAGAGCATGTAATGATCAGAATCCTGAGTGTCGACGTATGCAATCTCTTATTTGATTAAATGGTAAATTTCCTTTTTTATAGTGTTTTTGTAACTAGTATTAGAAAATAACTAATGCTCATGCAAGAGTTTAAAATTTTAACATTATCTTTATTTGTAATTACTAATATTGCCCCTAGTATTCATTTTCTATAGTATCGTCGTGTATGTGATTAAGATATTTTTTCTGTTTTAACAGTATCTAATTATGTTTTATTAAAACAATAGTCCAACACATGTTTGGGGAACACCTTTGCCACAACTACGATCAAGAATACCACTGCTATAATTCTTTGAGTACTAGCATATATAAAAAGAAATCCAATCACTTCCCAATACCTATATAAAGAGAACAAGTAACAACATCACAACGAGAAAAGTAATCTAAATCATGTAAATTGGACTTTTATTATTTAAAGTTTGCTATAATAAAGGATTTTACCATGAGAATTAAAAGAAAAAAAACATGAATTCAGACATTTTAGACAAATAATCATGTAATATTGGGATGGACAAATACAATTCATGAATAGAAAAAAAAAAAACAAACAAACAATTGAAGTCGAGTGTACAAAATTTGTTAGAAAGCAATGTTACTTAGATGAATTAGTTTAAAAATGACATTCATCGATTTAAGGTATTAACTAATGATCTCAATTCCATAAGAAAATATATTAATATTCTTATATTGTTCAAGTGAAAATATCTAAGTGAAGAAGAAGAAGATGAACATGGAGGAGATGGAGCCAAAAAGAAGAGCCTTGTTGTGACCTCTTGGGTAGGCGAGCATAAAATTGCTTTCACAGAAACAGTGGCAAAGCTTCCTTCACAGCTTCACACAGCAACTGAAATCTTTCGTGAAATGAATAAAAAGTTTACTTCCCTCATGCGCAAGCAAGTCTATGGTTACGACAAACGAGTAGGGTTCATATTCGCTTCTCGAAATGCTGTTTATAGATTTTAAGTGGATTTTATTACTTTGTTCCTTAAACTCAAGCTCATAAACTCAACATAGACTCAAACAAATTGATAAAAATCTAAACGCATAATAAGTTTGATCACTATATAAAGATCCCTAAGGATTCAGTCTTTAAAGATAGTTATATGATGGAGCAAAGTTGTAGTTGTAGATATAAACCATGAAGACTAGTTAGACCTGTATTATTTAAGAGATTATTATAGATTTTGCCAATTTTTATTCTAATTCTTTTAAATCTGCTATTTTCTCTAAATATTTTAGATCTATCGTCATTATTGGCCACTCTAAAAGCTATACATTTGTGATTTGTATTTTATTTACTAAGATACATACTTCATAGTAAATACTAAACTTTTTAAAAATGGAATAAAAGAAACTCAAACTTAATGTATAAATTGTATTTTAAAATATTGAAAATGGAAAATCCACAATTGTGGCTAAGAAAAGTGGTTTTTCATAATTGATTCATTATTTAAACCTATTTTTATTTTTATTTTTTGTTAAAAGGTATTCAATTATAAAAATATAATGTCCAGTGGGCTATTTCCGGAGTAGGCCCATACAGAAATCCCAAAGGGTCGAACTCGTTTACATCAAACCGGACTAAACTGTTGGAAAAACAAAACCGGCCGGATTACAACAACCGGATTAAACCGGTACTACGTGAAACCCTAATCTACAAACGAAGAACTCGTTTTGCAGCCGCCATCCATAATTGCGGATACTCGACCGGAACAGGACCTCCGACGAGCCTGGACGACGGTAACCGAATGGAGATGGTGATCCAAGATCCATTTGCCATCCCGCCACCGTAGAACCGTTTTGAGAAGGAGGAAGAGATCCGATCTGTCATTTGTTGTGGAGGATCCATGCTCAGTCGTGAGAGAGAGAGAGAGGCAGCAGGGAGTAGATAAGAGGACCGTCGACGGTGGCTTAGCTTCACCAGATCAGAGATTACCTCCCCTATCATAACCAATCCGGTGAAACCTCCAGAATTTCCGATCTCCAGATCTATCTAACCTCTTCTCTTGTTCTTCGCCGTGAATCTCCCTCTTCCGCTCCGCGTAGCAACACCTCCGATAGAGCTCTTTACCGTTAGCGTCTCGCGGATGCTTCTCCTCTCCACCGTTCCCTTGATTTCGTCCAACAGCTTCGTCGGGATGATGCAACAAGTCACGAATGAAGAACCATGGACCGGAGGATCATCACCGCCACCGGAATTGACGGAGGACCCGGCGTCGGCGCACGAGGTTGTGATCAGAAAAAGAGGCTTTTGAGATAGAAAAATCGCCGCGCGTGGGATTCACTCGCCCGATTTTTCTCTCGACTTTCCAAATTGTGTTAACCTATTTTTATTTTGCTATATCTAATCTACAATCGTGCTTAAAAAAAAGATCTGATGTGGCGTTCTTAAAAAAACAAAAAAAAATTTGTCACCAAAAAGTTTTAATTCATAAAGTAAAATATCTACAATAACATTATTCCAAAAAAGAAACTGAGTAAAAAGTATAATTTATTTTAAACATAATAGTATATTTTCATAAAATTATTAATCGAACTGTCAATATCAAAATATTTAATTTATAACAAACTATTTTTGGATAGACATAGCCAAAATATTAACGATGAAGACACAGTTCAAAGCCACGGGCCCACGGTTAAGAAGATAGGAGATGATGGTTGGTTGCATATTTATCAATCGTGTCTTCTCCTAATTGTTTTGTTCCAATGTTTAATGGGATCATGTTGAAAAAACTTACTATTTATAAGTCAGTAAACGACACATAAGCAGGTAGGTACGAAATGATTTGATTTTGATATGTTAAAACTTAAAAGACAAAAGATTTGATAAACAAGCGTTTATTGTTGTTTTGTTTCATTTATAAGTTTTAAAACGAATGCGTTTTCTTTTCCTTTTTTTCAGCTTAGCATTGAAGGTTTTATTTGCAAAAGTTATACTATATGTTTGGTTTTTAAATAAGACTTCAAATTTTTAAATAATTTTCTTTCATTTTTATATTAATTGCCTGACTTTTTCTGTTATTCGTCTAATAAAATATATTGTTACGCGTAAAGTAAACATATATGTAATTGATATAAGCTTAGATAATATGAAAAATATATAAAAATAAAACTATTTTTAATGAATAATATTATATATATACAATATTATGACATAATACTTTGAACTGGTATATTATTTTCTGTAATTATTGATTCATCTTTTTGGCTTATAATATTTAAGGAATTATGTTTCTAGGACAATTTAAATTTAATCAAAAACTCACGAAAAATCACTAGAGAAATAGTGGTGTATTGCCAACTTAATTAGTTTGTCCTAAACTCATAACCTTTTAAATCCACCAAACACCCAACTTTGATTTTTGTCTTCTTTTGGCAAATTAATATTAATCTCTTGCACTGTGATATAAAGGGTCATAATAATAATTCTTTTTGTACTAGATAATTATTGTTTCTTTTCATAGTTCTCTCCATAAATAAATAGTCAATTATTGTTTCGGAAAGTTTTTTTTGTTTTAATTAGGTCTGGGTATTCGGTTTCGGTTCGGTTGTGTTCGGTTTCGGTTAGTTTGGATATAGTGTTATGATAGCTATTTTGATATTTTAGAAATTTTGGTTCGGTTCGGTTCGGTTCGGTTCGGTTTCGGTTCGGTTAGTTGAAGAGATAACCATAACTAACATAAATTATATTGAAATTAACCAAATAAACATAATATAACCAAAAATAACCAAAGATAACCGAATATAACCGAAATTAACCAAAAATACATTATAAAAATATAAAAGGGGGAAAAATATTGATCCGATTTTACAAAATAGTATTTAACTTTGTAATTTCAAAATAATAACATTTAAATATATTGATTATTTAAAATATTTAATTGTTTTGAATGTAGAGATAATTAATATTTTAAGTTTATTTTATAGTTTTGTATAATATTCAATATATTATTTTAGGTATATTCTAGGTTTTTGGATATTTTGGTTAACTATTTAATTGTCGGTTCGGTTCGGTTCGGTTTCGGTTAGTTTAGATATATGATTTTACTAACCATTCAGTTATTTGAGGAACTTCAGTTCGGTTTTAATTTGATTTTTTTCGGTTCGGTTCGGTCAGTTATTTAGTTAGCGGTTATTTTGCCCAGTCCTAGTTTTAATCATAACTCTTAAATTTGTCGGCTACAATTGACATAGTAATATAATGTAGTACATATCTAAATCATGGATCGATCTGCTGTAACACGAAAACGATGGTAATGGAAAAACAGTTAGGTTACAAGTTCAATATTCAATCCACATATTCTAATAAGACTTACAAGATGTAAACTTTTCTACTACTTAATTAGTGTTGTGTTAAAAACATAGATGTAATGCAAATTTTCCTTGATTAACTAAGCTAATTAAGCACATTTGAATTTGTTAAACTAGCGAAAGTACATTGAAGAGATTTAAACATTTTTTCGGAAACCAACTTTGTTTTTTTGGATAAGGTCTTTTTTTACTTTTATAATGAACAGGGGGTGTATAACGGTTGCTTATGATTGAGGAACAAGCAATTGCTACAGATCATTCCCCATTAACTCATTTTTATTATTACGCAACAATTCACCACCTTTTCTATTATGGGGTATTTAAAAAAATTATCCATAACATAATCTATGTCATATTATTAATTAGCTATCAGCTCTTTGTTTTATTTTAATACTAATATGCAGCCACCTTTATCTATATAAGTTAATTAAAATTAGGAGGTTTCATGGATTTTTTCGTAATATATAAAGAATGTACATAGAGATACATGAATTGCAGATTTCTGGTCATTTATTGTAATGCTTTTAGTGCTTTTTAGTTGGCATTTGTGTTTGTGACAAAAAAAAAAAAAAAAAAAAAAAAAAAAA
>NC_025688.1:5413659-5426241 GCF_000633955.1 Camelina sativa
ATGTATTTTAAGCCTATGAAAAAGTGTTGAAAGATAGAAATTAAGTGCCTCGTACGTTGGTTTTGCAGTTGTCTGTGTAGATTTTGACAAATATATTTTATTCTAAGATGTGTTAGACTGTACCTAAATGTATGTTTGAAGAAAAAAATCCAGTGAACTTTTAAAAATAAATTGGCATGGAGAACCATATTTGCAAGATATATGACCCAAGTATTCGAATCGTCCCACATGGAGACATTGACAAATTTGACTAATATATATAATAACATTGGTCTCTTCATTTTTTACCGATTGGTTTTGAGTTCCATACCTATATTTAATTACTAATACCGAAAATGAAAGTGTTGTGACGCGAATAGAAGTATTTTTATTTTGCACTAGTCAATTCACAATTTTAAAGATACATGTGCAAAAAGTCTCTCGAGAAATGAATTTTGTTGTTCTTTTAATATCACACATCGTAGATAAATAATGCGTCCCAAGTTTAGGAGTACATTAGATTTCGTAGATAAATGAGTGCCAAGTTAGGAGGAGAAGAAGTGCAATAACATAAATTAAACTGTGGTTGTTGCATACTTGCATGCATGAGTTTTTTCATTCATTGTTGCTAAAAGAAAATTTGGATGTATAGTAAATGTCAAAATCAGCACCTTACTTCAGGAAGAATCAGATTTACAGCCTATTTAGATATATAAGTAGGTCATATATTTACTTAGTCTTTTTTTGCTCGAGTTTTAAAGGGCATTTCTGAAAATAATACAAGAGAAAGGGTCGATTCAGTAGAACTATTGCTATATAATACCTTTCTTGTATCCAATTAATGCCTTTCACACAATACACCAACACAAATAATCAAATTAAACACAACAAAAAGTTATAAGAAATAAAATATGAAGACAATAAAGAGTTCGCCTCTTTTAGCAATGCTGCTCGGTGTCATTATCGTAGCCGCCGCCATCTCCACCATCTCCGTCGAGGGTCGTAAACATCACGTCAAGAAGATCAAATCCAAACACCGTCGTCATTCCAAAACTACCCCTTCCGGCTCTCCCGCACCGGCTCCTTACCCGTCCACCCACGATGGCGTTTTCAACATTCTCTCCTTCGGTGCCATGGGTGATGGACTCTCCGACGACTCAAAGGTACGTCGTCCATATATTTTCAAGCATTTCGTTTTCGTTTGCCATTTGTGTAAAACATTTTCTAATCGAGAGGTGGGCAGGCATTGGTCGGAGCGTGGAAGGCGGCTTGCAAAGTGGCCGGTGGGAAAGTGGATATTCCGGCAGGGAAACAGTTTTTAGTGAAGGCAGTGACACTGCAAGGTCCGTGCAAGGATGATACGGTGATTCAAATAGAAGGGACCTTAGTGGCTCCGGAGAAGATAGGGTCGTGGCCTAAGTCAAACTTGTTTCAGTGGCTTAACTTCAAATGGGTCAGTCACGTGATCATCCAAGGCTCAGGGACTCTTAATGGTCGCGGCTCTAACTGGTGGAACTTGGACACTTATCAGACTCAGGTACGCTTTATTTTGATTTCGATGCTAATTTAAAATACTAATTAGATCACTATACTGAGAGAGTGAAAAATACAATATTTTATTATAATTGCAATCAAGATTAAAAGAATTTAAAACGTTTTGCTGTATGTTCGTTTGATATATATTTTTTTGAAATTGTATTTTGAGATTAATTTTAAGTTTTATTTGTGATTTGTTTCCTATTTTCAGTCGAGAAAGTATATCCCACCAATGAAACCAACGGTGCGTAATTAAGTCTATTTTTTTAAAAATAATTTTATTTTAACTTAAGTTTCGTAAAGTATTTATTGATGGCTTAAGTGAAGTATACGTATAGGCACTTAGGTTTTATGCAAGTGAGAACGTGACGGTCCGTGACATAAGCATCGTGAACAGCCCACTGTGTCATCTGAAGTTCGATGACTCGGACGGAGTCAAAGTCAACAACATTACGATCTCGTCGCCGGAGAATAGCCCTAACACCGACGGTATTCACCTCCAGAACACACGTAACGTCGAGATTCAACACTCTAACATCGCTTGTGGTAATTCATATTCTCTTACTTCAAATTCCATTTATTTGTTTTATTCATTAACTATATTTAATTCCATAGATTTTGAATTTTTCATATGATCACGACACCTAAGATTTTGAATTATTTCATCATTATAGCGTTCCATTGTTCCAGTTTTATGCGACTCTATATCCATTATATATGCAATTGGAAATACATGTGTTATGTGTACATACATATATAGAAGACTATAACAATACATCTTTTTATATCACTGAACATAGTGGTTGTCACGTTGTAGACGCCAAAGTGAAAGAAAAAAAAGTCAGGACGACAAAGATAATGTAAAATTTTAAAAGTACTATAGAATAAGGACATGAAACAGGAAAAGACATCATTGGCTGAATAAAAAAGATAACACTTAATAACGGTATAACTGTCACCAAACTAACTTTTTATGCAAACAAGCAAGCATGCAGAATGAAAAGGCTCTCTTCTCTTTAATCTATATAACTCATATTTAATATATGAATTAAGAAAGGTTACATGGACCAGAGATTCTAAATGTTTAAAATACTAATCACAAATCAAAAAGTTATTATAATAGTTATATACTATTCAGTTATTTTGGGGAGGATTTAACTCTAAATTTTCTATTTTAATCTTGTTAAACAGGAGATGACTGTGTATCCATCCAAACCGGCTCCTCCAATGTTCATATCCACCACATCAATTGTGGCCCTGGCCATGGCATCAGGTTTATATTTAATAATACATTTCCATTTAGTAATCAGTATATTACTTTTTTCAATTTTTACTGATTTTTATTTATGGTATTTGTTTTCGTTTGTGTGATCACAGCATAGGTGGACTAGGGAAAGATAAGAGTGTGGCATGTGTTTCTGATATCATTGTAGAGGATATCTCTATACAGAACACTCTTGCCGGTGTTCGAATTAAGACTTGGCAGGTACATCTTATAATTAATATAGAGACGACATTATTACTTATAAAAATGATAGTGTCATCCCTGACCCCAAGTAAAATATATGAATCTAAAATATGATATTATTGAAGTATGCAAAAGTAAAAGATAAAATAGTTGAGGCTTTTTATGAAAATTTTGTGTTTCTAAGAAAACCCATAAAACAACGCAAGTCTTTCTACGTAAACGAGTCTAATCTGTCTTTCTGTTCAATGTTTATGTTTTGCATTACATTTTTTTTAATATATAATACATGAATAACGTTTGTTTATGGTTAATCTATCGGATTCGTTTTTCCATTTACATGGTAAACATTTAAGTGAATGACGTGTATATATGTATCCGCTGCAGGGAGGATTGGGGGTCGTGAAGAACCTAACATTTTCGAACATACAAGTAACGGACGTGAAGGTTCCAATAGTAATCGACCAATATTACTGCGACAAGTCCACATGCAAGAATCAGACTCGTGCAGTGTCGATTTCCGGGGTCAAATACAACAACATTGTAGGTAGCTTCACGGTGCAACCGGTACGTATCGCATGCAGCAACAACGTGCCATGCATGGGCGTGGATCTTATGGATATAAGGCTAAGACCTTCTGGAGGGATCAGAGGGTTACAAACTCATCAGCAACAACAAGCTTTGTGTTGGAACTCGTACGGCAAAACACAAGGGCCTTTGGTTCCTTCAAGCATTGGCTATTGCTTGAGGAAGAGTAATATTGGTGCTTATTATTCACAAAAAGTTGCTCGGTCCTATGACAATATTTGCCCTTCATAAAACCTTAAAAATCAAAATTTAAATTTAGGTTTTCGGTGCTAGAGGTCATCAGATGAGTTCTAGGTCAATAACGCCACCGATTCTAGGTATTATTTATGTTTACTATAATTCCTTCTGTGTTTATTTTGGGAGATCATGATGTATCCTTTTGCTTCCCTTCTGCTACTTTTTGTGGATGTGAGAAGGTGATGGCCATTGTATCACCTTTTTTTATTTTATTCCATAGCGTTATGATGATGTATGTCCAATTTCAGAGGTTTAATATTACTTTACATATTGCTTGTAGTATTACACCATCTAAATTAGTCCAATGGAGTTTGGTATGTGAATTGACGAGCAATGGTTTAGTACTTTCCAAATCCATGTTCAGGATTTATAACATCTTGGTTAAGTTGTTTTTAGTCATTTATTATATATATGCTAGTTGCCAGTGCCGGACCAACAGAATCCGGGCCCAATACGAATTGCCAGAAAATGCATCTTAATTTTTATAGTAGTGTAAAATTATAGATTAAAAGCAAAACCAGTTTAAACAAAATTCTTGCTTTTAAAACAGAGTACATTTCAATCATCTTGGAAAGAAGTAACAACAACTTAGGCTCCGAATGGTGACTGCGATCAGAGCGGCCAAATCTATCAACGGTTTAGACCACCTCAAAAATAGGGTGGCCAACAGACCGCTGCGGATCAACTCTATTTGTACACAAACGGTCCGCAGTTGGTCTGCAGCGGTTTTCTTTTTATTAACTTTAAACCACACCGCTACAGACTGTATTTGATAAATGGTGAATAAAAAGTGGTCTAATCTGCTGATGGATTTGTCCGCCTTGACCGCTGCAACCATTCACACCCTTAAATCTTCTCAAATAACTCTTCTTGTGTTTTTCCGTGCAATCATTTATTATTTTTGTACATTAACAAAGACCAAAATATATCTATTTATATAAACTAAATAATTTTTCGTGGAGCTCCTTGAAAGTGGGGGTCCATTGGAATGTTTCATATCAATATGCTCAAATCCCGCACTGCTAGTTGCATAACTAAAAAAAAACAAGACTGTAAAGTGAAATGTGCAAGCTTTTCTTTTTATTAAAACTAAATTAGCAAGTTGATCAACAAAAAAATGTATAAATTTGGGAAAGAAAATTTAGAAGGAGAAAAGGCTCAATAAGTCAGAATTAAGAGAATATTCATCACGAGAACTATGAACGTAAGAACTTTTCATTTCCTTAAAAGTTACAAACAAAAAAAGAATATTTGTAAATGATTTTTTAGTGGAGTTTTAGAAGCACTTATTAATATATAATACTAGTACTTAGCCTTTGGTGGAAAGGCCACATTCTCTTCTATAATTTTATGGCTACGAACTATGAAACCTAACTTTTGATATAATAATAATCATCCATCAATCACAATATTGATTATTAGAAAAATAAAATACATACTCATGTTCGTGCAAATCACTCTTGAGTCTTGACGTTGCAAATATATTATATATCATCGATAACTAATTAACACAAAAAAAAGAAAAAAGAAAAATTGTTATATACTTCAAATGATTTTGAAGTACATTAAATTAGACTGAAGTTTCTAACTAAGAAAATATATGACTATGAATGTAAAACACATCTCGAGTAATGGGATATATAGTAGGTGCATTATATTCGACATATTCAATGAATACAAAAGTCATGAGTGTCTTCACCGTCCATTTAGGCTCTCTTTAATCAAAAAATCTATGTCGCACGCGCATAGCTTTTTTTTTATTATTATTAGTTTTTACCTATATTTTCCCTTTTTTTCCTTTCTTTTTCCTAATTTTTTCCAAATATATATATTCCAACAAACATGCATATTGTTTTTTTTTTTCTATTCAGTTATGGACTTGGTTACATAGTTCATATGTTAGGAGTTCACTTTTTTAGTTAAATGCAACTTCTTTTAACATGGATGATTGATTTTGTTAGGAAATACTACAGAGAGCATAGGATTTTACTGGTCTTGGTGGAATTTCATACATATTATAGAATTATCTAATAATTCAATGTATGATAGAATCATTTGCCTTTGGTATAGAGACCCTCTCACTTTTTTTTTCCGTCAAAAAACAAATTTATATTAATGAATTTGAATAGTCTTTGTACAACTGGTTTAAAAACTAGCATGGAGGTGTAAAACATTCAGAGTAAAAAGATGTTTGTAGACTATCATATTTAACAAGTAGATGAGCTGACTTATTACAGGTTCTAGAGCTATAAACAAAAGATACATTATTAAACAAACTTGACCGTCTCGCTTATACGTTTTGTATTGTTGTAAATAAATAAAACTGTTTTAAGATGACAGACATATTTTGGGTCATCAATATTCCTTAATTAAAATCTCCAACTAGCTAGTATTACTAAAATTTGGAGAAGTAGACAGCTTAAACTTTTACAAGTAAATCAAGTTTACATATATGTGAGATATTCTCCCAGACACGAGAATCGAGACATCTTCAACAAAGTTCTTCTCCGACGCCGGTGAAGGAAAACTTTGCCGGCGTCGGGACATAACCCGATCTCTCCCTCTTGTTTCTTGCACTCTCTGTTTCTTCTTCTTCCTAATTTTATTTAAGCTTTCGATCTCTTTTACCCCTCTCGAACTCTCCCCAACCACATGCACCAAATAGCCGATTATAAATCCAAGGAGGCCATCGTTTGGTTGGAGTATCGCAGCTCTTACTCGCTACCCACCTCTTTCCTGGAGAAGGTATCCAAAGATCCAACAACCTTCAGATCTAGGCTCTCATCTCACCAAGAAGAGATCTCAGACCAGGTATGGACGATGGCAGGAGCATATCCTCTTGGACCTTCTTCTGCGCCCTGCCTGGTGGAGTCATCGACGGCACACGACGGCCATCTCATCCTGGTCTTGCCTTCGGGTACCAGAGACCATAAGATCCATGTGCTCTCTTTCGATGCCTTCAGTTCTGCTATTAACCCACACCCAGCATCCTCCCCTTCGTCGGAGATGTTCCACCTCCTGAATCAGATGTCGCTTGAACCCGGCCACCGCTTGCACAATCCTCTGCATCCGACCGGAAAACTAGGGTTTCCTTTAGCAGACCCATCAATTCTCGGATCATTAAGGCTTTTGAGCCCATTAATACAAGGTGTCCCACAAGAACTTTCCTCGCGTGTATCCAGGTTCGATCGGAATTCAAATCTCTCCCACTCTAGCCAATCTTTGTGTAGATTTATAAAACCTTTTGTTCGAAGACTGCATTTGGTTAGTAAATTACCATTGTTGCTAGTTTGGTTAAAGATTTCTTTAGACAACCTGTTGTTAGTATCACCTAGGGTCTCTGCCATTGGAGTTACCAGCTTGAATACAATCGGCATTATGATCCAGTCCATACGGAACTGTGGTTACCGATGTGTCTTCAGGTTCCCTCCATTAACTCGCCTGATTCCTGAGCCCGATAAACTGCTTCTCATCAACTTTTTGAAGTTTCCGCCTAAGAACCTGGAGATTAGTGGCATTATGATCCCAACTCATTGTAGTGGGGGTTACCACAAAACCTTCAAGCGTTTCTCCTCTGAACCTAAAGCCGCTAACAACCTTGCACAAACCTTTGGCAAAACCCTCCTTCGGGTAGACATCTTCTTTCTGAAGATGCTCTCAGCCTTAGCTTCCTCAACGTCGTTTGGTCTTCAATCCAAGACAATGGCCATCTATTCATCCATCGAAGTATTTATGGAAGAAGCATCATTATTTCTTGACCTCACAGGTTCCAAATCCCTTGCAAGGAATTGGCTCATAGCTCTCAAGTCTACAATCTCGATGACCTTTATCTACCTCTATCTCTTTGTTGTATTGGCTTTCATCACTGCTTTTCTTTGTTGTATCTTAAACAATGATCCTTATGTTGTATGTTGTGTTCTATGTTAATGGAACAAAGCATATGTTTGTCCAAAAAAAAGTCATCATTTGGATGTCCAATTTCATCANGGTGATGACTGATGGGAAACTTTCCTTTGGTTTCTTTCAGCCTCTCTATATCCCTATGATGGTTTACAATGTACAATGCAATGGGAATAGTATATAAATTCATGTTTGTCCTTAAGCCCATTTTAGCTACAAATAGTGAAGTAAGACATCCTTTAGTGTTCCCCCAAAAAAAGACATCGTTTAGTATTTCTTATCTTTTCTCATATATATTTCAAAACTTAGGGGTTACCAGATCCAACATGTTATTCAAATATAAGTTCAGTTATTTAACACTTTAATCGACTAGTGTTTTAATTTCTAAACCATTTAAATATTACAGTATATTTGTATAAGGAATCAAGGACGAATAACAAGTATAAGAAATGACAATCCTAATTAGTATTCTCTTTGTTTCAGAAAGAATGTCATTTTAACACATTTCACACAAATTAAGAGAAACTTAAATTATATGTGTTTTTCCTATTTAATAAGTGAATAATAATTTACATTTAATAAAATAAGTTTTGGGTTTAGGGGATAATTAAAAAATTTAGCATAAAAACCCATTATAAATGTAGAATGGCACTTTTTGTTAAACAATTTTTTTCTCTAAAATGACATTTTTTGCGAAGCAATTTTTTTCTCTAAAATGACACTCATTTTTGGAACAGAGTGAATATCATATATAGTACCAAATAGGAATTACACTTCTCCTAAGAAAAAAAATAAAATCAGTATATTACCAAATTGCAAATTTAATTTTGCATTAGGGAAAAAACAAAATATCAGTTCAAGAAAATACAATTGTCCGTTTATAATGGGCTTTGAACGTTAATTCCAAGCCCACATATAATGCTGTAAGCCTGTAATTTTTGGTGTTTAGCAAGAAAAGTCCGTCCCGCGTTAAAAAAAAAAAGACTGATTTACTTTCATATCTCTTCACGTGAGAGTCACGTGTTCGGTGAAAAGGAGTTGAAACCAGTGAAAAACAAAACCCTAAAAGGAGACTCATTTCTGGGTCGAGAAGGTGCGAGAATCGCTTACAGAGAAGAGAGATTTACATACACAGGTACGTAAATCTTCGAGCTTTCGATCTCTCTTTGTATTGAATCAATCTGGGCATGTTAAAGTTTCGATTTTTACTTCCAATTTTAATCTGGGTCTGCTTAGATCAATCGAAACTCGTTTTGCTTCGTTTAGTTAATTTCAAGCTTTAAAGTTTCGATTTTTGTTGTTGTTGTTGTAGTAGTAGTTTTGATTCGCGCGCTGTGTCTTAAGCTTGAAGGGGGGGGAAGAACATGGCAGAGCAAGAATCAGATAAGAACATTGAGATTTGGAAGATTAAGAAGCTAATCAAGGGTCTTGAAACCGCTAGAGGTAATGGAACGAGTATGATCTCTCTTATCATGCCTCCTAGAGATCAGGTAGCTCGTGTAACTAAGATGCTTTCTGATGAATATCGAACCGCCTCAAACATTAAGAGTCGTGTGAACCGTCAATCTGTTTTGTCTGCTATTACTTCCGCTCAACAGAGATTGAAGCTCTACAACAAAGTTCCTCCCAATGGTCTTGTTCTGTACACTGGAACCATTGTTACGGATGATGGTAAAGAGAAGAAAGTGACGATTGATTTCGAGCCTTTCAAGCCCATCAATGCTTCCTTGTACTTGTGTGACAATAAGTTCCACACGGAGCCTTTGAACGAGCTTTTAGAGTCTGATGACAAGTTTGGTTTCATTATTATGGATGGGAATGGAACTTTGTTTGGTACTTTGAGTGGGAATACAAGAGAGGTTCTGCACAAGTTCACTGTCGATCTTCCTAAGAAGCACGGAAGAGGAGGACAGTCTGCGCTCCGGTTTGCTCGTCTTAGGATGGAGAAGAGACATAACTATGTGAGGAAAACTGCGGAACTTGCCACTCAGTTTGATGGGGACATCAAGTCATCATCAACCAAGGATCAGGGAGGAGACACCAATAAGTCGACCAAGACTCTTGGAGAGAACCAACCCGAGCGTACCAAAGACATTTGTCCCTTTCTTGGAGCATATCAGACAAACCAGGAGGATTTAAGCTACAAATCAACTTATTTAAGAAACCTAAGTCATCACGGAAATACAGAGAAGTGGAGTTGTTTTAATCACTTGCAAAACAGACTTTGGCGACCAGGAGAGACATCTAAGCATTCACGAGGCACATCTAACCATATAGGAGAGTCAGCTAATATCTTTCCATGCACCAGCAAGCACCAGATCAGGCGGATCTCCTTGTCCTCACACTTTCCTTATATAGCCGCATTCACACTTGGGGCAATAACTATCCAGCAGCTTTCTCACCAAGAGTGCTGCGTTTTGGGCCACCTCAATGACGACCAGAATGTTCCAGAGAAGCTCACATATCCCCTTAAACCTACCAGATTCAAAGGAGACACCACTTCCTCTATTTTGATGGATTTCTTCATTATTGCCCAAGGCTAGTTTGCATTTATTGTATGATTTCTTTCTTATTTCTACCATTTTAGAACGTTAGTCTACTCTTGTAAGAGCCCTATATAAAACTCATTTCGTCCTTTGTAATAATCACCTTTCAATCATCTAAGAAATATACAAGTTTGTTTTGTTTTATCCAAAGAGTGTCTTTGTTTAAGCAAGTTTGTCTTTAAGTTTCATTTGAGAGATTCATTTGATTCTTGAGATTAAAGGGTTAGAATTGTTTGTGTGATTCAAACAAGTCTAGTTCTCCACCGATTGAGAGAGTCAATCAAGCCCACAGATTGAGAGAGTCAATCAAAGCAACACCACCACATTTACCGTCGTATCCATCTTCCGCCAACGCTTATTGATCAGTTCTTGATCACCGTTTGTTTATAAGATTGCGGAGTGATCCGGATCTTATATCACAGTTTTACATTAATCCAGCTACGAGTCAGCCCAATGTCTCTGGTCTCATACTTGCTGGTTCAGCGGATTTCAAGACCGAGTTAAGTCAGTCAGAACTGTTTGATCCTCGTCTTCAAGCTAAGATACTGAATGTGGTTGATGTTTCTTACGGAGGAGAGAATGGTTTCAACCAAGCAATTGAGCTGTCTGCTGAGATTCTATCTAACGTGAAGTTCATACAGGAAAAGAAATTGATTGGGAAGTACTTTGAGGAGATTAGTCAAGACACTGGGAAATATGTTTTCGGTGTTGATGATACTTTGAAGGCTCTAGAAATGGGTGCTGTTGAAACTCTGATAGTGTGGGAGAATCTGGATATCCATAGGTATGAGTTAAAGAACACCACGACTGGAGAAATTGTGATTAAGCATTTGGGAAAAGATCAAGAGAACAATCAAAGCAATTTTCATGATGCAGAGACCAATGCGGAGTTAGAAGTTCAGGAGAAGATGCCTCTGCTTGAATGGTTTGCTAATGAGTATAAACGTTTTGGTTGTACGCTTGAGTTTGTGACTAACAAGTCCCAAGAAGGGTCACAATTTTGCAGAGGCTTTGGTGGAATTGGTGGATTGTTGCGGTACCAGCTTGATATGAGGACATTCGATGAATTATCAGATGGGGAAGTTTACGAAGATTCAGATTAAGTCTGAGGAGTATAAGAAGATCTGAAGAAGAAGGATTTGGAGTTTGAAGAAAAAGAAAGACTGAGAACTTTTGTTTGTTTTACTCTGCCTCTCTCTCTCTATATTATTGTCCATTTCCATGTTATCTGTTAAGTTTTTTTCTGGAACAGTTATGTTAAAAATGTATGAGAAATTTGAGCTTCAATATACTCAATTTTGAAGACATTTTGCATTTTGGTACGTAGTCTTGGTTTCAGTAAACATAAGTTTGTTATATCAATTCAATATAAGTTAGTGCAAGTCATTCTCTTGAGGAGCGAACATTAATGTTGCCTAAACAGTAATATCATCAACGGTAATATTAGTGTAATTAATCACTTTGAGAAATCAACATTAATAGTGTTACCTTAAGTAAATGTCCTAAACATTCAGAAACTGGAAAGTAGCCGTTGGAGTAATTGGAAAAAAGAAAGGAAACGAAAAGTGATACAAATAGCCAAATCCTTTGTCTAGATTTCACAATCTTTGTGTTCTTTCTGAGAAGATCTGTGATGAATCCAAAAAGATGTGCTGCCTGCAAATATCTGAGAAGAAGATGTCCAAAAGATTGTATTTTCGCACCTTATTTCCCTCCAAACGATCCTGCAAAATTTGCATGTATCCACAGAATCTATGGTGCTGGGAATGTTTCCAAAATGCTTCAGGTAATATATCTATTACATCTTTTTTTTTTTTTCGAGTTTATCATTATTACAAATCCATAACTCATGGCTATAATTATACAGTCTTGCCCGAAATTTTGAGAATCATAATGTATATAAGAGAAGAGAAAAAATGGGAAAACATGACGAAACAAGAGTCGATTTCAATCAAATGGTTACTAAAATCACTTCCAGTTGTTGGCAACAATGTCAGCCAAGTCAACAACCCTCTGTGAGTAACCCCATTCATTATCATACCAAGCAATCACCTTAACCATGTCATCTCCCATAACCATAGTGAGAGATGAATCAATGGTTGTAGAATAATCAGAGCATCTGAAGTCAACGGACACAAGTGGCTCATCGCAGACTTCGAGTATACCTTTAAGCTCTTTCTCAGCGGAGTCTCTGAAAGCAGCGTTAACTTCCTCAGCAAAAGTCTTCTTTGAGACCTGCACAACGAGATCAACCACTGATACGTTTGGTGTTGGTACACGAAGAGCGATCCCGTTGAGTTTTCCTTTGAGGTTAGGGAGCACGAGTGCCAC
>NC_025688.1:5426871-5430523 GCF_000633955.1 Camelina sativa
AAGAGTCGATTTCAATCAAATGATTACTAAAATCACTTCCATTTGTTGGCAACAATGTCAGCCAAGTCAACAACTCTCTGTGAGTAACCCCATTCATTATCATACCAAGCAATCACCTTAACCATGTCATCTCCCATAACCATAGTGAGTGATGAATCAATGGTTGTAGAATAATCGGAGCATCTGAAGTCAACGGACACAAGTGGCTCATCGCAGACATCGAGTATACCTTTAAGCTCTTTCTCAGCGGAGTCTCTGAAAGCAGCGTTAACTTCCTCAGCAAAAGTCTTCTTTGAGACCTGCACAACGAGATCAACCACTGATACGTTTGGTGTTGGTACACGAAGAGCGATCCCGTTGAGTTTTCCTTTGAGGTTAGGGAGCACGAGTGCCACGGCTTTAGCTGCTCCTGTAGATGTGGGAACAATGTTTAAAGCAGCTGCTCTTGCTCTCCTTAGATCACGGTGACTCGCGTCTAGCAACCTCTGGTCACCGGTGTAAGAGTGAGTTGTTGTCATTGTACCCTTTATGATACCTGAAAATGTTACAAACAAACACATTAGAAACCGAGCTCCCTAAGAGATGACACCGAAAACGAAAGCGTAATTATATATCTTGCATACCAAATTTCTGGTCAAGAACTTTGACAAAAGGAGCAAGACAGTTAGTAGTGCAAGATGCATTGCTGATGATAGGTTCATCATGACTGTAAGCATCTGCATTGACACCAACAACGTAAGTTGGAATATCTCCTTTGCCTGGAGCGGTAATGATAACCTTCTTTGCTCCAGCTTCAATGTGTTTCCCTGCTCCTTCTCTATCGACAAACACTCCGGTTCCTTCGATGACAATGTCAATTCCCAACTCCCTAATTAAGACATATCAAACCATCCATAAGCCAAATTCAAAAACTAACTTATCTAGATTTCAGATTAAGGACTCGTGTTTTTATTAGACTTACTTCCAGGGGAGAAGAGACGGGTTCCGGTTAGACACAACTTGGATGATCTTTCCATCAACGGAGATTGCAGTCTCTCCAGAAGGTTTGACATCAGCATCAAAGATTCCGAGAGTAGAGTCGTATTTAAGGAGATGAGAGGCTTGCTTGACGCCACCAGTGTCATTAATGGCAATGACATCAAGAGGAGAGTCCTTGCGACCATGCCAGCATCTCAAGAAGTTCCTCCCGATCCTACCGAATCCATTGATGGCCACCTTAAGCTTGGCCTCAGTCACACCTTTCCTGTATCCACCACTGCTTCCCATCTGTGACACAAGTACACAACCATCCAAAATACTTCACAAAACAGCGAGAAACAGCCAAAGTCCGATCACATAAATTTATCGATACAAACATTTCATTTAGTTGATGAGCAGTGGAGAGGAATGAGATGAGGTGGCTCTAGAAAGAGAGTACATAATATTGGATCATAAGGTATAGACAATGTTGGAGGAAAACAGAGAACTCACTGCAGAAGTCTGGAAGGATACGAAGGAAACGAACTCATCGGAAGAAAGTTTCTTGCCGAAGGGAAGAAAAGCAGAGGAGCTTCGTAGTCCTGAGAATTCAGTGAAACCCTGAAAACAAAAACACAACATTTACTTAAGAGAAACCAGAAAGAAGAAGAAAAAGAAGAAGAATGAGAAGGAAGGTACCTGAAGAGATGGTTTGGGCAGAGAGAAAGCAACGGAAGCCATGGTGACCAGAAACAAGAATCCAAGTTAAGGTTGTAGCAGCAGAGAGTAAAAAGGATTGGTGAAGGAGAGAGTGGTAATATAGGATAAAGAATTGATGACTTGGAGGCAAAGAGGATTAGATTCTGGATAGCATTCTTACTCATTTCTATGGTTGTGGTTTTATCACTCTCTCGTTTCCATGATCACACATTCACAATGTCTCTCCTCCACCTCATTTTTGATTTTTTTGGGCTTTTCACTTGGGCTTCTTCATTTGTGTGTATGTGTGTGTGGTCACGGTTATATAAGGAGGATAAGGCTGCTCTCCATTTTTCTTGCCTTTCAAAGTTCAGACTATTTACAACAGCGGTTCTTAAAGAGTCTACTATGAATATAAAAACCATCACATGATTGTGAACCATAATATTACTTCATATATTATCTTGTCTGCAGCATACCGTCTGAAACAAAGAAAAGTAACCACAGAAGAACTTGTTTGCTAGTAGTAAGTAACCACAGAAGAACTTGTTTGCTAGTCTACAGATGCGAACAGAAGCCATTGTGGCCATTTTCATACGAACAGAGAGTCTATATGCATGTATTGACGTAAAGTAATGAAGATTACATTATCTGTTTAATGCCTAATGTCACAGTTCGACATACCCATCAAGTGTTAAATTATCATTGCAAAAATGACCTGGACATTGGAGACACAGCTTATACCAACTACCACAGAAAGCTACACATTCCATACACCAGTGAACGCTGATGTTAATCAAAATCTACTTGCTCTCTGTTTAAAACTAACAAGCTTCCCATTCGTCTAACCAAATCCAAAGCTTCACAATTTGAAGAAGATACATAGTCCTTGCACTCAATGAGGCTTAAAACAAAGATCAAAGGGATCATATTGATTAAAAACAGCAAAGAGTCTTTACATTCAACAGAAAGGTGGAAAAAAGCATAATCAGACCCTGAGAATCTGGAGCTTGTTAGAGAAGGAAATAGCAACCCAATCAGGCTGAGAAGAGGACCACTGCAGCTGCTCAACCTCAGCACCAGCAGTGTAAGCTAGAATGGGATCCAAACCACCTTCAACATGCTGTCCCATAGAAGAGATATCCCAAATCAAGGCCTGAGAATCATCACCAGCAGTGCAGATATGGGAGGAGCTATGAGGAGCCCAAGCTATAGCATTGACACTAGCCTGATGGCGCTGAAGCTCCACGACAGGAAGAGCCGGAAAGCGAATATCCAAGACCACAACTTTAGCACTGCCCATGATGACAGTAGCCATGTACCTCGGATCCTGCTTGTTCCAACTAAGACGCACCAAAGGAGTACTAGGCTCACCACTACTCTCATAGATAATAGTGGAATGCTCCTTGTCACGAAGATCGAACACTCTCACAGAGCCATCTTCAGAAACAGAGGCAAAAACACCAACTCCACCCCAAGCAATATCGTAAACCTCTTTATCATGAGCAATAAGCTGAGTATCAACAACTTCACGCTCTATATCCCAAATAGTACAAGTGGTATCAATACTAGAAGTACCGATTCGTCTAGGCTCAGCTTCATTCCAATCAAAAGAAGTAATCGGACCACTAAACTCACTATTCTTATCACTATTGAGACAAGACTTGAGCTCAACACGAGACTCATCATCAGAGATCCGCCATAGACGAAGGAAATCACTAGAAGTAGCTAAAAGATCGGGTCTTTGACACTCTTTATCGGGGATGAAACTGGTTTTGGTTGGTGGGTACGGATGCTCGAAGCATAGATTCGGATCCGATCGAATCTCACCATTTGATTCGTCAAGCTGAACAATCTCTACGCGATTCGGATATTGCTCGATGAGGCTTGTGATTGCGAGCCGATACTTCTTGTCTCGACGAATGCTCCAGTTCATTGCGTAGATCTGCCATGGTGCTTCGTATGTGTAAATCTCCGATCTTTTCGATTGCTCATC
>NC_025688.1:5430582-5453234 GCF_000633955.1 Camelina sativa
TTTTTTTTTTTTTTTTTTTTTTTTTGCCGTCACAACTGTTTTTATTTATAATATAAGGCCAAAAGTATCAAGCCAAAATTACAAACAGGTCAAAGCCCTACAATCAAACTAAAAAATAAAAAAGTCTAATAAAGCAAAAAAACCAAACATAAAGCCCAGGCCCAGATTGTAAAATTAAGATAAATAAAACGCACACAGCTCTAAACGTGGAAGCTTGCCGTCATCATCGACATGTGTCCAGCTGTTCATCACCGTCTTGGTTACGCCGGTGTTCATCAGTCGCCGGCAAAGAGGAAACACGACAGAATGATATGGTAATCATATGAAAAAAACTTAATGATTCTCAAAATAGCAACTGATGTCATCTGATTCCTACTGAGGATAAACCATTCAGTTCTTTTTTTTTGTAGAATCTTCTCCACGATACCATAAAATCAGATTTTTTTTTTCATCGAATTCAGATCTTCTTGCGCTGTTCATAACTTCTAAGTCTTGATTGATTGTCTAGATCTTGAGATTTCTTCTGACTTAGAATTTGAAATCGAAGCTCGATACTCCTCCAACAGAGCACAACCCCTTTAGAGACTTTATTCTTTGAAATCGAACGCCCCATCTATCATCGCCATATGAGATTTTACCCTTCAACTTTTGACAAAAGATAGAAAAAAAACATAACAAAAGAAGATAAAAAAGCAGCAGAGATTTGCCGAAACTAAAGCCCGACAGGACAAGAAAGTAAGTCTCTTGCTTTCGGGAGATAAGCCAACCACCGCCGCTAAACGTAGCCAGCCAACGCCTCTAAGAAAGCAACCGATGCCGGAAGATAAGCCAGCCAACGCCTCTGAGAGAGAAAGCGATGCCAGAAGATGAGCCAAATAAACACCGCTGAGAAAGCCAGTCGTTGCCGGAAACTCTAAAATTGCTTTCTCTCTCTGAAAGATGTGGAGAGAGAAGAGAGAGAGAAAGCTCTAGCTATAGCATCGTATTATGTTGTTTCCTCTCTCTCTTCTAATGGATACTTTACTAATTTTTTTATTTTCGTTTACTTTACTTTTGTTGTATTCGAGTAAACGACGATGTTTAGAACTGCGAAAATAGTGACTGAAAAATATTAATTTCGGTTAATTTAAACATATGTACTAATAAAAAGTAGGAACTAAAAATAATTTACTAATTAATATTTTTTAAATTATAATTATTTTTTATATTATTAAGTTTTTTTTTTAAAAAGAAAAAAAATTAATATATAAAAATAAAATATATATGTACAACGTTTTACATCAAATAAAAAAATTAGAGAAAAAATTAAAAGTTTCCAATTACGAATGAGTTGAAAGCTTGATTTTTTAGACATCTAAATTTAAAAGTTTTTTTTAGTTTAATACGATTTTTAATTTGAAAAAATTAAAACTTTTTATAACTTGGTGTTACATGGATAATTCACTATTTTATTATTTTATTAACATTATTAATATTAGAATATTATATATATCTAACTAAACTGATTAAATTATGATAGTGTACAAAACAAATTATCTTGCCGTAACCTACAAATTATATTTTACAATTAACAATCTATTACAATTATAAAATTTTACACTAAACAAAACAAACAAAAAAATACAAGTTAAAATTTAATTTAACTGTGTTATAGATTTAACTTAAAATATCCACAAATATTTTTAGTTTAAGAAAATAATTCCGCGGCATACCGCTAAAATTACGGTATGTTCCGATTTCAAAAGATTATAAAATAGAAATTAAGATTTATTTGCTTAAAATTTGGTATAATTTAGTTAATAAAAGTTTCTTTCAAGCTGCTTAACTAACATTTCAAAATTGATACAATAAGCATTTGATTAAGTTTGTAAAAACGAAGGCCCATATTTTAAAATAAGATTAATGGGCTCTATATCAGTCCAGTTAACGGTAAAAGTTGTGGATTCCCCACCATGCAAACAAATAAACGTGTATATCCTACCTCATTCAGGTCGGGTAATCAATTTTCTCCAATATTTTGACCAAATTACCTATTCCAATTTCAATAAACCTTCTCTTTTGTGCATAGTTGAGTGATAATTAGAGTAAATAAAACCAACATTTCAGACATTTTCTTAAACGTCTTCTCTTTTCTCTTTTAATAGTATAGAGATTTGATTTGTTTAATTTTTAGTTTCCTTAAAATATTGTATGACATGGCAAAATCATTGGCTATAAGTATAACTATTTCCTATTTTGTTCTACTTAAGGTAAAAAATGCATCTATACATCAAATCAGATTTTGATGCTTGCTAGGCCACAAACAATTGCTTTGATACCATGTAAAAATGATTTCTTAAAACTTACAAGGGACTTACTTACAATCAAGCACGACACATACGAAAAGAGTTCGCCCTAGCTGTCTTTCCTCTTTGGCACAACCACCGAAGTTTCCTCCCCCGGTGGCGCCGAGCCCGATCGGCGTCGCTGTGACTTGTTTTCTTCATCTCTACGGCTTCCTCTTTCCCTGTAATCTATTTGTTTCCAGATTCAGCTTTATCGGAGGCCTTTTGAGATTCCAGATCTCACCTCTGCCCATGCGTCAACTTCAACCACCATCCTCTCCTTCGCATCTGGTAACTCTCTTCGAGTAATATATCACATCAAGTAACATGTTACTGTTCCAAAGATCCATGAGTGTCCCTCTAGGCCCAGTTTCTGTCTGTCTTATCGCCTCCTCATGTCGTCAACTTCAACATCTTTCCGCTCCTCGGATCCAGATCCTCTAACCAAGTGTTTTGCTTGGCTGCAGCTAGACGGAATCTATGTTTTGACGCTGGCGCCGGTGAACCGCTTGACGAAGAAACATTCGTTCTTGGTGACCTCTGCTTCTCTCTCGGTAATCCTCTGTCCCAGGTTTATTCCCCACTCTTATCTTGGAACCCTGGAAGATACTATAGATAAACTATAAGTCATTCCTGACCTGGAAAAGCCTTAGACCCTCTGTTTTTAACTTCATAGCAAGGCCAAATCGTTTAGTATCTTTGTATCCTGTTTGGTCTAGTCGAGTTACACTCGGTAGCAGATCCCTAGATACTTTGGTTGTGCTTAAATCTTCTTTGTGTCAAGGCCAGTTAAATAGCTGTGTTTGGAAGTTTGCAATGCTGCTCTTTGTTAGTGAATATGAGCTGCCAATCAGATTATATTTATTGCTTGCATTTCCTAATATTTTATCTTACATATCACCAATAGCTCAACTGTTTCAGTGTCAACTTGTAACTAGGCTTAGTTTGAAATCCACTCTTCCCCTTTCTAGTCAATGGTTGATTAGCTTAAGGATACCGATAGTCCGAAGACTGCTAGTGAACCTTAACCACTCTCTGTTGCTAAATTGGTCTAAGAGTATGTTAAGAACCTTGTTACTAGAGTCACTTAAGGATGACCTTCTAGAAGGAGATAGCTTGTTGAAGATTGTCCTTATGATCCCACCTCTATGGAGAGGGGGTTACCTCTGCTTCATAAGCCTCTTCTTTTTTCATCACCTACTGTTTATGGTTTCCACTCTACAACACATCAACTTCTTGAAGTCCCCTCAGTTAAGCCTAAAGACTAGCGGCATTATGACCTCTGCTCAAAGAAGTAGCGGTTCCCGCAACCTCTTCAAGCTACCCTCACCCAAACATAGAATCATTACCACCATTGTAGTGGCCGAATTTCAGAGCAATACAAACCTTGCTCGATCCCTTGGCAAAGCTTTTCCAAAAATATCAGCTTTGGTCGTTCATTTACCACTCAGTCTTTGTTTCAAGACAATGGACATTCTCTCTCCCCTTGACCTTCTCATGGAAGATCCATCGATATGCGATGATAGCTGGATTTGGTAATTGGTTTGTTCTGATTCTAATAGGTGCACCATCAAGGTCATTAATGTTTGGAATTCATATTATGCAAGGTTTGCTAACGGTCCAAAGGACCAAAAGGCCATTCTTCATATACCTCAGCTTCGAGAATAGAAGTGTCTCTAAGTTCCTGCTTTGGTTGTCCCTGTCCGGGCTAAGCAACCTACGACATTGGGTTTTGGAGACCCACGTTCTAATGAACTCTCCTAGTGTTTTGTTGAGTTTACTATGTCGTTTTGTATTCTATGCGGTAGCCAACCGCCGAGGTTCATCCCTAGATATATAGGACTGATACCTTTGGTCCTTCCTCGGGCTGGCTTTCATCCCAAAGCCTATAGGCAAAGGCTTGGTTTCGATATCAAAATTGTGAGGAATAACCATTTTAGAACAATCATTTTCAAAGCAAAGGTTCCTTCATTTTCTGCTTCTTCCAAACAAAGAGGCAGACGAAGTAACAAGAATATCTCCATCAGCCAGCCGGTGGGAGCGAGAAGTTTGGAGCCAAGAGTCAAAGATCCCGAATGGACTACACGATGAAGCAGACTTTTAGAAGGGGGTTCCTTTGGCGCTTGTTCCGTTAGTTTACTTTGCATTTTCAGTCTTGTAAGTTAGTGCAAATGCTGACATCACTACAGCCCACTTTGTTTTCTACCTCCTTTCTGGCGAATGAGACCTATCTGCTTCATTCCCGAGTTTCACTTCACTTGGACACAACCAAAGAAAAAAGGGGGCTTGATCCATCACTTTCAAGTCCAGTTAAATTAGAGAACAAGAGTTATGAAACTACATTCACCGACTCGAACAAAGGTGGATTTGGTAGGAATGGAATGTCATGAACTCAGGATTTGGCCTGGTGCTGATTGTAACATCTGTGAACCAAATAGTAGATCTGTTGTTTCCTCACACGAGCTTGTCTGACCTTGTTTCCCTGGTTTGTTGTGTTGTTTGTGTTGCTTAACATTGGAGTCCTAGTTGCTTGTGTATATAGCCTAGTAGATGGGGGGATTTCCTCACTAAGTATTTATGATAATACTTACGCATCTCAATTGTTGTTTGTGGTGTGCAGGTACAAGACGTGGAATCATGGCGATGAAGAGGAGGATGATCTAGGGTCTCAGTTGTTGTGTTATGGTTGTGTTATTGATGTTGGAACCTTGGATAGAGTTATCCTAGGTTGTTGGATAAAATGGTTAGGAATGTTATTGTATTGATGATATGTTGGTTTTGAATTGTTGGTATGTTTCCACTGTGCATATTGGTTGTTGTTGGTTTATTGATGAATTGGGTTTGGTTGGTTTAATTAAGTAGTATGAGATGCTTAATTATATATTATTATTATTAACAAAAACAGGTTGGGTTGTTTCACTGACTGCGTGCCTGTTGAAGAATGAGCCAGCGACTCATAGGCTCGGCTGAAGGCGAGGAAATCTTAATAGACTAACACGCAAGCTAGGCTGAAAGCAACCCGGGTTATAACAATAGAGATTCTCTTGGCACTTGGGAGTGGTTCAAGCTAATCCCCCCGGAAGTTGAAAGAAGCTCCGACGAGCGGACCCAGCTTTTGGCTCAGTTATAGTCACTCAATTGAAATGTTCGCATTTAGAATGAAGATAGATGAGTAGGGGAGTTTCACTCCTACGTGGTATTCTCTACAAATCGATTCCTTGTTCATCGATCGTACCTTTCCTGATGATCATATGGATCTTATAGGTGGGTTCGGGGCCTGACCAAAAGATATCCCGAATGCTCAAGTTTTTTTTTGTGTTTTTTGGCTTGACTCACATAAAGTATGTGCGTAACTGGCACTATCATGTAGGTTCTTTGATTCAGTGGATGTTACAATGCATTAATCAGATTCTGACCTGAAGCTCAATATATACGAGTGTTATTCAGTGAAATAACTCGAATGTCAAATCATTCACTCGACAAACATAACTAGTTGTTCGAGTAAGATTGGGTTGAAGCGGAAGGATATGCTAGCCCGGTCAGTTTGTGTTTCTTCTGCTTTCCTTAAAACAAAAAAGACATTCAAAAGTTTCAAATCCAACTCCCCCATGCATACTAAAACTAAAAGAATAGGACAAGGAAGTGACATATACCAAGCTTAAGAATTCGCTTTCCAGGACGTACTCCCCTCAGTCACCGGGGGCTAGGTCCCCACCTATTATTCCTATGACACAGGAGTTCCCCGTAATCCAAAATATGATTCAGTACAGAGGCCAGCCATCCCCAAAGTCCTCCAAGTACTTGTTAGAATTTTTCACTGATCAGGTGTGATCAGTCTCCCGCTCAAACATATTTTATCCTGGCGATTGTTGGTCCAACGACGAGACTCTTGTTGATTTGCCTCTTTCTTTCCGACTCTCTACAACGACAGAAATAATCCCTATAAAAATACTACTAGATAAAGCACCAGTGATTTCGTATCTAGTCAAAACCTTGACAATTCTTTTTGAATGACGAAATGGCTCTCCTAATCACGAGCCTAGGTCTAGCTAATTGGCTGCAGGGACTGGTGGTCACTATTGAATCTATTTATTATTATGTTGAATTTGTGTATCAAGATGTCATGTGAGTGTTCATGGGCTTCCAACTTAACCAATTGGAAATGAGTGGAAGAGACCTATGTCCTTTATATACTAGTGCAAGGCGAGGTTGCGCGAGAGCGGTGCAAAAACGCGGGAATATAGCAAGTAAGCATTAAGGTATACTCGACTGAAGGAAGAAGTGGAAAGAAAAGGCTCAAAATGGATTTAGGAGTCTTTGTGCGAGTCGCCGCCAAAATACGCTTCGCCATGTGTAACTCTGTATGGACTCGCGAAGCAGGACTCCGGTGTACAAGATTTGATCTAACTATTGAGTGGGTCCACGGAGCTGCATCCCTACTCACCTGGTCTATGAGCATTGTTCTCTCCAGGAGATTGCCTTGATCTCACAGGTTCCAGAACACTATCAAGCCTTCGTTCCATAGCTCTCAAGCTCCTAATATATGTTGCCCCTATCTACAAGCTCTCAAGCTCCTAATATATGTTGCCCTTATCTACATTTATTGTTTTGATGTTTTAAATTCTGGGAAGCCCCCTCATTTGTTATCCTTTAAACTATCCTATCTACCTTGTATGTTACTCTTTCGTTAATGAATGATAATATCTGTTTGTTCAAAAAAAAACCTATAAGAAAATCAAAACTATTTTTCTAGATATGGTATGAATTAGATTTAATAAATTTTACATATAACTACATAAATTTGTTTTAAAACACTTAATTAACTAATTAAAAAAATCTTGAAATTGAGTAGTAATTAATTACTATGTTACATTGATTTCTGATCTTTTTTTTAACTAGGTAAAATGTATTGAAAATTACATATTCGAGTTGATCAATATCTAGCCATAATATTGTAAAGAAACCCTTACAAAAACCAGACATTATATAAGTGATACAAACTATATTCATTCATCTTTTTTTGATTAATAAAATTGCTATACTATGGTTTAAAGCACTTAATTATCGTATCCAAGAGAAACAATCAAGTAATCAAACTAAATTTTGGTTCAAAGCATTAGTTATCTTATACAAGAGAAATTAATCTTGAAATTGATTTTTGCTCTTTTTTGTTTTAACTAGGTGAAATGTATTTAAAATTTTACCAATTTGAGTTGGTCAATATCTAGCAATAATATTGTAAAGAACCCCCTATAAAAATGAGGCATCATTAACATTAAGTGATACAAACTAAGTTATTTAATAATTTCATAAAGAAAATTGCATCTAAGACGATGAAGACAACTCCTTTGCTCATGGTTGTTGTTCTGTTGATGGCCTTGTCTTGTTCGAATGCTCAACCGATGCATCCTGACGATTGTTGGAATGTGGTTAAAAAGGCACCACATGGATGTTTTAGTAAAGTAAAGGGAATCTTTCACGGGCGGTTTCATGAGATCGAAAAACAATGTTGCATAGTCGTTAATTCATTGGTTGATTCGTGTTGGCCGATCCTCTTCCCGAGCATGCCTTACATACGTTTCATGATGAAGGGCTTGTGCACTATCAAATATGGATTGCATTAATGTGTTGAGTATTTGCTTCGTTTTGATATTTCTTAAAAAATGACAATTTAATATTGAATATAATATTAATATTTGTCAATTATATTAAAACTCGAAAAAGCCTTGTAAAGATTATGGTAACTCAGAAACTAATAAAAGAAAATATATAAAGTTTATATTATTATGGTAAGGAAATTTTATTTTAAGAATAAACATTATATATAATAAAAAATATTTAAACTCTATAAAAAGTCTAAATATTATTATTGGTTTGAGAAATTTCATTTAAAACTAATTATATGACTGAAAGTATCAATCAATAACTAAGTATATGTGGTGGTTATGTTAATCTTCATAATTGCACAAATCTTACGAGAAAAGAGGCAGTGATTTTGGTCTTGAAGTTTGCTGAGAATAAGTTGTGTGTACTTTAAAACAAAAAGTAAGTTGTGTGCTATTTTAAAATAATAAAATTTTGAATGATTATTTAATGGAAGAAAGCAAAGAAATGGACAAAGAAGGAGGAACTATAAGAGTATAAAGAGTATAAAGAATAATTGTATGGTGAAAGTAACGATGATAACTACCATACAAAATTGATAATGAAGAACAAGAGAAATAATATAAAGAATAAATGAAAAACACAAAAACATAACCGGTGTCGTTCAATTAAATATGAGAAAACAAAATTGGTTCATGATTCGTAAACACAATTGTTTTTTTTAATTGTGTATTTGAAATAAAACTATTGTTTTAATAATAATTTAAAGTTTTTCTAAAATAATATTAAGAAATATCCCTAGATAGCACCATTTTAGTTTTTTTTTCCAAAACTAGCACACGTTCAAATTTTTCGAAAGTAGCATTTGTTAATATTAAGCTTATTTTTATTTTATATAATTATATTACAGAAATGCAAAAATTAGTGATGTCTTTGCAATTTCGTTCTTGGCCTCTTTAATTTTCTAATCTCCATAGTCTTCGTCCTCGTGCTCCATTTTCTCCGGTGAGTTTTAACGGCGGAGACAAACTCTTCAATCACCAGTCCTCCATCAGATCTAAGGATTTTGGAAGCCTCGTTGTTGATGAATTTATCCAGTTACTGATCAAGATTGACAACAATGGCCGTTCTAAGGCCATCAATGTATCTGGATCCAATGATGCTCATGTCCACGACAACAACGGTGATGCTCATGTCCAAGGCAACACACTTCATAGATCTCTGACGTCATACAACTGCGAGTAAAGTGAAAAAGGCGTTAGGGATGAAGAAATGAAACATAGACGGATGAAGAGGAACATCGTCTGGTTAACGGAGCAGAGTAGTAAATCTTTCATGGTTGGTCATTTCAAGTAAACAAGTCAAGTATTAAGCTTTTCTATGGATAGTGGTGAGGGTATAATTTTAATTGTTAGTTTATTAGATTTGAATGGTCGTTGATTTGTGTTTTCTGTGTGTGTTACAGCTAATTGCTTTTCAGCTGGTGAAACGGTGAAGACAAGGTCTCCATTGGTGATTTTTATCAGAGGTGGTTTTGGTAGAATCTCAGCTGCTCACACTCATCAAGGTGCTTTCTTTCAGGTCTGTATTTTATACACAACCACTACAATTAGAATCTTTGATTTTCTCTACTATGTCATGAGAATTGTTTTAATGACCTCCTTCAGAACTAAATTGCAGCTTAGATTAATGTTTTCTTCTTACATCATTTATTTCTCACGGTGTGGTTTTATGTATGTTAAGTTATGATGTTGGAGTCCCGTGACATAACCGATAGACAAGTTCACATTGATTAATCATTTTTTTCTTAATCTTGGTGAACCACGGTAATGTGCTCTTTGACTTGTACTTCATTGGTTATGGAGTTAGGTAATAGTGTTGATGAGGCAGAGTACAGTGGGAGAAGATCTTCTGGTTTGGGCTCGTCACTATTTTTGGGATTTTTGAATTTTTATGAACACTTTCCTAAATTATAAGGATGTCTTCCGAAATCTAAAGAAAAAAAAAATGTGAAAATAGACCTGATTGACACAATTTTGAAAAAAAATTGCTCGTTTGACACCCTCTCTTTGGGAAAAATTAGAATAACACAATTTTGTGTTTAAATTACCAAAAGCCCAATTAAAATTGAATAGGAAATAAAAATTAACTAAATGATAAAATAAAAACAAAAAATGTTAAGTCAAAAGTAGAAAAAAAAACCGGATAATCGTGTTTTTTGGTACAAACCGAAACTTCGTTTCTTCCGCCGGCAAAGAACAGGTTTTACAGTCCAGGGAGAAAAGCACGATCTATTGTCATCTTCGCCGGCGAATAAGAAGTGTAATCACCGGTGTTCACTGCTCTAGCCAGATACAGCGGTCGTCGTGGGTTGTTTATTCCGGCGGCGGAATAAGAACCCTAGTAGCTTCGGTGGTGGTTGATTTTCGGATTCGGCGCCGGTGTTCTTGAAGCCCTCGCCATTGTTACACCCTTTGAGGTATAAAAGCTTTCCTTTTGTTGCCTTTTGGCTTAATTTCTCCAAAAAACTCAGATGAAATCACATGTCTTCCCGATTAATCTGTTAAATTGAATTAAAAAGTACTAGGAACTTCCCCTTAATAATTTATTAGCACTGTCGAATTTGTTAAATTATAGTTTAATCATATTTAGTTAGTTTGGTCAGAGTGATTTAGTACAATTGAAAATTGTAGATTAATCCTGCACCAATCTCTCTGTTCGTCAATGGTACATTAGTGTTTCTTCTGAAATTGTTTGATACTTTTTTGAAATTGCAAACCAGTGAACGTCTTTGCTACTTAAATAGGAATTGTGCTTAAATAGGAACTTGCGAATGATTTAGCTTTATCTTAATTGTTGTGTTCATTAGTTTCTCTTTGATTTCTATAAATGAGAGATTTTTTTTTTGGATTAGAAGTATCTAACAATTTTGTGTTACATTTGATTCTTTTTTTTTGTATGTTTAGGAATGGCATCTTCAAGCAATAGCATCAAATATCCTCCTCTACTTTATGAAGAAGGGAAATCGCCTCTCCAACATAGGAGCATGAACCACAATTGTTTTGTGTCCAAAATTGGAATTTTGAGAGAAGGATTAGGGGTGGACGTGTGGGATAAACTCAAGGACTCATCTCTTGGAGTGTTTATAAAGTTTGCTGAATTGGAATACACCTGGGCTGCGCAGAGAGTTCACTTTCTACTCACACATCAGCTGAGAATCAACAACATTCATGAGGTTTGGTCTTTGATCGATAATAGGCCAATTAGATTTTCTTTAAATGAGTTTGCAGAGATAACAAGGTTAAATTGTGATGCATTTGACCTTTTAGAGAACTTTGATGTTGATCACCATGATTTCTGGAAAGAAATGAAAATACCAACAACCCTTGATGGTCCTATGTGGAGTGAGTTGGTAAAGGTTATTGATTCTAGCAAAACATGGCATCTTGATAAGAGGATGATGGTTGGTAGGTTATGTTTGTTGTCAGTATGCGTACATGGAATTCATCATACATCTAGAATCCCGTTGGCAACCGCTAAGAGAGTTTTAGATCCAGTTGCTTTTGAAAAACATCCATGGGGTCGGGTTGCTTTTAGTAGTCTAGTGAATTCTGTGAAGATGGTTGACTATGACAGAGATTCATACACCATACACGGGTGTGTTCATGCTTTGTTAATTTGGTTGTATGAGAGTGTTACTGGAATAGGAGAAAGTTATGGGGTTAGAAGGATAGAAACCACTGGTGTTCCACTTCTTGATTGGCGATCATCTCGAAAACGTATCAACTTCACAAACTTCATCCAAAACGAGAAGAAGTTGCATGGACAGGTTAGTAGTGGTGCTAGTTTGTTACTATCTTTTTAAAAAAAATACTTTTGACATCAACAAATAATTTGTGTGAATTTAAAGTTATTACCAGTGTTAATCACTTTATTCATGGCTTGTAGGTTCGTGTTAGGCATATGGTTCATGTTTCAGAGGAAAACATGTATCCTCTATGGTCTGACACAGATGAGCATACAGATCTACACCTAGACGAGCTACTTAAAGATCTCATTCATAACCGTTTGTCTCTAGATGCTTGGAGTTGTGTCAAAACAGTTGGTATAAGTTCAAAAAAGAAGAAAAGAAGTGCTGAAGCTGATAAGGTGAATGACAACAGAGGGTGCAATCCTAAGAAAAAAAGATTGACAGATAGTGATCCTAAATGTGAACAAGGAGAAAATGTAACCAACATGGAGGTAAGGTTTCGTTTTCCTTTACCGTAATTGATTAACATTTTTTGTCTTCTCTATTATGATATTAATGAACATGTTATTGTAGGATGGTAAGGATGACAAGTCAATTTCTTTGGATATTTGGAGGGCGATTGAGAAAATGAATGAGACTATTTCTGACTTGGGCAAAACACTCAACAGTCGAATAGATGCTTTGGAGAGTAAATTTGAAACATTCGTTGAAAAAAAAATGACGGTGTTCAAAGAGGAGATGGGTGAGAGGATTAAAGCATTGGAGAAAGAAAGAAAAGAGCCAAAAGACGCTGATGTACGGAATGATGCCACTTCGCACACCATTAACGATGATGAGGGAACAAGTAAAACACCTGTAAGTTACATTTTCCTTTACTTCTCATGTTCTGTTGTTGTCTAAAACTTCTCATGTTCTGTTTTTAAAAAACTCGACCACGTCGTTTTATTTTTTTACTTCTCATGTTCTGTTTTTTTTTTTACTTCTCATGTTCTGAATTTATAAAACTTCTCATGTTCTGTTTTTTTTAAACTTCTCATGTTCTGTTTTTTTTTTTACTTCTCATGGTCTGTTTTTTTAAAACTTCTCATGTTCTGAATTTATAAAACTTCTCATGTTCTGTTTTTTTTAAACTTCTCATGTTCTGTTTTTTTTTAAACTTCTCATGTTCTGTTTTTTTTTTTTTTTCTCATGGTCTGTTTTTTTAAAACTTCTCATGTTCTGAATTTATAAAACTTCTCATGTTCTGTTTTTTTTAAACTTCTCATGTTCTGTTTTTTTTTAAACTTCTCATGTTCTGTTTTTTTTTTTTTTTCTCATGGTCTGTTTTTTTAAAACTTCTCATGTTCTGAATTTATAAAACTTCTCATGTTCTGTTTTTTTTAAACTTCTCATGTTCTGTTTTTTTTTAAACTTCTCATGTTCTGTTTTTTTTTTTTTTTCTCATGGTCTGTTTTTTTAAAACTTCTCATGTTCTGAATTTATAAAACTTCTCATGTTCTGTTTTTTTTAAACTTCTCATGTTCTGTTTTTTTTTAAACTTCTCATGTTCAGTTTGTTTTTTTCTTAAACATATCATGGATTGTTTTTGCTTCTCATGTTCGATTTTCTTACCTCCTTGGAATGTTCTGTTCGGTTGCAGTCATGGATTGTTGAGATGAAGCAGACATCACAAGATGAATTTCCAGTTCAAAGGGTGGTGAGGAAGGAATCTGTGAAGGTTGGGAAGAAGGAAACTTCCAAGAAAAAGAAGATTACTGGTCTTGCTTCTGACGATGTTGAGGATATCACTACCCAAGTTCAGAAAGCTAAATTGAAAATAGCTTCCAGTTCTGAAGATACATGGTCCAACAAGGAGGATCAGTTGGTACATAAAAAACTTGAGGTGACATTAAACCGCCTTGGAGAGGCTTTGACGAAGTTGGATGGACCTGGACCTTCGAAGACTTCTAGACGCGTGCCCCAGTTGGCAGGATCGCAGAAGTATCCTTACCTTGGTAACTCGACAGTCAAGCGGATCATTACAGAGGGTGATAATGTGTTAGGCGATCATCTTAAGCCTGTAGATGATGAGAAACATCAGAGACTTCTGGATTTTCTCAGCCTTGACAAGTATATACATCAACAACTCTGAATAGTTTATAAAAGTTACTATCATTATCTATATATGTACTAACTCTTTCTTATATTCACAGGGAAGAGCCACTTAGCACCAGCAACGCAGCTGTGAGATTCTATTGGAAAATTATGACTCCAAGGAAACATTGGCCAAGCTATGACTATGGATGGTTGACAGAACATGTAAGTTTATTTTTGATAATTTAGTATAGGCGTTTATTCAATACTATATTTTCGCTTATTCTAGTTTTTATTTTTTTGAATGTAGCACATGGGTTGTGCAATGGCTATGTTCCGGCGAAGATATATGCGTGAGCCTTGTCCGTATCCTAAAGAGCGCATAGCTTTCTTAGACCAAGATCTGATGACTACATTGAAGAAGGACTACATACAGTTTAATATGGGGCCTAAGAATTTTGTGTTTCGAGATTCCTATGTGAAACACGTTTTTGGTGAATATCCTGAGGAGTCAGCTACGAACAAGAAGTGGTGGATTGATGTGGATAACTTATACGCTTGTCTTTTTGTCAATGGGAACCATTGGGTGGCTTTGGATATTGACTTGCGAGGTAAGAAGATTCACATCTATGATAGCATACCAACCTTGGTGAATGACGAACAAATGGCCATTGCATGTTTGCCTTTAAGGCGAATGATTCCTGCGATGTTAAGTGACATGATTCCTGAGACAAACCGTAAAAAGAGCAGAGCAATGTTGGAATTGAGAAGGGTGAAGAAAAATGTTCCTCGGAATGAAAATCCAGGTGATTGTGGTGTGTATGCTCTTAAGTACATTGAATGTTTAGCTCTTGGGAAAACATTTGATGGGCTTTGCGATGAGAACATGTTGGCTCTTCGGATTAAGCTTGCAGCGGAATTATACGACGAAGTCAGAGAATTAGCCATACCAGCTAATATGACTGATTCACCTCCTCGAGCTAAAGCTATTATCATCCCTTCCCTAGTTGATGAGTCCTTGTAGACTATTTTGTTTCATTGCCTTACGTTTTGTAATAACATTATAATTGTAGACTATTCTTCTTTTGCATGTGAATTTGAACGTGAATGATGATAATATAACTTGAAGACTATTCTTCTTTTGCATGTGAATTTGAACGTGAATGATGATAATATACCTTGAAGACTATTCTTCTTTTGCATGTGAATTTGAACGTGAATGATGATAATATAACTTGAAGACTATTCTTCTTTTGCATGTGAATTTGAACGTGAATGATGATAATATACCTTGAAGACTATTCTTCTTTTGCATGTGAATTTGAACGTGAATGATGATAATATAACTTGAAGACTATTCTTCTTTTGCATGTGAATTTGAACGTGAATGATGATAATATACTCATTTTAAATTTTAAATTGTTACTAACAAAAGAAGTGGAGAATATAAAAGAACTTTGAACTAAAAAGAATTCTATGTCAATGAAAGCATTGTCATTTTCAACAAAAAAATAAAGAGAACTTGGGAAGATAACAAAAACTAGGAAATTATAGAGTACATGTCTTGCGATTATGTCCTACTTGGTTGCAATTACCACATGTGTATTGTTTTCTTGGCTTCTTCTTTTCCATTGCAATTTCCAATGCTGATTTGATTCTTGAATTCTTTGGTCTACCTGGTTGTTGTTTTGGAATCGGTGGTCTACATACCTTCGTTATCACATGTCCAGGAACAGATTTATCAAGCTCCCTTGGCATGATGGCATTCTCGTAGGAAGTGTAAACGTAGTGTTTCCGATAATAAGGATGACTCATTGAAATGCGAGAAATGTTTCTGAATTCACCGGCCGCAATTGCATGTGCACAAGGGAGTTTCTCCAAGTCAAACCTGCGACACGTACACTTTTTATCTTTCAAATTGACAACATGCAGAGATGTTCCACTTGTTACTTGTACTTGGTGTGCATCGATATCTTGGACAGTAAGTAACTTAGCATATTCCACACTGCCCTATAAAATAATAGCGACATTATATTAGAAACTTAGTTGTATAACATACACACTTGCTAAGAAAGGATGAAAACGAACAGACCTGGAGAATTTTCTCTACACCACGAGTCAAGTCTGTTGTCATCTTCAATGCATCAGTCCTTCTATCTGAAAACCACCTAGTCATCATGGACCTTATTTCTTCCAATAGTTGTACAATAGGAAAGCTCCTAGCATGTGACATGACCTTATTCATTGATTCTGCAATGTTGCTTGTAAGCAAGTTGTACCTATCACCTGGGAAATGTACACGAGTCCACATACGCACATCAGCCCTTACGAGGTACTCATGTAGTGCTGGATTCATGGCTTCTATCTGATCAAATGTGGTTTGAAAGTCGATAAGTCTAAAAGCATTTGCCGCCTTTTTAACCAAAGCAAATTCTGCTCGACCTTTAAACCGAACCAAAATATTCTTGTACATATGGTATGTGCATATTCCCCTACTAGACTTCGGATAAACCTTTTTAATAGCTTTCCCAATTGATTTGTGCCTATCAGAAATAATGGAAAGACTTTCATCATCAGGTATCACACAGCTGAGTTGCTTGAAAAACCATTCCCATGATTCATCATTCTCTGTATCAACCACGGCGAAAGCAATTGGAAAAATCTGAAAATTGCCATCTTGAGCTGTTGCTGTCAGTAGTGTCCCTAAGTATTTTCCCTGTAAAAAAGTACCATCCACAACAACCACTTTCCTCAAAAACGGAAATCCCTGTATGCTTGCACCAAATGCTAGAAAACAGTACTTAAATCTTTGAGCTTCATCAACATCAAGCTGTGTAAAAGTTCCAGGATTTGCCCTTTTTATCATATACAAATATGTAGGAAGCTGCTCATAACCACTCTCTGGACTACCCCTGACCAACTCGCGAGCATGCCTTAACGTTCGATATGCTTTCCAATAATCCATCTATCATCAACAAATATTTTTTTTTCATTGTTGTGAAAAAAAAAACGGAATAATGCTAAAGCTAAACAAAATAATCAAAATAATGCTAAATAAATGGAAAAATTATACCTTGATTTGAAAGCGTTTATTTAACGCTTCAGCAACATGCATTGGCAGTACCTTGGGACCAACTCCACCAACAAAATCTTTGTACAACTCTCCTAGAATATGATGATCTGCTTGTCGGGCACGTGTAGAGCGCTCTGTTACAGAACATGTATGTGCTGAAATAAACACACGGACCTCAAACTTTGGAAAGTGATTTATTGTTGCAGCTCTTACCCTCCACTTGCATCCTTTAACCCAACACTTGACAATCAATAGTGTTGGTCTCGATTTGTAAACAAAATAATCAAACCTTTGTACCAAGGTTAGTATCTTCAACCGTGTTTCTAAGTGCTCCTTTGTATCATACATTTGCCCAACAGCCAAATTCACAGAAGACAAGTCTACCTTTGAGACATCAACAGGTTCCTTATTTTCTTCAATATAAAAAGATGAACTCCTGTTCTTCATTGGCAATTGTTGATCCTCTTCTTCTGGTGGAATTCCATACATGGTAAAATTCTCATCATCAGAATCTGTTCCGTCAGAATCATCACAATAATCAAATCTACTATCATCTTCATCGATCTCTTCTTCATTTGTGTCGATGGCCATATCAAGATACTCTTCTCCAACCTGATCATTTTCATCTCTTCCTCGTTTCTTACCTTTGTGATTCAAATCAGTCTGTATTTTCTTCTTCACTTCAACACAAAGTCGACCTGTAACCCTTTCCAATTGTCCCAGAAAAGTGTGCAACTGACGAGAATTATCGATAATAACTGGTGGTGTATCACTGGGTAAATCCTGCAATAACCTCTTCGAGATCTTGTAACTCAAGACAACATCAAATACCTTGTTATCCAGCCTGTAATCCTCATATACCATTTCAATGCAATCATCAAATCTGCTTTGATCGTTACATTGTAGAATTCGTGAACCCCTTTCATTATCAACAACAAACAACCATTTGTTGTTGTCAAAGATCCAATTACCACAAACGAGAATCACATGCTTCATATTCTCTTGGTTGTGTAACAATCACTCTAAAACGTGAAGGAAGATATAGGAAAAAAAAAACCACCTTCAAAGGAAAATAATAGAGAAGTCGATTATGAACCCCAAAAGGAAAGAAAGCATGATTAAATCCACATTGGAGAGGAGGAAGAAGGAATTTATGGAAAAAATAAGATGAACCCAAAAGAGAAAAAAAATTTCAGTCGATATAGGGGGAGGGGAGGGGAGGCACGATACAAAAGAGAAAAAAATAAGGTAAACCCTAGATTCTCGCCATATATGGCAACTGCTACAAAAGTCTGTCGCTTAACTTTAAAAAAATCTGTCACAAAAGGCACTAATAAATCTGTCATTACCCCGAAAAAAAATCTGCTGTCACTATATCAACATAAAACAAATCTGGTATCATTGTATTCATATATAATAAATCTGTTATCAAGCAGCAGATTTTTTAGTAGGAAAAAACAACTGTCATAACATAAGAAAATCTGCCATAACGTATATTGTGCATGTGGGTCAATATAGCAATTTTAAAAAGACTTTCGAAAATCTGTTATCAAACAACAGATTTTTCCATCAATCCAAAAATCAGTCATAACTTACAAAAAATCTGTCACCACTATATGTCAAACTAGCAATTAATTTTACGTTTATAAATCTGTCGCAATGTGACAGATTTTTTAAGTGAAAAATAAAACTGTTACAACAATCATAAAAAATCTGCCACAAAATTCCAAGAAAATTGACTAAAACAATGAAAATCTGTCATGACTTTATAAATAAGTCTGTCGCGTTAAGAAAATCTGTTGTTCACAAAAAAACTGTCGTTACACACTTCAAATAAATCTGCCATAGAAAAAAAATCTGCCGTCAAACTCTGCAAATTAATCTGCCATCTAAAATAAGTCTGCCAAAAAAAAACTGCCATCGACAATAATTCTGCCACTTACAAATTAATCTGCCATTACTTGTATGGCAGACTTTTATAAAAAAAAAAAAAAAAAAAATTGCAGGAATTTTTTACTAAGGGTATTATTGACTTTTTTTTTCCTAACAAAGCAAAAAAGGGTATTTTCGGTAAGAAACTAACCCAATTGACCCTCAAATTTTAGGAGCTAATCTAGCAATTAACTGCTCAATTTGGGTCAAACTAGTGATTTTCCCAAAAAAAAATGAATTTTGAATTTATTGTTTTGCCTTAATGTATCCAATACTCTATTTTTAGTGAGAAATTTGATTTTTTTTGTGTGCATTTCTTGATATTTTATCTAGATATAGAAGAGTAATAATTTGATTTTGTGTCTTCATAAATATTTCTGAAAGCTATCATGAGATTTAAGGTTTCCTTCATAAACACTATCAAATACTTCCAAAATTGAAATAAATATGTTTCTAAATCTTTTTTTGATGTTTTGCCTCTATATGTAAAGATTACTCTATAAGTGAAGGGTAATGATATCAATTTTTATGCATATCTGGGTGATTATCATTATCTAGAATTTTTATGGAGATCATCTTAAAATCCAAACTTTTTATGAAGGTCATCCTGAATTTCGCGGAAACCTTCCAAAATCTTAAAGGAATGTTGGGTGCTGGTTTTTTTAAGTTTTAAGAACACGAGAAAGGATTCTACGAGCTACTAACAAGAGTTTGAATTGAGAAAGAAAGCATCTATAAATAATGATTTTATGAAAATAAATTCCAATTCAAAAGGAACATACATAAAAATTCAGTATTACTACAAAAAATGAAAATCATAAGGAGAAATGTGGTTACACAATTGTAATTGCTTCATCATCTCATCTTTCATTTTTTTTACGTATTTTAGCCAAAACCTCTTGAAACGATGTCTTTGTAGTGCAATCTGATGCAAGAGCTGAACTATATTTTGTTCAAAAAATAAGAGATGTAAGTTAGTAACAACATGTTGAAATACGATCAAGAATTAAGAAATTATGAAGATTTTTACTCAGTCCTAAAACTAGTAGCAAACTAAACACCAACATACAACAAATAAAGAAAAAAACCAAGAAGCCAAAATTATTTAGTGTTCTCTTGATTATTCATCCTTAAGTTTATTTTGTGAAAGTCATCCTGAAGTTCAAGAGAGCTTTCCTGAACTTTGCACATGTAATAACAATGTCATTGAGTTTTGACCAACAACGCGACTGACATTGCAATCATCAGCAGAGGAGCGATTGATGGGCTAGATCACATTGTTCTCAATCACATAGAGAACGACGTTGGATCGGAGATGGAGCTAGGCGGTCATATAGGTGTCGGAAGATAAAACGACACGACAGATGGAAGAAGACCATATTCTCTCTCAATTTCAGGTTATGATTCATCTCCACTTCAGATTCGATCGGATTCGCCGGATTCATGATTGAGTTCACCGGATTCATATTTCTTTTGTTTTTTTTCGCCGTATTCTCTCTCGTTGGGGGAACATCGAGTTTACGTTCTCATAATTTTAACAATTTATTTATTTTTAATCCCTTAATTTTTATTATTATATGTTATACAAGTGTGTGCTAATTTTATCACAATTAAGGATGTATGCTAAGTTTGAAAAAAAAACTTAAATTAGTGCTATTTTTGAAAATCTCCCTATATTATTTCATTTAAATATATCAAATAAATCCACATCATGTTTAAATAAACGTTCGATAATTTTCGTTAAACTTACCACAGAATTTTGATAATTTTTAGTTTAATAGTTCTGAACCGAACCGGTTATCAAAGCACTCCACTCCACTCGTCATGCCGATTGGTTTAACCCAAGAACCGAAAATATAATTCGGTTCGGTACGGTTTATATACCCACGCCAAGTGCTTCATCATCATCCACACACGATCGATCAATCGATTGAATGTGAGAATTTGGGGGATTACTCGTTTATTAATCGATGGCGGCTCCGTCGCCGTCTTCTCCTCCACAATTCCGATCTCTCGAAGCTTCTTACTCTCTCCGAACCTGTTCAAGTTTCTCTCAATTGAAACAAATCCACACCAGAGTCATCAAACACAATCTCACAAACGATCAGTTACTAGTTCGTCAGCTTATAAGTGTTTCTTCTTCATTCGGAGAAACCCAATACGCTTCTCTCGTCTTCAACCAACTTCAGTCTCCTTCTACCTTTACTTGGAACCTTATGATACGTTCTCTCTCTCTTAATCATAAGCCTCGTGAAGCTCTTCTTCTCTTTATCCTTATGCTCACTCATCATCACTCTCACTTTGATAAATTCACTTTACCTTTTGTTATCAAAGCTTGTCTCGCTTCTTCGTATATTCATTTAGGTACCCAAGTCCATGGTTTAGCTATTAAAGCTGGGTTTTTTAGTGATGTGTTCTTCCAGAACACTCTCATGGATCTTTACTTTAAATGTGGGAAACCAGATTGTGGACGTAAGGTGTTTGATAAAATGCCTGGGAGAAGTATTGTTTCATGGACTACTGTGCTTTATGGTCTTGTCTCGAATTCTCAGTTGGATTCAGCAGAGATTGTATTCAATCAGATGCCAAGGAGAAACGTTGTTTCATGGACTGCAATGATCACTGCTTATGTTAAGAACCGTAGACCTGATGAGGCGTTTCAGCTCTTTAGGAGAATGCAGGTTGATGATCGTGTTAAGCCTAATGAGTATACGATTGTTAATTTGTTGCAAGCTTCTACTCAGCTTGGAAGCTTGTCCATGGGAAGATGGGTTCATGACTATGCTCACAAAAACGGTTTTGTGGTTGATTCTTTCCTTGGAACTGCTTTGATCGATATGTATAGCAAATGTGGTAGCTTGCAGGACGCTAGGAAAGTCTTTGATGTGATGCAGAGTAAGAGTTTAGCGACTTGGAACTCGATGATTACTAGTTTGGGTGTACATGGATGTGGAGAAGAGGCGTTGTCTCTGTTTCAAGATATGGAAGAAGAAGCAAGCGTAGAGCCAGATGCTATCACTTTCGTTGGTGTCTTATCCGCTTGTGCTAATACCGGGAATGTAAAGGAGGGTTTGAAGTACTTCACATGGATGATCCAAGTTTACGGTATCTCACCTATTCCGGAACATTATGCTTGTATGATCCAACTGTTGGAGAAAGCCCTCGAAGTTTCAGACTTGGTTGATTCTATGGAGTCTTATCCAAACCACACTACTTCATTTGGTAATGAATACATGGATCAAGTGAATGAAAGACACGAAACTCCGAGCCAGCATCAGATTATGTTCTCAAAGTGGGATACAGGCCGATTTTGAAGGTTCAGTGTCTCTTGACATATATATTTTTTCCAACAGATTCATTGTTCATTTTTGTAAACTATACAAGAAAAGCTCCCGCAAAAGTAGTGTAATGTAATGTACAACTGTAAAAGGAATGGAGTTTAGATTTGCTCAAGCAGTGAAATTGTAAATTCGATTCGATTTTTATTGAGTGCAATTCATGTCTGTGTTACTTGGATTTAACGCGTTAATGGCCTTACTATAACGTAGCTAATGGCCTTATGATTCTGATATATCAATGTTAGTGGAACTTCAAAGAGGATCAGCATCATTGAACAAAAGAGAGTTGACACAGTCAGAAACAGAAATGCAGAAGGAAATATTATTCAGAAATTATTGATGAAACTGAGAGATATTACTTAAACTCAGAAGTCAGAATTTTGGGTTTGGCCAAGTTTGGTTTGAGCAACAGCAACCTCAGCTTGAGTTTTGGCTAATTCATTCTGAGCATTCTGAATTTGAGTTTGAAGTAAATGAATAATGCCAACACATCCATAAACAGGATCATCTACTCTGCATTTTGCTTCAAAGCACAAAGACTCCACTGCTTCAGCTCT
>NC_025688.1:5453446-5458678 GCF_000633955.1 Camelina sativa
GTGGCACTCGTGCTCCCTAACCTCAAAGGAAAACTCAACGGGATCGCTCTTCGTGTACCAACACCAAACGTATCAGTGGTTGATCTCGTTGTGCAGGTCTCAAAGAAGACTTTTGCTGAGGAAGTTAACGCTGCTTTCAGAGACTCCGCTGAGAAAGAGCTTAAAGGTATACTCGAAGTCTGCGATGAGCCACTTGTGTCCGTTGACTTCAGATGCTCTGATTATTCTACAACCATTGATTCATCTCTCACTATGGTTATGGGAGATGACATGGTTAAGGTGATTGCTTGGTATGATAATGAATGGGGTTACTCACAGAGGGTTGTTGACTTGGCTGACATTGTTGCCAACAACTGGAAGTGATTTTAGTAACCATTTGATTGAAATCGACTCTTGTTTCGTCATGTTTTCCCATTTTTTCTCTTCTCTTATATACATTATGATTCTCAAAATTTCGGGCAAGACTGTATAATTATAGCCATGAGTTATGGATTTGTAATAATGATAAACTAAAAAAAAAAAAAAAGATGTAATAGATATATTACCTGAAGCATTTTGGAAACATTCCCAGCACCATAGATTCTGTGGATACATGCAAATTTTGCAGGATCGTTTGGAGGGAAATAAGGTGCGAAAATACAATCTTTTGGACATCTTCTTCTCAGATATTTGCAAGCAGCACATCTTTTTGGATTCATCACAGATCTTCTCAGAAAGAACACAAAGATTGTGAAATCTAGACAAAGGATTTGGCTATTTGTATCAATTTTCGTTTCCTTTCTTTTTTCCAATTACACCAACGGCTACTTTCCAGTTTCTAAATGTTTAGAACATTTACTTAAGGTAACACTATTAATGTTGATTTCTCATAGAAATGAAATTAATTAGACTAATATTACCGTTGGCGTTGATGATATTAATGTTGTGTAGTTCTCCTCAAGAGAATAAATTGCACTAACTGTCTCGCTCCTTTTGTCAAAGTTCTAGACCAGAAATTTGGAATTCAATAGATCCGCTTCCGTCCTCTCGGATTAATGAAACAGTATCGTAACATTGCTGGTATCATATAAAAGGTTTTCAATGATGACTACTCATTTTTAAACCGGTGATAAGAGGTTGTTAAGACGTTAGTCATGGTGTTCTAAGGAGAGCAAGAGTGGCTGTTCACAAATGTGATTCTCAAAATATGGATTTGTTATAGTAATAAACTCGATTCAAACTTGTTTACATTCTGTGCTTTATGAAACACTTTTCACAGGTCTCAAACAAAAAAATGAATATACAGAGATGTTATGTAATACAATTTGGGTTCTTGCAAGAATACACAATCGTGGGATGGTTTCCTAAAAACAGATTTTGCTCCTAAAGCCATATATGATAACAGAAGAATTGCACCTGAGAGATTCTGTCTCATAGCTTTCTGTTTTCACTACCTACTTAAGCCTTTGAAGAGACGGTCTTTTCAAGCATTCTTGTTCCTTCTTCTTCCATGGCTAGTTTGCTCCATCCTGATCCTCTCATGGACAAAATCTTAGCCCGTTCGAGTCCATTTCCTCTGAACCCTGTAATCTTCGAAGATACCATTGGCATCACTAGAATCGCAGATGCATTTATAGAGTCTTCACCAAAGCCCAATGCTGCTAAACAAGCAGTCTGCAAAGACAATGAAGTAAAAGAGTCGGTTTTGTTTTAGTAATGCTGGTAAAGCTCACAAGTAATGATACTTTCACTTGTGGGTACCTTTGTCTTGGCAATTAGATCAGCTGCTTTCATATACAATCCATGTACAACTACTCTTGTGTCTTTGCTATGTCCATCTTCAGATGATTGTGGCATCAACCTGTTATAAAAGATCAAAAATAGTTAGTAGCTAAAACATGAAAAACTTCTGACTTAGGGACTTAACAAGAATGCAATGGTTACCTGTCCTCTTCTGTTGGTAGGCTCGAGGACACGATAGAGTCGAGAGATGATGAACTATCTTTTGTCTCGTTGCCTCTTGTATCATCAGGTGCTAGTAAAGAAATGCCTAAGAATACACACATCATTCCTAATATGAACATTGTTGTTCTTAGCGCATCAAAAACCTGTTTAAGGAAGAAGAAAATTATCTAAGCCTAAACCCACACCATTCTGTGACAACTTGATCAAACTAATCATCTGGATCCGTTTTAGCCCAAAGATAAAGAAAAGAGAGGAAAAGCATCACAATTTAGTTTATAGATGAACCTGAAACTCTTGAAAGTAGATGAATCCTGTACAGATGGAGAAGAAAGTCCAAGCAATCTGAAACATAGGAACTATGAGAATTGCATCATACAGAGACAATCCTTCATTCAATCTTGTCATCTGCAACACAAGAACAGGAAAGACGTTAAAACTGCAGTAACTTTATCTTCTCAACGGCACACCAAAACAATTTCAGTAGATTATGGCTTTTACCCAGAATCCGGCTGTACTAAGAAATAAAAGAAGCATAGAGTATGTGAACCAGCTGTGCAATTGATAGCTACTAGACATGGCCAATCTCAGCAAGTTTGAGCTGCAAAATGAAACTCAAATTTAGCACCTGAAACTATCGGATTTTCAAGTAAAGCCCAGTAGATTTGCAGACTCACAGTGACTTGGCAAATAAAACCGAACATGATCCTATAGCACCCGAGACCACAGCATATGAGAAAGGAAGCAGCATCTTCCAATACGAGCTAATTTCTTGTCCGGGCATAGAAATTAAAACTTCTCCCTTCCTGAATATTTCGATTAAACTGATCACACAAGAGGGGCAGATAGTTGAAAAATAGTGCAAGGCTACAATTTCAAATGCAAGACTCACCTATAGAGGAAATGGTGCACGACTACTATTATAATCAAAATCCCACAGTAGACCAAGAACGTTACATTGCTATATTTCTCTGCCAACTGTTCGGGTGTGAAAACTGAGCACAGAAGACATACATTAGGTCACGCTTTGTGAAAAAACAATAGACCAAAACCTATTCGTTCAAGAATAGCAACCTGGTGACTGATGATTACCAAAAGCTACAAGGAAAACGTTTCCAAGAACTATAAAGGCTGTAGCAACAAGTACTCTGTGACCAAGGCATACCAAAGATATTAGAAGAGCAGAGACTTAGTAAATCGGTTATGCATGTTAAAAAAATTGCAGTGAGGTTGTTTGCATACTTGACAGTCACCATTTTGTTCAATACAACATAAGCAAATGCTATGTTGGATACAAATTGAATGGATCCAAGAGCTGCTAGAAGGGACTGCAAAAGAGAGTGCGTCAAGGTAAGGAAACGGAAGAGAAACCATAACGCAATCAATGAAATCTTACAAATCACGCAAGTAGGCAGTGCCAAACAAATCAATTTTACCTGAGCAGCATAACCAAACGAAATGAAATTGAGGCAATTCCCAAGAAGAAAGACTAGGATCCCTGTAAAATTTCCAACAACATTTGACTCAGAACTAGCTTCATATAAACACCAAAGGGGGGAAAAAGGTTTCAAGACCAGAGAGCATACCAACTCTCCATGTCTGAAAATGTATAATTGGCTTCAATGGCATCTTCCCTCCGCCACCATTATCTTGTAGAGCTAACCTTTCTCGCTGATAAGATAAAACACACACAAAGTCTATATAAGCTTCACAAGATTAAAATGCAATCAAACAGTGGGTGGCTGAGGCAAATTGCAGACCTCATTATGTCCCAATTTGAGAAGGTTTGTGCCGAAATTAATAGCAACACTTCCAAAAATGTTGATGAAAGCTCCGATGACCCATTCTCCCATGATTTTTAAAAAAAATAAAGAATACAGACTTGTTCAATTAGAGATCATCTAAAGCTGTAAACTTGAAAGAATCAACTAGCTCAGGCCCTCCTCATATGAATGAATCTTAGCCTTCAAAACCTACAAAGAGAAGAAGACCTAAGAAGGGGCTATTTGATGGTGATTTCAAACACAAAGCTTGCAGCTTTGATAAGGCCAATGGGAACAGAGATCAAAATTGAAACAAGGGTTTACGGAGATTAGCATAGAGAAGGGAAAAGGAGGCAAAACCTGCGAAGAAGAGACGATGATAGAGAGGAGATTCAGATCCAGATCGATTCTAACAGAAGATGCAGATTTACTTACAAGTCCTCCTCCTCTCCCAACAAAGAAAACAAAAAATTAAGTATTTTTTTTTTCCTTTTTTATGAAAATGAGATTTAAGCTTTACCAAACCAAAATGGCGTCGACTAAAAGGAAGAAGAATAAAAATTGGATCTTTCCCTTTTCACATTCATTCAAAAAAAAAAAAATTGGATCTTTCCCCCAAAAATTGAAAATTCTAAAAAAAGTTTTGATTTTTTCGTAAGGAAGACCCAATTGTGCCGATAAAGCTTCCAAACGACGGTGACGGGTTTGAACAACGAAGAAGACGACGACCACGACGACTACGCGATTTTAATCATACAAAAATGACGTTAGTGGTTGGGCCCTTTTTGTGTTTAAATCTGTCTTCTTGCTGCTCCTCACGTTTTGTTTTGGGCTTTTTACCATTTTTACTCTCTCTCTCTTCCTTTCTCTCTCTCTCTCTCTCTCGTTGAGAGACACACTCGATGGCCAAAAAGAAGCGACCTTTGGCGGGTGCGGGTCAAAATTGACTCTTTTGGACCTTTTAGTTTCATAGGAGAGAGAAAAATAAAATGGAGGTTTCTGATGAAGAGGACGACGACTGGTTTGGTTCTCGTTTCAACGACGGTGTAAATGAAGAAGAAGAAGAAGAGGGTTTTGTGTTCTACGACGACGATGTTAAAGACGAAGAGGGTTTTGCGTCTGATTTCTATAAGGCTGGTTCTGATTGGTCTTGTTTGGTGGAAGAAGAAGATGAAGAGGTCGTTGTTTCTTCTGAGAAGAAGAAGAAGATGAAACAATCGAACTTGTTTCAGATTTGGGGTTTACAAGAGAGTTCTCCTGATACAACGAAGAAGATGAAACAAACTGACTTGTTTCAGATTTGGGGTTTACAAAAGCCTTCTCCTTTCACTTCACCTGCTTCTACTTCAGCGAAAAAGACGAATACTAGTCTTGGAAAGAGGCGTAGAGACTCTTTGTTTAGCAATGACTCGCCTAGACCATGTCCTTTTTACAAGAAACTGCCAGGTCTTCCTCTTCTTCTTCTTCTTCTTCTTCTTCTTCTTCTTCTTCTTCTTCGCATTCATATCCCTTAGTCGTTTTCTCTCTT
>NC_025688.1:5458746-5463533 GCF_000633955.1 Camelina sativa
CAAACTGACCTGTTTCAGATTTGGGGTTTACAAAAGCCTTCTCCTTTCACTTCACCTGCTTCTACTTCAGCGAAAAAGACGACTACTAGTCTTGGAAAGAGGCGTAGAGACTCTTTGTTTAGCAATGACTCGCCTAGACCATGTCCTTTTTACAAGAAACTGCCAGGTCTTCCTCTTCTTCTTCTTCTTCTTCTTCGCATTCATATCCCTTAGACGTCTTCTCTCTTTGCCAATTTCGTGAAATTTATGTAGGAACACCGTTCACTGTGGATGCGTTTCGATATGGTTGTGTTCAAGGATGCTCTGCTTATTTCCTTACTCATTTTCACGCTGATCATTACATTGGTCTCACTAAAGCTTGGGCTCATGGTCCTATTTACTGCTCCTCTATCACTTAGTCTCTCTGTCGATCCCTCGTAAGCTCTTTGCTAATGCTATCTATGTCTCTATAAGGACTTCCTACAAACTGTGTATTGAGTTTTCAGTGTGGTGAATTCTGTGTGTAGGTTTATACAGCCATTGGAGCTAGACGTTGAATACACTATTAATGGAATCAAAGTCACTTTAATTGAAGCTAATCATTGCCCTGGTGCTGCTCTTATTCACTTTCGTCTGTTAGATGGAACGTGTTATCTGCACACCGGAGATTTCAGGGCTTCGAAACAGATGCAAACTCATCCTCTCCTCTTTAACCAACGATTTCATGTTCTGTATTTGGATACAACATATTGCAATCCTAGATACAAGTGAGAGCACAAACTTTTGAATAATAGAAGAACTCATGATGTATTTGAGGGAGCATGCTCGTAAATGTTTGATCCATCCATTTTATGTTTAGGTTCCCCTCTAAAGAAGATGTCTTAAGTTATGCTGTGAGAATCACAAAGGATTTCCTTAGGAAGCAACCGAAGACTCTGATTGTGGTTGGTTCTTATAGCATTGGAAAAGAATGTGTTTATCTTGCTATTTCCAAAGCTCTTGGGGTAATTCCTGGAGAAATTATCTTTTGCCTTTTAGCCATCTTTTCTGGACTTCCATGTTCTAACTTTGTGGGGATTTCAGGTTAAGATATTTGCAAATGCTTCAAGAAGACGGATCCTGCAATCATTTGGTTGGGATGATATTTCTAAGAATCTTTGTACAGATGGGAAAACCACATGTCTTCATGTTTTGCCTATGTCATCATTGAAAGTTGAAGTATATCTCTAAAACCAAGATGCTTTTCTCAAGTATTATCATATATAGTTTCCATGTCATCCTCTCATGATCTTATCTCTGTTACTAATAATTACTGAAGAGACTCGATGAACACTTGAAGATTTATAGAGAACAGTATGGAGCAGTTTTGGCATTTAGGCCCACAGGTGAATTTTGCCCCTTGCCTTTTTTTATAGGTTTTTGTTTATACAAATATGTAAAGTTTGTTTTCAGGTTGGACTTACTCCGAGAAAGTAGGCGAACACCTTGATCTAATAAAACCAACTTCAAGGGGAAAAATAACCATTTACGGTGAGTTTGATTTTTGTAATTCTGTATGAGCTTCAGTGATATATTGTGCACACAGCTCTAAGTATCCTCATGAATCGTGGGGAGCCTATTTTCCTGACCCTGTAAATTATGTATCTTTCTAGGGGTTCCATATAGTGAGCATTCAAGCTTCACAGAACTTCGTGAGTTTGTTCAAGTGCGTACCAGGAATGTTGTTATTTTCTTACCCTTGGCTTTCCTCGATAAATTTGTACATCTTTTAGCAATAACTGAATCCATTGTTACGCAGTTTTTAAGGCCAGATAAGATTATTCCGACAGTGAACAATGCAAATGCTGAAAATCGCGAGAAAATGCAATCATGTTTCAGAGAATGGCTCAGACGCTGAGACTCCTCCAGGTTGATGGATGATTATTGCTTTCTACTGGTAAGAAAAACAATATCTTTTGGTCATTCTATCTGAAATACTTCCCCCCTTTTTTTGCAGTTTCTGAATCCCTTTATGTTTACCATTAAAGCTTTCAAGGGATGCTTGATGATTCTGTAAGATCTTGGATACTGCAACTGGTGAATACAGTAGAGTTAAAGTAGTTGGGAAGGATTCATGATATTCTTTGATCCAGAGGTTTATTCTTGGATATTCTCTTGTATTGATCTAGTATATCACCTTGTGGCTAAATTCTTGTAGTTATGATAAGAAAAGAGTCCAAAGAAACAATATTGTCTATATTCTACATTTAGTTATCTGTACCTAGAAGAAGGATTAGCATCAACATCAAGATGAATTGATCATTTGACACGACAAGCAATGAGTAGAGTTAATGCAAAGAAAGAATAAGATAACCAAATCGAAGGGGATTCAGTATCTGGAGATGGTGAACTACCATTATCCTCATTGCAAACACTCCGATGATACTTCCTGATTCCTGTTTTAGTCACATACAAACCATTTAGTTGCATCACTGGGAACTGGACCAATCCTGTCCAAGCAAGGGTTCCTAGTCTCAGAGATGCATTTGGCCTATGAGATTACTGTTTCAAAATCTTTTGTCCTTATTTGTTTGGTAGTTTCAGTCAGAGAGCATCAAACCAACGGATCCTATGAGTTAATATAATCTCCGTTTGTCTTTTTACTTTTGAGAAACACATTCAAGTCACAGGGTCTTAACCCATTTGCTTCTCATCATGTCTTAACTTTGTTTCCAGAAGAAGCTTTCAATAATATATTACAGTTGGGACGTTTGATAAACCTAGAGAAACGAAACTAATTAACTACAGAGCAGTACTGAGGATCAATTTGACGCTCTCCTCTATTCGAAATGCTGGAAATGTCAATAAAGTCTTCCTTTGTGCTTCCTTCTTCTGCCATTACTCTTAGAAACTCTTCAAGCGCGCTCTGCATCCACTCATACCGACACAGCTCCAAGGCTTCTTTAACATTCAACTGTACATTTTTACAAACAAACCCCTTATCAGTATATGACATCTCTGAGTTGTTTATAATGTAATATGACACAAACAGAAGCAACATTTTTGCGCTATTTTACCCATCTTCTCTCGCGGTTTTCTTGCTCTGGCCATGTCGCAAGTTCTTCCTTCACTTCTAACGCAAACATATAACCTTTGCATCCACCAGCTAAGCAGCAATCAGCTTCCATACTGCTACTCTTGCTTCTAAACTCCCAAACACCTNATTTGACACGACAAGCAATGAGTAGAGTTAATGCAAAGAAAGAATAAGATAACCAAATCGAAGGGGATTCAGTATCTGGAGATGGTGAACTACCATTATCCTCATTGCAAACACTCCGATGATACTTCCTGATTCCTGTTTTAGTCACATACAAACCATTTAGTTGCATCACTGGGAACTGGACCAATCCTGTCCAAGCAAGGGTTCCTAGTCTCAGAGATGCATTTGGCCTATGAGATTACTGTTTCAAAATCTTTTGTCCTTATTTGTTTGGTAGTTTCAGTCAGAGAGCATCAAACCAACGGATCCTATGAGTTAATATAATCTCCGTTTGTCTTTTTACTTTTGAGAAACACATTCAAGTCACAGGGTCTTAACCCATTTGCTTCTCATCATGTCTTAACTTTGTTTCCAGAAGAAGCTTTCAATAATATATTACAGTTGGGACGTTTGATAAACCTAGAGAAACGAAACTAATTAACTACAGAGCAGTACTGAGGATCAATTTGACGCTCTCCTCTATTCGAAATGCTGGAAATGTCAATAAAGTCTTCCTTTGTGCTTCCTTCTTCTGCCATTACTCTTAGAAACTCTTCAAGCGCGCTCTGCATCCACTCATACCGACACAGCTCCAAGGCTTCTTTAACATTCAACTGTACATTTTTACAAACAAACCCCTTATCAGTATATGACATCTCTGAGTTGTTTATAATGTAATATGACACAAACAGAAGCAACATTTTTGCGCTATTTTACCCATCTTCTCTCGCGGTTTTCTTGCTCTGGCCATGTCGCAAGTTCTTCCTTCACTTCTAACGCAAACATATAACCTTTGCATCCACCAGCTAAGCAGCAATCAGCTTCCATACTGCTACTCTTGCTTCTAAACTCCCAAACACCTAATGGATCTTCCTAAAGAACACACCAAAAAGACAGACTCAATCTAAATCTATACAAAAAAATTTCTCAGAGCTATCTATAAAGTCTGTGCTGAAACAGGGAAACTAACTCTTAGTATTCCTTTAACTCCTGCTTCTTCCATGGCTTCACGAGAGGCAGCTTCAAGAACAGTCTCATCATCTTCCCATCCTCCCTGAACACATAACACAAATAAAAGATTCATACAATAACACTTTATTCACTTTTTTCATATAGTGGTAACATGCATCAAAATCAAGGATCAAGACCTTTGGGAAAACGAGATCGTGACGATTAGGAGATGAAACCATAAGAACTTCAAGCTTGTTTTCAAAGTCAACACTTGTTGAGTCATCCTCCTCTTCATCTTTCACCAGCCTATATGGAATGCATCTGTCATCATCACATTCAACACATGAATTATTATGGTCTTTTTCTAATTTTCCAATATTGAAAGTCGAATTGAACAAACCAGACACACCACACCACACCACATCATATCAATCAAGAATGATTTCAAAGCATAAATTAAGGTCAACCCCGCATGAAAGTAAAAAGGTGAGAGAAAAGGATTAAGTACCCAGAAACAAGACGGAAGTTGTTGTCATAACGTTGATGGTCTCGTCCTGTTCTTGCTGAAAGATTCGACATTTTTTTATAAAACCTGAAAGAGTCAATTCCAAATTAA
>NC_025688.1:5463639-5464934 GCF_000633955.1 Camelina sativa
AAAAAAAAAAAAAAAAAAAAAAAAACACAAATTTCTCTGTAAGATCGAAGAAGAAGAAGAACCAATTACAGGGAAAATGCAGAGGTCCCTAAGCTGTGAAAAAAATCCTGTCTTTATCTATTGGTGTCATCATAGCTTTTGCTTCCATGGCGAATCATCTTTGTTCAATAAAGATTCAATTTTTACGATTATATCTTAACCCAGAACTGAAGAACGAAGGAGCTGAAAAACACAACCGGAAACAAAAAAAAAAACTAAGAGAAATGAAAAAAGAAAGGAACGGTTTTGGTTTGTTAGCCATATGGGAAGAAGGAGAAAGATGAGCTTTTTCCGGTGACAAATTTTAAGAGAGAGAGCAGCTGACGAAAGAGAGCATTCAATTCTTTTATTAACTATAATATAAACCACTCGTTCTTTTTCACATTTTTTATATTAAATTTATAATTAAAAAAAAAAACAGAAAATCTACAAAAAAAAAGTAAAATAAATAATAGAAAATCCAGAAAATATTTACGTGATTGTAGGTTTAAGAGATTTTTGTAGAATATGCCATGAACATTCCACTTTCCATTAAATATTTTTTGAAATGTCATAGGGTCATGATCTATAAAACCATCATTCTTCTATTTCTTTCTCATTTCTCTTCTTTCTATTATCATTTCTCTCGAGATTTCATCTCTCTCTCTCTTCTTGTCTCTTCTTTCTTTCTTCGAAAAAAATAAATTCTTTCAAAATCACCACCTCCATCTAACCCACATGCTTCGCCGTGGATGAGCAGAGTGTTTTGTTCGTTCTGGAGATGCTCCTCTCAAGGTTAAGTATGATATTTCTCAATTTTGAGTTTCTTCGTTTCATTCTCTATACAACTTTAATAGACCAGATCTGATATATAAACCGATTTTTTTTCTTATGATGGACAAGATCTGATGGACTAGATATGGTTCCTTGAAGGCTGGGTATGATATTTTTCAATAAGACCAGTACATGCGTTAGCAGGACTGCAGGGTGGAGAAAATGGTTTCATATTGAAGGACAATTATCATCTACCAATCATATATTGTCCACTAAGAGAGCGAATGACATAATTGGGATGGACAAGTGTGTCAACAAAGCGGATCTGGTCTACTAAAGAGACCGAAGAACATAAATGTGGTGGACAAAAACCTGTTCGGACGTTTAATCTGGTCCACTGGAGGCACAATAAGATCGGTATATTTATGATGGACCAGATCTGATGGACTAAATACGCTTCCTTGAAGGTTGAATATGATATTTTTCAATAAGACTAGTGCGTG
>NC_025688.1:5465523-5483030 GCF_000633955.1 Camelina sativa
CCAGAAAATATTTACGTGATTGTAGGTTTAAGAGATTTTTGTAGAATATGCCATGAACATTCCACTTTCCATTAAATATTTTTTGAAATGTCATAGGGTCATGATCTATAAAACCATCATTCTTCTATTTCTTTCTCATTTCTCTTCTTTCTATTATCATTTCTCTCGAGATTTCATCTCTCTCTCTCTTCTTGTCTCTTCTTTCTTTCTTCGAAAAAAATAAATTCTTTCAAAATCACCACCTCCATCTAACCCACATGCTTCGCCGTGGATGAGCAGAGTGTTTTGTTCGTTCTGGAGATGCTCCTCTCAAGGTTAAGTATGATATTTCTCAATTTTGAGTTTCTTCGTTTCATTCTCTATACAACTTTAATAGACCAGATCTGATATATAAACCGATTTTTTTTCTTATGATGGACAAGATCTGATGGACTAGATATGGTTCCTTGAAGGCTGGGTATGATATTTTTCAATAAGACCAGTACATGCGTTAGCAGGACTGCAGGGTGGAGAAAATGGTTTCATATTGAAGGACAATTATCATCTACCAATCATATATTGTCCACTAAGAGAGCGAATGACATAATTGGGATGGACAAGTGTGTCAACAAAGCGGATCTGGTCTACTAAAGAGACCGAAGAACATAAATGTGGTGGACAAAAACTTGTTCGGACGTTTAATCTGGTCCACTGGAGGCACAATAAGATCGGTATATTTATGATGGACCAGATCTGATGGACTAAATACGCTTCCTTGAAGGTTGAATATGATATTTTTCAATAAGACTAGTGCGTGCGTCAGCAGGGTGGAGAAAATGGTTTCATATTGAAGGACAAGTTTCGTCTACCAATCATATATTGTCCACTAAGAGAGCAAAGGACATAATTGAGATGGACAAGTGTGTCAACAAAGCAGATTTGGTCTACTAAAGAGACCGAAGGACATAAATGTGGTGGACAAAAACTTGTTCGGGCGTTTAATCTGGTCCACTGGATGCACAATAAAATCAGTACATGCATCATTAGATATGCAGGTAAACAAGTTGAGTCCAACCAAGTGGATCTAGTCCACTTAAGAGATTGAAGGACAAATTTTGGATGGACTAATCTTGTAGGCGTTGGATCTGGTCCACCCGAGGTTCATCATTCGTGTGTCTAGTTCCACAAAATTTGTCTCCATTTTAAAACGCACGTCACTTGGTATTCTCCCACCTGCGCTTTTTTCAGTTTTCTGGACAGAGGTAATTTGGTCTTCTCACTCCTTCCTCCAATTAAAAACTGGCATTTTAGAGAAGAAAAACAAAAATGGCATTCTTGATAAGCTTTTGTGGAAAATGGCATTCTCAGCCAAATTCCCTAGGTTTAACGTATATTAGTGGCATCAGCTGATTCGTCCTACTGTAACCTCTTGCAACACAATTGACAGTCTCAGGCACAAATTCAAGTACAAGATTCAAATAAACCTCTTCATTTGTCTGTTCTTGAGAAGAAGCTATGCTTTAAAGCAACGACATTGGAATGGTCTAGCATCTTCATTATTTGTAGTTCCCTGTTCTTATACCGCTTGTCTTGAAGAACCTTCTTGATGGCATACATTTTAGCCTACCAGAAGGAAACATAAATGTGCCGGGAATGGAGCCAAATGAATAGAAAGAATATCATGGATGTTAAATTAACTTACTTGGAGTCAAAGGAACTAGTACCAACAACATGTTCTGATATATATAATTGACTGTCTGTCAATCCAAATGTGGAGATCTCATGAAATTTTAGAGTCTAAGTGTTGATTAATCTAATTGTGTATTTTTGTTCTTGAATTTAGTTATCCTAAATAGTAGTGTAAACTTCATATTTGTACGAAGTTCAATAGAGCAGAGAAAATTATGAAAATTATGACTTATGATCTCTAACATTGTTATTGGAAAAATAAGAAATGGAAAATTATGTATTTTCAGGCGAAGAAAAAAAAGTTAATGTATTTTTTGGGAAAAATAAATAGTTCGTGTTGTTTTTGGATTTTTTTTCAAAAATATTAACGTCGTCACAGTTTCGTTAACGGTCATAATGGATAGGAGAAGAAATTGGAAAAATATAATAGTTTGCGTACTTTTTATCAACTAAAAAATAGTCTGCGTATTTTTCTGGCAACGAAAAAAATTCATGTTTTTTCTGGCAAATATTAAATAGTTGGCGTTTTTTTAGGAATATTTATTTCATTTATCAATTTGCTGTAAACTAGTGTATATTAATGTGTTTTTTTTCTTTTTTTCATTCTTTTCTTTCTTTAAGGTTGATATAGATACCTCTAATGCCGCTAATGTAACGGATTACCGGAATTCTTTAAACAAGGATTATGGAGTGAGAATATTATGGGAAATCGATACCACTCTTTAAGAGAGTATAGATCAGGCGCAGCCTATATTTAATAACATCGCTCAATCTCTCAAGAAGACAGATCCGATGTTTTTTCTTCGTAGGGTTATAATTTACGGGGAATTTTCTAAATAGAAAAGTTTTTTTTTTGTCAACAATTGGACCACAACAAGTCGGCCCATTAGCCTAATCCCTACATTCGTAAGAAGCGGGATTCGATCCGTGGTGTGATGGTGTCTTGTACAGTAAAGACTTACCTTTGGGCAGTGCACTAGATTATACCAAGTACAAAGGTTATACCAGCATCTTTCAAAAAGAGAAGTATAAGTTTGACCTGATAATACGTAATATGCATGAACAATTGAATTATGCATTTTAATCAAATTTGTGTAGAAAGAATAAAGAAATATTAAACTCCTAGTGTAATAGATATAGTGGTACTTATTAGTTAGAGCACCAAAGAAAATCTAACCTGTAGAGAGAATAAAAGTAACCGACCGAAAAAATTACAGTATATGTTGCTAGAGTTTTTTTAATCTAAATATGAAAAACTTTGGAAATTGATATATTTAACCTTCCGTGAAGGATTGAATCATGATATTACTTATAATGAAATTTCGTGAATCTAGATTACATTGAACCAATGCCAACCGCAAACAATTTGAAAGTCGGATATATGGTTGGTGACTTGTGATAAAAAAATGCTCTGATTTTGTTCAAGGTGACTTTTTCTTATGAGTAAGAAGAAATAGACAATAAAAATTACAAACGAGGATGTGGTAATATTATTGATAATTATCCAATTATCAAATAAGGAAAAAATCAAAAGATTTAATCATACAACATATCAAAAGATATAAGAGACATGAATGATAAATTTTGTTCACTTCTAAATACAATAATTTTTTAATTGAGATATATATATATATATATATATATATATATATATATATATTTATATACTAGATTAGGTCCGCGTATTAACGCGAATATAAGTTAAATATATCATATTTTAAGTTATATTCCAACAATTAACTTTATTTCATTTATTTTTTTAAATCGGATTTAGATTTCACACACTCAATCTTGCAATACAATTTCTTTGTATATTACATAATAATAAAATTAGTTTTTAATTCTATGCACTCAATCCCAATGAGTAACATTTATAATTTTCATATAAAAAAATGTGCATTGCATCAAATTTATACCTTACTTAATATTTTTAAAAAACTAAAAATCAGTAAAACATAATTCTAAAAAAAAAATTGAAAACTAATTTTAACTTATAATTGAAAATTAACAAGATCTTAAATATATTTGTTTCATATTTTGTAATCTCATACGTAATAGTTTTACTACTTGTCTAACTAATTTTAGATAAAATTATACTAACATTATCATAAATTAATCAAACACTCAAAGACGTTATTATGAGAAAATTATTTGTTTATATAAAGGTGAGTATCTACAATCCTTTTTCTTTTAGGATTAATAATTGACAGCATAATTTATTTAATTATGGTATTCTAGTAATTATTTGTATAATTTTCTTATTTCTTTTTCTTATAGAATTAGTAATTTAAAATTAGAATTAGTATTATTTTTGATATACATATATGAACTATCTTTTTATATTTATTAAATTGTTTAAATTTTAAATTTCTTATAATTTACAAATATGTTAAAACGCAGTTTCTGTATAACACATGACAAAAAAATTAATTGTTAAAATTGACACATGTCGTGTTCACATGAGTTACTAACTTTGAAAACCAAGGTTTATATAGTAACATAATATTGAATAAGCTATCAAATCATTCACCGATTAAAAAACTGAGAAAATTACATTAATTTCTTATTTTGATTATCTTATTTTTCTTATATTATGTTAATCACTAATTTTAACACATTAAACCTTTTTATACTTTAATTACTTTTCTGTATAAATTTATTTTCACTATATGAATACAATAAATAATAATTGTAATTAAATTCCAAATATTTTCCTTATTAATTGCACATATTTTCCTATTGAAATTAGTAATTTAATATATAACTTTCCTATTAGAATTGTAATCTTTTTATTTTTAGGATTTTTTATTTTTCAATAATTGTTAAATAAATTTTCTTCTCACACATGTCAAAATATTATCGATATATTTGACACATATCACGATTATATGAATTACTAACTTTTAAAACTAAGATTTATATAATAAGATATATATATATATATATATATATATATATATATNTTTTTGTAAATTAAATAGAGAAAGTCTATGTCAAATTAATAGATAAAATAAGAAAGAGAAAATGTGTGTGAACATTTTGGTTCTCTGCCAAATAATTAAGGCTTGTGTATAGTATACAATACAATGACTTAGAAAACTATATTCGATGAAAAGTCGGATATTTTGTATCTGGTAACAACAAAAGAAAAATGTTAGGAGAACATAAATTGAATGTGGGCTTACCCATCAAATTATTCAGGTTTTTTTTTTGGTAAGAATTGGTCTAATATAAAACGATATAGTCAAAGTAAAATGTTTGGCTATACTACATAATTTGCTTAAACTAAACCGAACTAGGCAATCCATATTAGATTTGTTTTTGCTTTGGTTACTCTGCCTTCAATACACCAAACATTCAAAAAAAGAAAGATACAATGAATTGAATCCAGATGAAAACACCTCTAACCTCACAATTACAAATAAAAAGTTTAGCATGGAAGAAAAAGGATCTCTTAAGACACAAAACGTGATGGAAACAGACCGAACACCAAACCAAGTTGTCCCGGTTTGGTTCGTTGGTAATTTTGTATCTCGGTTCTAATTAAGCACAATCAATTCCGGCATAAGCATCATTCTATTTTACGAAGAACGAGTCGCCCATACGAATTCATTTAATGGGCCTAAAATGGGCTTTCAAAATCGAGCTAGGCGGTTGGTGCAGACTAGCGAATTGATTTGATTTTTATTTTCAGTCACTTTTCAATCATTTCCGATTTGTATGATTTATTCATGATGACCACGACCGCCGCTTCAATCATTGTACATTTCAAAATTTTCTCCAATTCGTTTTTATAGTATTTTATAATTTAAAAAAAAAAAAACAGTTTGATGTCAAGAGAAACGTTAATAAAAAAACAACGCAGATTGAAAAAACAAAAAGAAAAGAAAACATAGAAAAACGCGAAACGCAGATCGTGGAAATGTGAGTTTGGAAAAGGGAAGAGCGTCAGAGAAGAAGCAGCAAAAATGTATGGTCGATACAGCTGGCTTATGACCCCTCTCCCCTCCTCCTACCTTTTTTTTACTCTGTCGATGTTTTTAGTATTTTGTTGTGGTCCAACTCCTACATTTTTAAATTATTTTTATTCATTTTTTGAAGTTTGTTGAATATTTTATTTAAAGAATATTTTATGAATGTTTGTTCGCTGGATATTAATTTGTCATTAATAACAAAAAGGTTAATTATTTAATCAGCTGCTTTCTAGTAGTAGTACCCAAGTTAAAACAACAGTTCATTTTTCTTTACTTCCGATTATTGCTTGTTGTTGCATTCAAGTATTATATTAGTAGCAGTCAGATATGTGAGCCATGTGACAACGAAGAAAACTATTTTAACCACTGATATCATCAACACAAATAGTTTATCAATATGTAGCAAATTGGTTATAACACTAGTTAAATGTAGGATAGCATTTTTGTTCCTTGATATGAACATAGTCATGAATTATTTCAACCTTGTTTTAATAAAATATATAATTAATAAATTGACTCATCTATTTTTTTAACCATTTCACAATATTCGTTTAGAAATTTAACCAAAAACATTTGACTAAAAAATTATCGTAATTACCCAATCGATAAAACATTTAAATTCAGTTTCAATCTTTCTTTTATATTTTATTTCTTTCTATTTAATAAAATTTAATATGAAAATAAAGAATCTAAGTTCTTAGTCTTAAACGGTTTAAACCGAATAACATAATCCTTTGTTTATTTATTTTTGTTGTGATAAATATAAGAATAATAGGATAGTGAAAGAAAAAGTGATTCCAATACAAATGTGATTGAATAAAAAAAAAATTGAAACCTTAAGAATTATAAAATTCTAGAGTTATAAATCCCACTCTATCATTGGTTGCTTATTCAATAATTTACTAGGAAAAATATATAAATTCCAACTTTTTTTTAGGTAGTCTAATAGTATTCAAGTACTCACTCGTTTAATAAAGTGCTAAAATAACCATTTAAAATGAGAAAAAAAAAACATGCGAAAAAAAAAGAAGAAGAAAAAAAAAACAGAGAGATTTGCGGAGAAAAATAGAAAGAGAAGGAAGGCAGAGACAGAGTGGTGGTATTTGTGTTCGTCTCTTTTTTAAAAAACAAAAACTTGCGGCGGCGGAAACTGCGTTACACGGCGGGTGTTTAAGTTTCTTTCTTCCTTGTGAATCTTTCTCCCTTAAAAAAAAAAAAAAGGTTGTTGCTTTCGCTGTAATTGCAAACTGGCGAAGTACCCCACTTGCTTCTACTCTTGTCTTCAAAGGTTCTCCTTTTAAATTCCTTCCTTTTTTTTCTTTTTTTTTTTTGTATCCCCTCTGAAATTAAACAAATGGGTTTGGTTGGTGGTTGCACAATAGTAAAAAAAACTCACCACAGTTACTTAGCTTTGATTCTTCTTCATATTGATGTTGTTGTTGTTGGATTCTCAGTTAAGTATAAGTAAAAAAAAGTTTTGAGTGAGTCTTAAGAGAGAGAGAGAGAGAAGAGAGAGTTGTTGTTGTTGTCTGAACAATGTCACTTTCTGTCGGCATTGTCTGCGTTCCGACACAAGACTTCATTTCTTCTTCTTCTTACTCTTTACCTTCGAGTTCTAGAAGAAACTGCGGCGGTGCCCTGTGATTTGATGTTTCTTTGCTCTTCTTCTTCTTCTTCTATTTTCACACCAAGCTTGTGTTTCTGATTAGAAAAAAGCCAACTTTGATTTCTTGAATTTGCTGATTTAAAGGAATTTTTATTTTCTCTGTTCCTGTCATTGAATGTGGGAAAAAAAAAATTTGTGGGGAATCACGTCCACGTCCATCGATTGTTGAATTTGTGATATTAAATCGCCGATGAAGTTGAGATTTTCTGGAGATCTGTCAAGGTTTTATTTTTAATTTTATTAATGAATCCTTTTTTTTTTTTTTTTTACTGCATGTTGATTGATTGATTTTTTTCACATAAGAATCTTAAATTCAATTTTTACAAGTTGACACCTTTTTTTTTTTTAATTTACCTCTCAAACAAGAAGCTCTGTTTGCTTTTAAAATTGTCTCTTCTTCTTCTTCTTCTACTTTTCTTTTCGCCGACATTCTTGTTTTTATTCTTTCTTTGTTTGTCCAGGGTTATCGCATGGTAGTAGTAGCTTGGAGCATCGGTGAGACAAAGAAAGAGAAGAGGCTGTTTTGTTTTTCCAAATGTCAGCAATTCTTGCAGCTGCCATTGGTGGTGCTGTAGGAGCTCTTGCATTGATTGCTTTGTTTCTTTTTCTCCTTTGGTTTTGTGTCTTTCGTCCTAAGAATCTCTCAAGAACTTCTGAGACTGGCTCTTCTGATCCATCTACTCAAGGTCACAAATCCCATCCAACAATTCCCAATTCCTCTCTCTCTCTCTCTATTGACTTTCTCTTAGGATGATAGCTAAATGATTACTTTTGCTATTTGTGTGTGTGTTTTTTTTGTAGAAGGAAGAAATGTTGCAATTGAGTTGTCAATGAGAGAAGCTAGAAGGTTTGAAATGGAGGAACTTGCTCAAGCCACCAAGAGTTTTACTAATAAAAGTCTTATAGGTATTGGCAAATTCGGTGAGGTTTACAAAGGTTTGCTCCAAGATGGTGTTCTTGTAGCTATTAAGAAAAGACCTAGTCTTCCTACTCAAGAATTCGTTAACGAGGTTTTTTTTATATATAAATGTTCTTGTTTAGTGTTTTTGCTTATGGTCTTTGAACAATAAGTGTCTTGAGACGCTTACATATTTCTTTCAGGTTCGTTATCTATCGTCTATCCATCACCGTAATCTTGTTACTCTATTGGGTTATTGTCAAGAAAGTAACACGCAGTTTCTTGTCTACGAGTATGTTCCTAATGGAAGTGTTTCCAGTCACCTGTACGGTAACTCTCTGTCCTTTATTTAGAGATTAATGCTCTTCTCATTTGGTACTTAATCAGTTTGAAGATTATGAGTTTGGATCATCATTTGGATCTTTTCTTTTTTTTATTAGGAGCTGGTGGTAAAGTACCTGGAAATAGGCTAGAATTCAGACATAGGCTTGCAATCTCTATAGGAGCTGCTAAAGGTAAATCCTATGCAAAAGCCATTAAGCTCATTTGAGGCCAGCTCTAGCTTGTGTCCTGATCTTTTGTTAATCTCTAGGCTTGGCGCATCTTCACTCGCTGAGTCCTCGATTGATACACAAGGACTTCAAAACCGCTAATGTTCTTGTGGATGAAAATTTCATTGCTAAGGTTGCGGATGCAGGAGTCCGTAATTTCTTAGGGAGAGAGGATGTTGGTACATCGTCGCACATTGTAGCAGATCAGATTTTCCTCTCCCCAGAGTAATTTAAATGTTACATTTAGGCTCACTCACATATGTCTCTTTTTTTGGTTGTATCCAATTTTCTCAGATCCTCCCATTGTGCAGGGTTCAAGAGTTCAGAAGATTTTCAGAGAAAAGTGATGTCTATGCTTTTGGTGTATTCCTCTTGGAATTAGTAAGTGGAAGAGAAGCATCAGAACCATGCCCTTCAAGCTCAACGCAGACGCTAGTCGAATGGGTATGTACTCACTTGATCAGAATCCAGATCACATAATGCTGTCAATGTAATCTCACTTGTATGCACTGAGAGTTGCAGATGCAAAACTTAAAGGATTACGCGGATATACCAATGATGATCGATGAGAGACTAGGAGGTACATACACAGCAGAAGGAGTTGAGGAGCTTATTACATTGACACTGAGATGTGTTGATGTTTCTAGTGAGAAGAGACCAACAATGAGTTATGTTGTGACAGAGCTTGAGAGGATATTGGACAAAGAAGTGAGCTTAACAACAGTAATGGGTGAAGGTACTCCAACTGTTACTCTTGGAAGTCAGCTTTTTAAAGCTTCAAAGTGATTAAAAAAGGAACCATCTTTTTACATATATATACATATATATATATACATATATATTATGTAAGGCCTCTGAGATAAAAACAATCAGAGAACTTACAAGGAGGAAGAAGAAGAAGACTGATCAGCTGTTTTGTGTTAAGTGTATAAAGAACAGCTGAGCTTATTATTATTATTCGTTTGTTTTTTTTTTTCCTCCTTTATACTTCCTTTTTGGAGGTTATTTTCAGCAATTATTTTTTGACAATTGAGTGCAGAAAATATAACTTTTGTAAAAACATTATTTATTGATATAAAGGAAGCAAAGAGTGGAATGTTGTGTGATTCTTTCTTTCTTTCTTGTACTAGTAGAAACTTACATTTTACTCTCTAAATATAATGTAAACCATCTTGAGGAAAATTTTGAACTTAGCTTCAAAGCCTTTATTGCCAAGTTAGTTGAATAAGTTCTGATCAAAAGATTCCAATTGGCTAGCAGTTGAACTAACAGAAGGTGATAACTCCCTGTCTGAAAAACTCAAATTATTGTGTTAGTACAGAAAGACTCAGAGCTACTTTTTTACTATAGAGTAGCAATATTGGGAAAGATTTTGACCTTAGCTTCAACCTACCTATGCCTTTATAGCCTTTATTGCCAAACGAGATATAATAACCAAGTTGGTCTCAAAAGTTTTTGATCAAAAGATTCCAATTGGATAACACTCTTTGGACTAATTTGTCAAGCAAGTCTTATTTATTTTATTTTGGTCTCAGTCAAAAAAAAAAATCAAAACTCAATGCTCTCTGATTTATTTATGACTGTCCCTAGCTAGTTATGCTACAACCTTTGTGGGCACACAGAACTATAAAACAGTCTTTGAAGAGATTGCAAAATCAAAACCATGTTTGGTCTGATTTTTATGTCGGGAGAGAAGATCTAATGATAAAGACTGTTCTTCTGTAAGTTGGTGAAATCGTTATTGAATTGGTGGGTCTCAGTTTAGATCTAATCTATTCTTCCGGATCTTGACCTTACAGAAGAAAAAAACACACAGTACTGATTGATTGAAAAGCTCAGAAAAGCAAGTAAGAAACCAGAGTTTTGATTCTTACAACATAGAAACAGAGCTAATGTATTGTCATAAAAATATTAAAATCCGTTAAATTTTTAACATTTTTTTTTAGTTAGAAAAAAATGAGAACCACACGATTTTTGGATAGACCCATCTTGTAAAGGTTTAAGCTTTTTTCGTTAGCCAAGGAGAAAGCTTTTTTTTTTTGCTCTCGACAATGGCGATGAAGCTGATTACTCCGCCTTTGTCTTGTCCATGGGTTACTTCAAGAGAGGTAACAATCAAAGGGCTTCCAAGGCGGAGACGGGAATGGATGACCACGAAGAGAAACAGAGTCTCTGCTGTCACCGCCATGATCGTGGAGCCTCTCTCTGCTGTATCTTCTTCAGCGATTCAGATTCATCAATGGTGGGAACAAAACCCTAATTCGTTACTGTTAATGGATGAGACTGGTGGTGGTTACTCATTGGCTAGCTATTATACGTCTTTGGGTTTGTTTGTTATCTCTGTTCCAGGTCTTTGGTCTCTCATCAAGCGCTCTGTTAAATCAAAGGTTCGAACTTTACCGATTACAAACAAAACCCTAAAATTTCACCACAAGTTTCTTTGGTTTTTTATTAAGCTTGAATCCAATGTGGGGATTTGCAGATAGTGAGAAAGACGTTTGTTGTTAATGAAGTCAAGAAGGAACCAAAGCAAGTAGCTGGAGAGATTCTATCTTTCTTCACAAGGAAGAACTTTAACATTACTGATCGAGGAGAGACGATCACGTAAGCTACAAAAGTTTTCGAAATTTTCGATTAAAAGATCGAGGAGAGTTTTTTTGTGTTTAGTTGTGTCACTGACATTGTTGTGGGATTCTGATTAAAAAAGGTTTGAAGGGAAGATGGTTCCAAGTAGAGGACAAGCTGCTCTGCTTACGTTTTGTACATGTATAAGCTTAGCAAGTGTTGGTCTTGTTCTAACCATTACAGTTCCTGATTTTGGAAACAATTGGTTCTTCATCATCCTTCTCAGTCCACTCGCGTAAGCCCTCTCTCTCTGTCTCTCTGAGACTCTGTTTTTGTCAATGAAATGGTGATGATTGTGTGTGTGTGTTGCAGAGGAGTGTATTACTGGAAGAAGGCGTCAAGGAAAGAGGAGATAAAGGTGAAGATGATGGTGGGACCAAAAGGGAGATTGGATGAGATTGTGGTTCAAGGAGATGATGTTCAAGTTGAAGAAATGAGGAAGGAGCTTCAGTTTAGTGAGAAAGGCATGGTTTATGTCAAAGGTCTTTTTGAGAGATCATCATGATAACATTTCACCTCCCAATTTTGCTTTTTGGGGTGTTTATATTTGTTTTAAGAGATGAGATTTAATGACTTTTTAACTCATTTTCATAGTTTCATGTACTAAATGAATCAATGTGAAAACAGGTGTCATTAGGATGTATCGTTGATATAGTATATAGTTTCATTTGGTTTAGCAATTCTGTTCTTTTGAATGAAATTGAGTTTTTGTTCCTGAGTTCGATTGTGGGTAGTAGAAAAGAAGAGACATGAAACAAAGGATTTGGTCGGTTTGGACTGGTACCTCCAATCCATGTCAAGAATTTTGTTGTTGAGCTCGAGTTCTCTATTAATGGTCCAAGCTTACTAAGAATCGGTAAGTATGATCTTCCTCAAATGATAAGCAAGTCCATATTACTAAAACCTTGCAGTTCAATGAACCAAATAAATAGCATCACAACCTTGCAGTTCAATGAACCAAATAAATTCTTTGGGAGCTTCAAAGTCGAGTATGTTCTCACATGGGTCCTTGCCTTTCTTGTTAGTGACGGGAATGTCCAGTAGTAATATGCATCCTCGCAGAGGATCTCGTTTCACTGTTAGAGCTGATGCCGTATGTCATGTGCTCCGTATGTTTCTCTAAGAAGGTGTCGCTGTCTTTGTTGGCTACAATGGGAGATAAAAAACTCTCTCCTCCTCTAATGACGAAGGTATTTTACGATTCCCCCCCTCTTAAACCTTAACGAGTTAGTTTAAGATTTAACAAAACAACTGATTGATTAATCAAATTTTTTAAAACCACAAAGAAGTGGATAAACAAAAAAGCTTCACAGCCATGACTGTGTCTTCTTCTTCTTCTTGTTCTGTCTGAAACACACACCACACACTCTCCGATGAATTTGACCAGAGTAAACCTTTTCGATGTTCCTCTTAGACCAATTTTGCTTTCGCATCCTTCTTGTATTCTCGTTTCTAACCGTACGGTTCTGTTCTTCTCTCCCTTTCTCGCAATCTTTTTTTTTTATATAATCATCATTAAGTGAAAAGATTGAGGATTTAGTGTTTAGAAACTCATAAAATTAGATGAATTAGTGGCGAAATTGAATTCTGGGTTTCGTTTTGTGTTTTTTTTTTTTTTTTTTTTTCCGTTGAAGCAGAGAGATTTTCTCAATTGGGTTTTGTGACCAGAGCTAGTATCCATGAAATTGTCATCATCTTGGTATGTACATGAGTAGTATGTAGCTGCTTACAAATGAACTTAACTGGTCTCCAAGGGATTCTCAGAAAGTATAAATCTTTGCAATTTGGTTTTACGATTGCTTGTATTTTTTTTGTTTTTCAATGTCCTCCTCTATGATTCAGAACTTAGTAGAACTTGTTTGAGACTTGAGTGATCACACGCTCATTTGATTGATAAACAAAGCTCAAGAGCTTTGTTTATTCTCTCTTCTTGTTGCTTTGATTTCAGTGTTTTAGGCGAGTGTCTCACAGTTTTCATCTCCTCTCAGCGTTAATTTATTGAAAATGTGGTTTGCAGGTTTTGTTACCAGAACCTCTACAGGTGTTTCTCCTTCGATCTTGCTTCCCAGATCAACTCAGTCACCTCAGATTATTGCTAAGAGTTCATCAGGTTTTTACACTTATTGTGTTTCCACATAATCTGGTTTTGTCTCTTCTATTGAATTTTGGGGACTGAAATGTGGATTTCAGTGTCAGTACACCCGGTGTCTGAGGACGCTAAGGAGGATTGTCAGTCCAATGACGTTAGTGGAGACTCAATACGGAGGCGTTTTCTTGAATTCTTTGCATCTCGTGGGCATAAAGTTCTTCCAAGTGCGTCTCTTGTGCCAGAAGATCCTACTGTCTTATTAACAATTGCTGGAATGCTTCAATTTAAGACTATCTTCCTTGGAAAGGTATAAACAACAGTTCAAGCCAAACACTACTTTTTTCCTGCATTTAGAGACCATTCCTTTTAACATTGGTGGGACTTTTTGAAATGATGCAGGTACCTAGACAGGTTCCTTGTGCAACCACTGCGCAAAGGTGCATACGTACCAACGATTTGGAGAATGTTGGCAAAACGGCCAGGCATCATACTTTGTTTGAGATGCTTGGGAACTTTAGCTTTGGTGATTACTTCAAGAAAGAAGCGATAAGATGGGCATGGGAGCTATCAACTATAGAGTTTGGGCTACCTGCTAATAGAGTTTGGGTTAGCATTTACGAAGACGATGATGAAGCTTTTGAAATCTGGAAGAATGATGTTGGTGTGCCTGTTGAGCAGATAAAGAGAATGGGTGAAGCTGACAACTTTTGGACCAGTGGACCAACTGGTCCTTGTGGTCCATGCTCAGAGTTATACTATGACTTCTATCCCGAGAGAGGTTATGATGAAGATGTTGATCTCGGGGATGATACCAGATTCATTGAGTTCTACAATTTGGTTTTCATGCAGTATAACAAGACGGAAGATGGATTGCTTGAGCCCTTGAAACAGAAGAACATAGACACTGGTCTTGGTCTAGAACGTATGGCTCAAATCCTTCAGAAGGTTCCAAACAACTACGAGACAGATTTAATATATCCGATCATTGCGAAGATCTCAGAGTTGGCGAATATCTCATACGACTCTGCAAATGACAAGGCAAAGACAAGTCTAAAAGTGATTGCAGATCACATGCGTGCAGTTGTCTATCTCATATCAGACGGTGTTTCGCCTTCAAACATTGGCAGAGGTTATGTAGTAAGGAGGCTAATAAGAAGGGCAGTTCGGAAGGGGAAGTCTCTCGGAATAAATGGGGATAGAAATGGTAATCCAAAGGGAGCGTTTTTGCCAGCAGTTGCTGAAAAGGTGATAGAATTGAGCACATATATTGACTCAGATGTAAAACTAAAGGCTCCACGCATCATTGAGGAGATTAGACAAGAGGAACTTCACTTTAAGAAAACTCTGGAAAGAGGAGAAAAGTTACTTGACCAAAAGCTTAACGATGCCCTGTCAGTTGCTGATAAAACTAAGAATAAGCCTTATCTAGATGGGAAAGATGCGTTTCTTTTGTATGACACATATGGCTTCCCTGTGGAGATAACAGCAGAAGTTGCTGAAGAACGTGGAGTCAGTATAGATATGAAAGGTTTTGAAGTGGAAATGGAGAATCAAAGGCGTCAATCTCAAGCTGCTCACAATGTTGTAAAACTGACAGTTGAAGACGATGCTGACATCACGAAAAATATTGCAGACACTGAGTTCCTTGGATATGACAGTCTCTCTGCTCGTGCTGTTGTAAAAAGTCTTTTGGTGAATGGGAAGCCTGTGATAAGGGTCTCTGAAGGCAGTGATGTAGAGATTTTGCTGGACAGAACTCCATTCTATGCTGAATCAGGAGGTCAAATTGCTGATCATGGTTTTCTTTATGTTAGCAGTGATGGGAACCAAGAGAAAGCTGTTGTTGAGGTAAGTGATGTGCAGAAGTCTCTTAAAATTTTTGTTCACAAGGGCATTGTAAAAAGTGGAGCTCTGGAAGTTGGCAAGGAGGTGGAAGCAGCAGTAGATGCAGACTTAAGGCAACGAGCGAAGGTACATTTAAAAGTCATTTTACATTCCAATATCCCCCAACTACCTCTTTCCTTTTCAAATTCTTGATCCTTTTTTTTTAACTTTCCAGGTTCACCATACGGCCACCCATTTGCTGCAATCCGCACTTAAGCAAGTAATAGGACAAGAAACATCACAGGCTGGTTCATTAGTAGCTTTTGACCGCCTCAGATTCGATTTCAATTTTAATCGCTCCCTGCATGCTAACGAGCTTGAGGAAATCGAATGCCTCATCAATAAGTGGATTGGGGATGCTACACGTCTTGAAACAAAGGTCCTTCCTCTTGCTGATGCAAAACAAGCTGGAGCAATTGCAATGTTTGGGGAAAAATATGATGAAAATGAGGTAAGAGAGTTGTGATGCCTGAATTATGAGAACCACATTAGTGTATTAAGTGTTACAGTTTGGTTATAAGTTGATTTGGATTGACCAATAGGACCCTTACACTAATCGCAGGTTCGTGTAGTAGAAGTCCCTGGTGTCTCCATGGAACTTTGCGGTGGCACTCATGTTGGCAATACTGCAGAGATACGAGCCTTCAAGATTATCTCAGAACAGGGCATTGCATCTGGAATCAGACGTATTGAAGCGGTTGCAGGTGAAGCATTCATTGAATACATAAACTCACGAGATTCTCAAATGACACGTCTATGCTCGACTCTCAAGGTATGCCGCTTCTAGAGAGTTTTCCTTTCTCCGAATAATTATTATCGTATTTGCTTTTATTTGTCAACCAATATCATATTTGATGCTTTCAAGGTAGTAGTTACTTTTGACATATATAATTGTTGTGTGGTCTAATCTGAAGGTGAAAGCAGAGGATGCTACAAGCAGAGTGGAGAATCTTCTAGAGGAACTGCGTGCTGCTAGAAAAGAAGCCTCAGACTTGCGTTCAAAAGCAGCGGTCTATAAAGCATCTGTCATATCGAACAAAGCATTTACAGTAGGAACTTCACAGGCTATAAGGTATCAAAATCTATTGTTTCCTTTTATAAATGGTTTGTATGATAATTATGCTCAGAGAATTTGACATATGATCTAACGTTATAATATCAACTAAAGTTCTTCCTGTGAATGTTTTAATTTCTTCAGAGTGCTCGTTGAGTCGATGGATGACACTGATGCTGACTCATTAAAGAGTGCAGCTGAGCATTTGGTAAGCACATTGGAAGATCCAGTAGCTGTGGTACTAGGATCATCTCCAGAAAAAGACAAGGTTAGTTTAGTTGCTGCATTTAGTCCCGGAGTAGTCTCTCTAGGAGTTCAAGCAGGGAGATTCATTGGCCCCATAGCTAAGCTGTGTGGCGGAGGAGGTGGTGGAAAGCCCAATTTCGCTCAAGCAGGCGGCAGAAAGCCTGAAAATCTCCCAAGTGCTTTAGAGAAAGCTCGGGAAGATCTCATTGCAACACTATCCGAAAAGCTAAATTGAAGAACAAATTCAGAAAAACTATCTATGCAACAAATTGTACAGGGAGAAGGAAGAGCACATTGCTTGATTCTAGAAAACTGAATCGGATGTATAGATGGCTGGATATGATAAGAAAAGGTATTTGATTTGTCTAGACGAAATACTTAATTGGTTTTGGATCATTAGTCAATAAGATGTTGAGTAGGTTGCTATTGATGACATTTTCGGTTACAAAATTACGTTAGGTATAATTTTCAACTTCTATAAGTAACTTATATATCTAAACTTAACTGGTTGAGTCTTACAAAACCTGAAACAAAGCTCCTGCATCAATCTTCTCGTAAATCTCTAAATCCAAATAAATCAACAGCATTAGATTCCCCATAGAAGATGGCAACACAGACAAGTTTGTCTCTTTCAAACCTCAAGTGGATGCAGCAGGTGATGGAGCGTTAGTAGCATTCGTGACAAGGCTCTGAGCATTGAAAAATTGTATGAAATTCTCTTCTTTGGCTTTAAATAAACAGACTTCTCTAACAATATGTCATGCAGACGACAAGATTCAATTCTTGATGTCACAGTGTTCCTCTTCCCCACTAATACCATACTCGTTTTTTTTTTTTTTTTTTTTTTTTTTT